>NC_135541.1:113584509-113916593 GCF_045843805.1 Urocitellus parryii
TGGGGCGGGTCTTGATGGTTGTGTTCCCCACAGGCGCCTGGGCCTTCCGGGGTCCTGGAGAGTGCGGAGCACGTGCGTGTGCGTGTGCGTGTGCGTGTGCGTGGGGGGCGGGGCTAGGCGTGGACCACATCCGGGGTAGGCAGGCGGGTGGGCGGGGAAACTTGCAAATTTTGGCGGGAAGCACAAGGCTTCAGAACCCGCTGGACGTGGTGCCTGAGGTGTGCTATGGCACTTTTAAGTTCCCATCCTTTGGAGGCCTCGCCTGCGTGGTTCAGTCAAACTCTGAAAACTCATCTCCCCCTTTGGATTTCTTCTTCGTTGACTGTGTACACGCAGTTGATGGTTTGTCACTGGTTAATTCTCCCTCAAAGGTGTATTTTGACAAATGCAAATAAGCAGATGTCTGTGTTCATTACCACACGTGTTGTCGATTTTAGGTCCACCTGCCCTCCTCTGGGGTCTTCTAAGTCTGGACAGTGCTAGGAGCGACCCTCTGCACCCACCCTCCACTCAGCCTCTCCCAGCCTCCTCCATCTTATCTATCAGACACAGAAGGTAGTGGTGCAGCAACTGAGTGACAGAATCGCCCTTAATAATAATATCTTTGGAGCTGGGGTTGTGGCTCAGTGGTAGAGCGCTTGCCTGGCATGTGTGAGGCACTGGGTTCAATTCTCAGCACCAAGATACAGCCCCATTAAAAAAAAATCTTTAAAAAAATAATAATATAGTCATTTATTTATCATTTTATTGAAATGCTAGTGAGAGCATACTGTTGGGTGTGGACACAAAACAAATATGGGCCCTGTCCACCAAGTTTCTAGACTAGTGAGCCAGTGCTTTTCAAAGTATAAAATCAAGCATTCATTAAGCTCATACTTAGGTGGTAAATACCAGGGAAGTGTGAGGTTTTCTTGTTCTCTGAAGGAAACAAATGTTGCGATTCTGTATTTCCCTTAGAAGAGTGATGGACGCAGAGGAATGGAGAGGGTGCATATATGAAGAGTACAAGTCTGGAAGAGTGGATATCCAATCTAAGTATGAATTTATGTACTAGCCTTTGTGTGTTCAGCATATCTCGGCTGATGTTGATATGTTTAATTGCATGCCTGTCAACAGTGTGTTCACATTGATATTCAGCTGCAAATAATCCATCAGGAAAAACCTACAGGTGGACATGAGTTATTTTAGGGAAAATAAGTAGACAATAGGTTTCAAGTTTGAGAGGATGGGATCAGATAAGCAAAAGCAGAAGTGGGGGTTTTTATAAACTGGTAGGAAAGTAGCCATTTTTAAATTTGTGAATACACAAATAAATATGCATATATAATATATATGCAAATATATTTTTGATAATTGAACATATAGGTCTTATTACACATGTATATTCACAATTTTATGTATGCTTTATATTAATGTACATTCAGGTATACATAACCGTATATATTTAGGTTTAGTGTTAAATTTTCTGTAGGGTAAGGGCTAGGGTTAGGGAAAAAAAATGCATATGGAAAGCCAAGAATACTCATTAGAATAACCCATGAATACATGTATGAAAATATAAATAAATATGTTTTGAACTAGGAAAGGTTTTATTTTTTATTATTTTAAAAAAAATTTAGTTGTTGATAGACCTTTATTTAATTTATTTATATACAGTGCCGAGAATCAAACCCAGTGCCTCACACATGCCAGTAAAGTGCACTACCATTGAGCCACAGCCACAGCCCTGAACTGAGAAAGGTTTTAATGTGACACATATGAATACAGATTTTTAAAAATAGGACTGCACAGATTAATTATATATATGAATATATACTTATACATATTCAAATATACCATTGATAATTGTACGCATAACTATTTACAAATAAATATTAAAATTTATATATGCATGTATTTTAAGGTAGGTTTAGGTATACAAGTAAATATATGGTTAGTATCGATTTCAAATTTTTGTGTACATTTAGGTTTATTTTTAAGGAATAAATATATTCATTGAAAACATGAATACACCTAGGAATGTACACGGTAACATTCGCATTAAAAAAATAACATAAATATATGTTTTGAAATAGGGAAGGGTTAATATGAGACATAAATACAAATTTTTAATATGCAAATGCAAAGATAAATTTTATATATGAAATATAATAACACTTCTGCAAATATAACATTGAGGTGTATGTAAGTATAAATATATATGCATATTCATATAAGTATATATGCTTTTATATGAATGTAGGTTAGTTATAGGGTTAAAACTATGGTTAGTACTAAATTTGGTATATAGTTAGGGAATGAATATTTATGCTGAAAAATATGAATATTTTAAGAAAGTGCATGTGCAATTTTGATGTTTTGAAACTGGGAAGGGTTTAATGTGAGATGTAGGAAGACACATTTTAAATTTGTGAAAGCATATATATATATATGCAAATATACCATTGATGATTGAATGCAAGTCAAAATACAAATAAAAATTAGGAAATGAATAGGTATATTGAAAAATATGAATAATCATAAGAATATACATGTAAAATTTGCAATACACAGAAATATATGTGTTTTGAAATAGGAAAAGGTGTGAGATGTATAAATACACATTTATTAACTTCCAAATGCACAGATAAATTACATGTGAATATATATAAATACTTATGTATATGATTATCAATTGCATATTTGAATATAAGTATGTGAGAAGATTAATATTACTATATATGCTTTTGTATTAATGTAGGTTTAGGAATGGGGTAAATTTAGGGTTATTATTAAATATTGTGTAGTGTAAGGGTTAGAGTTAGGGTATGAATATATATATATATATATAAAAAAACAAGAATATTCAAAAAAATGCATGTAAAAATACGTATAAAACATATACAAAAAATAAACTGGGACCTAGTAAAAAAACATTATATGGAAAAATGTTGACAATAACTAAAGGAAATCAACTGCCTTATATACAGTTGGAAACACTGTCTATAATTAATAGAAAAAGTACAAGTGGAAAAAAGTTTATCTCAGGTATTTTGAAGCAGTGAAGGCAAGATAACAAATACAATCATAAAGCAAGACTCAAAATTTCCTCAAGGATTCATTGAGAATAGATGATTTCAACATAAAGTTAAATTTTCAGTCAACAATGAAAAATAATTCACAGGTCATCAGAAGTTTCAAATAAAGCAAAGACTTTTTATAAAAAAAATATGGGGTAAAGAAAAGCATTACAAGGAAAATTGGAAATGCTTTTGAGATGACAGATAACAAATATTCAACAAATGAAAGCAATAGGAGGCTGATGAAGTAGTTCATAAAGAAGTGCTTCTAATTCCACCTGCTTACATTAGAAAAAGACACAGGGATAAAATCAGTGTTGACTCTGATCATGCAAGTTGAGAAGCACAAATAATAATTTATTTCTAATAATAATTAAGAATTTTCTTGGAGTAGATATGTACATGGAGTCCAGGGCCAGTGGATGTTGCATATACCAACCTGCAATCACAAAGAGTATAGCACCATAGCAGGCAAATGTGCAAGTGGCCAGGAACTGAATGGTGTCTTGCAGATGTGCACAGGTCAGCTGAAGATCTTGACTTTGTTGTCACTGAGAGGCAGGATGGGGTGGGAAGAGAAAGGAAGGACTATTTCTTAGTTATTTCCTCCAAGAAAAAGTGGAGGCAGTGCGCAGAGCTCTGGCAATGCTGGGGGAAGAACAGCAATGAGCAGCCTGCAGCCCAAGGTGCAGGAGCAGCAAAACACGTTTGAGGCAATGACAGGGGTGAGCCAGTGCTACTCTGCCTTAAAACACACACACACACACACACACACACACACACACACACACACACACACTTCCGCTGCCACCCTCATGTCAGTGCATGGGTATGCAAGGCACCTGAGGCTGCTAGGGCTGCTATGTAACCTGAAGGCTGCAGGAGGAAGGGGACCCAATAGGGGTCTGGCTGCCCAAGCCTCTGGGGACCAAGTTGGTGGTCACTTCTGAAGGCTCCCTCTCTTAGCCCTTGTTCGCCCATTCCTGTTGCCTGGCTATCGCCCCAGTTCCTACACTCCATGGTGATGATTGGTTGATTAACTGGGAGGATGGACTGCAGTGTGCTCAAAAAGCCTAAGAAGCTGAGCGAGAACCACTAAGGCAGAGGCTGTAGCTGTGGCAGCCTCAGAGGCAAAGAGGTTGGGAGGTGGTGGTTGCCCTGGGTTGCGGGGCGGGGTGAAGACTGCAGTGCCTGGTGGCAGCTGGGCTGACAATAGTGGCAGCCCCTGAACCCTGGGGGCTGGGGAGCGCCAGCAAGCGCTTGCTACTCGACTTTTTGCACACCTTTCCTATCAGAGGTTCTGTCCACCTTCTTAGATACAACACCCAGGAAAATAGGCAGGCCAAGGGCTCCAGGATCCTGGAGTCCATCCTGCACGCTCAGGGGGAAGTGTGCCCTCTTGTGCTCTAGTCTCTACTTGGCTGCCATCCTCTACTTTGAGTGGAGCCCAGGCGCTAGGGGCTCAGGGAGGACCCCACCTTGACTCTAGTAGTGCAGACACTCCATTCTAAGCCCCAGTGAAGAGACATCTGCTTGCTGAAACGTGGCTGAGAGAAGTTTTCCTCTGCTTACCCAGAATTCTGTTCCAAAACCAGCGCCCCTGCAGACTCTCCCCAGTGCCATGGAGTCCTTTCACCTGCATTGCAGCTCCACTGGAGCCGCTCTGCACAGGCGGCGGGCTCCCTTGGAGATTCTTCAGTTCCTCTACTTCCATGGTGCCTTCCATGCTGCCTGGAGAGACATGCTGGATGCCCTAGGGATCACAGTCCTGTTGAATGTCTCCTCTGAATGTCCAAACCACATGCAAGGATGCTACCAGTACAAACGCATCCAGTGGAAGACAACCACAAGTCCAACATGGGCTCCTGGTTCATGGAAGCCATGGAGTAGGACTGTGCGGTGAAGGAATACCTCTGTCCAGGGATGGTGCACTGCTAGGAGGGCATCCTGTGCTCTGCTACCATCTGCTTGGCTTGGCAGATGATAAAGGAGCATCTGAGGCTGGAGAAGGCCTTGAGCTGCATGGAGCAGCTGTCCCAGGTGCTGGCCACATCCTGCCCCTCCAGGCCTGCCAGCTCTTCAGGCCCCTTAGGGGAGCTGCAAGCCCACTCCCACCCTTACCTCACAGTTTGTCTTCAGCTTCCCTATCTCTCTGGGTGTGCAATTGGCCCCCAGCAGACTGCAGGACCAGCACAACCCCAACCTTACCACCCCCAGCACTCAGAGCCACTCACCTAAAACCTGAAAATAAGGTTGCTGCCAGGGATGCCTCCGTGGGACTGAACAATATATAAATTTGTATCAAGAGGATATAATGAGTCTAATGTCTACTATGGTAGATGTCTTTTTCTCCATTTATCAGACCTTCTACTACTGCATAGACTGATAATATATAAGTGTAGTTTCCCAGTCTCACCTTGAGTAAGGATTGCAGTTGGCATTGATTCTTCAATGAGATGAATTCATGTGAGACAAACCTACATGTGCATATGGACAATTCAGGGTAGGAATGACATGTAGAAAATTTATGTTCTTGTGAAGACAGTGAATATCCTGATCAAGCTCTGGAGTTGGGTTCCTGGCAGCAAGGTATTAAGTGGTACAAGTTGGGGAGTAGTGTCTACTGGAATATTTTTGTGCTGTGTTTGGACCTTTCTCCTCACTCCATTTTTTTTCTAGCTGTGCAGCATCCAAACAGAGGTCTTTATCCTTCCTAGAAATTTTATAAATTATGGAAATATCTTGAATATATCCCTTAATGTAATATAATTGCATTATATTATATAATTACATGTAATTATATGTAATTAATTATGTAATATAATTACTAGAGTGAATTCTCCTCTCTACATATAAGGCCTTATTTGTGAAGATTGAGTTGATTGACCTAAAACACAACATTGCTATGTTAATGTGCTTTGATTAAAAATACCTGAAAGAATAACTTTTAGAGGAGAGATTTATTTTGGTTCACAATTTCAGAGTGTTCAGATCATCATTGGCTGGCTCCAAGGCAGAAATATTATGGTGGAAGGATATGATGGAGGAAAGCTGCTCAGCACATAGGAGCTGGGGAGCAGAGATAGGGAAAGGGACCAGGACATATAGAGCCCAAGGTCATGCTCCCTCTGACCTTCTTCCTCCCATCATGACTCACCTGCTTACAGTTACCAACCAAGAGTTCATTCAAATTTTTAATTCATCAAATGGACCAATCCAGTTGTTGTAATCCAACTGTTTCACCTCTGAACATGGTTGCCTTGTTTAACACTTGAGTTCTTTAGGGGATATTTCTAGGTTCTTACTGTAATAATTGACTTGCCCATGGTTAATATTCAGTATATTTTTTCTGTTATTATCACTACTGCTACACATACTGCAACTACCACAAGATGTGAAGAAAGAAAGAATCCATTCGTAATAGCAACAACAAACCAAATACTTAGACAAAAAACATTAGAAGCTGTGCCAGATCTATTGGAAGGATAATTTAAAATGTTGTTATGCACAAAAAAAGAGACTTGAATTGATTTTTCTTAGAAAGACTCAGTATCATTCATTTTTGCTTCTGCCTGCAAGATTCATAAGGGAATATAATTTCAACAGAAATAACATGATTTCTTCAATTTTAGAACAAGACAAGCTGATTTAAAAATATCAGATTGACAAACATTTGAAGAAAAAGCAAATTTACTTACTAATGAAAATATAAGACAAATTCATATTTAAAGGAATTGATACACAAAAGTGAATGAGAATGACAACCACACAATCAAAACCTTTGGTGGACTACCAATTTATAGGATGAGACCTAAAATAAGGTTTCATCAAGGACAATTGTGTTTTTCTCCTTTTTTAAACAGGTTTTTAGTAGTAGATGGACACAATACCTTTATTTTACATATTTATTTTTATGTGTTGCTGAAGATCAAACCAGGGCCTCACACATGTCAGGCAAGCTCTCCACCACAGAGTCACAACCCCAGCCCCAAATGACAATTACTTTTAGTTTAGTCAGTATAGAGTGATATTCTTGATAGTGACTGTCACAATTGATTTATTTAGAACAATATATATATATATGTGTGTGTGTGTGTGTGTGTGTGTGTGTGTGTGTAAAATTTTCTAAGTAGATTACACTATTCTTTGCCTAAAGAAAATAGCAGTCACTGATATTGTCAAGAGTATAGCAAAGGGAAGTATCCTAAAGATGCACTGTTTAGAATAGAACCTGATGTTATAGAATACATAGGGGTAGCTTTTTTATTTTTACATCTCTTTGATTTGGTTTTACTTTCACCTTGGGTGTCTTTTTTTATTTTCAGCATGGGGTGTCTTTTTTGGTTTTGTGATCTTTACATATTGAAGATATTTTTGTATCCTTACCCTGAAAAATACAAGTATTGCAGACAACAGCAAGAGAAAGAAACCAATAAAAGAATGAAGGGCACTGCTCTTTCTTGGACTGGTCCTCTCATCTCTCCTGCAGGCCCACTTGGACACTTCCTGAAGATGCTGCTCCCCACAGAAAGGAGGACCCAGTCAATAGAAAAGTGGCAGTTATTTCTTATTGCAAATGCCTTGGCAGTTGCCCTTCTCAGGCCGTCTGTTAATTTAGAGCTCTGACTTCAACTCATCCCCACCCCATATCAAGTCTACTACAAGAAGCACCACTCCCCACCTGCCCAAATCTGGAAATCCACAGGCTGTCAAGGACTCATGATACTCTTCCCCAGCACAGAACATTTTACTGCTTTCCAGTAACATGACCAGGCATGTCAGGATTGACCTAGACATTGACACACTACATACTTCCATCTAAAGTATTTTCAGTTTTACTCTTAAAAATGCAATTGGCATGATTTGAATGAACTTTCAGGTAGTGGAACATGGGGAGCTTCCTGGAGAGGGCACGGAAGCTCTGCACCTCTTCTCCCTTACCTGTGCTCTCTTTCATCTGGCTTCCCATCAATCTCCTCTGTAATATCTTTTGTTGATAGACCAATAAATTTACAAACACAAGTATATCCCTGAGCTGCTCTAGAAAATTAAAGAAACCTAAGGAGGGGATTAGAAACCCCAATTTATAGCCTACCAGCTATATGTGTGTGTGTATAATAAAATATTGATTTATATTATATTATATTTGTTTCTTTTATAAAATGTTTATTTATTTTATAAATAAACATTTTATAAAATAAAATGTAAATATACACAAATACACACACACACATACACACACACACACACACACACACACACACACCACATATATAGAAGCACAGGTCCTCTTTGGTGAACTACAAATTTATAGGAGTACCCCCTAAAATAAAGTTTTATGCTTGCATTTGGCATCCAAAGTGGACTGCAGCCTCATAAGATTCACCCTCAAACTGTGGAATCTAACCCTATTCTCTAGGAAGTGTCAGGATACCCCCAGAGGTATCTACTAGAGAACTGACTGACTGTTAGAGGATCAAATATCCACACACATTTTGGTAAACAAATGTAATTCTGTGTTTACTATAAGAGAAAATACACTTTTTTCTATATTTTAGAGATGTTGGTCTGTATACATAGAGCCTCTGCCTCTGCCAACTCAGATCTTAGGGACCAGCCATGAAAATAGTAACATAAATAAACAGCAACAGTGAAATGTGCAGTTGGTGATTTCTCAATATGACACACGGGGAAAAGAACAGTTGAAGCCTTGGCCAGTTCATATTTCCCTTTTACATGGTTTGAAATGCTTTCTGGGGTAGTAAAAATTGCCTTGGGTAACACAGTTTTCCTACACAATAATTTGTTACTATTTTCTCCAATATCTTGCAATTTTGTCAGCATCAAGTGAAACTTTTTTAAGAGATTAGTAATAATATACATTATCTCATGCTTCTATTTTATGCACCTCTTTTAAAAATTGCTGTCAAATCCACAGTTATATTATTAGTAATTTTATAACATAATAAGATCTTACTTTGTATTTTTCATTATGTACTACTATTGTGAATTCCTCTGTAATTTTGTGCAGAATCTGCACTTTTTATTTTTACTCTGGTTATGGAACACTTTAAATTTAAACACTTTAAATTTCCATTGGGGTATGCCTTAGTGTGTGTGTGTGTGTGTGTGTGTGTGTGTGCATTTATGTGTGGTTTAAACTTTTCTTTAATGTTTTGTATGTCTTTGGATCTGAAGACAAGCCACGACATTTTTCTTATGTTTATGTTATTTTTTTTCATATCTGTGCTCCTCCAATGTGTCTTTTTTTTGTTCCAGAAATCAGATTGGGACTCATTTACCTTAGCTTCCCTTTTATACTTCTTTATCTTCTTGTTATAGATGCTGTTACCCCCTTGTTCTCTATTTAGAGAAAGACTTCAGCTTGGTCTCTCAGTGTGCTAATTCATTGTTTCTGCATTAGAAATAAAAGCTGCTCTAACCTTGGAGAAGAAAACTAAGATGAAAAAATTTCTGGCCTTGAATTTTTATGTCGGCAATGATTTCTTATATTTGAGACAAAGAGGAAAACTATTAATGTAAAAAAGAGATAAATTAAACATTCTTGGAATCTTAAACTTCTGCTGTTTGAAAGATTCGATCAAGAAAAAGAAAATGAAAAGATAAGTCACATATAATATTTACAATATTAATAATAATAATATATTTTATAGATTAACAGTATTCAGGTATCTGACAAGATTTATGGTCATTGGAAATCTTCAAACTTGGCAATAGTCAGACAAACAACTTAAAGAAGTTTCAAATATTTCACAAGGTACTACGCAAAGAAGAGGATGTAAACATCAATGAACAACTGAAAATTTGCTCAACAGCATGAGCCATTAGGAAAACAAGAATGAAGACCAACTCACATCCATCATAATGTCTAAAATTCAAATGACAATGCCAAGTGTTGGCAGGGATTTAGAACAACTGCAGCTCCATCCTCTGTTGTTGAGAGGGATACATGTTACAATCACTTTGAAAAACAGTTTGGTAGCTGCTTATGAAGATAAGAATACATTTGTCATATGACCTGTCAATGCTGTCACCAGATATAAAAGCACAAAACTAGAAAAGTACATGTTCTCATGAACTTCAGAACTGCTATGCTCATAGTAGTGCCCAAATGGAAGCAATCAAAATGTCTATGAACAAGTGCCTGGATAAAACAAGTTATCATAATCCTTGAAATGGAATAGTACTCAGCAATAAAAACATCAACTACTGATACGAGTAATCCATGAAACAATCTCAGAAGTATTATGCTGAGCAAAAGGAGTCAGATAGCAAAGAATGTATGACAAACTATTCCATTTACATTTAGCTGCACAGGCACTTTCCTTCCTCTAAGGTGTTCTTGCTAGGTATTTTGGTCACAGTGACACAAAGCTGACTAAAACAATTCTATTCCTTGAATTTGAAAAATGTGATGATATTGGCATATAAACAAATAATCTAATGATATATCAAGTCAGTGGAGAAAATGGTAACTTTTAAAAAATAATCTCTTCTGGCCCAATTAGGTGTCCACCTGGAAAGAAATAATGCTGGAACACTGACTCATCAGACAAAAAAAGAATTCTAAATGAATGTAAGCCCAAAATTTTTTAAAAAATTAACTTAGACACTAATTTCATGATAATTTTAAGAAGTATTTGTATAACATTGGCCTTGGAGAGAAGTTTTCAACTAACACTGGAAACTTAGCAGATGTAAAGAGAAGAATAACTTATTTGATAACATTAAAGTCTTCCAATTCTTCTCTGTGCAGGGTCTCTTCCTTTGTCAACACTTTTGCGTGTTTGTTCATTAACTTTTAATCCTATGACCCTGTCAATATCACAAAATAATAATAGCAATTTGAAGAAGATTTTTTAGGACTTTTTTTTCAAATGAAAGCAGTTTCTTATTTTATTTTTTTTTTAAAGAGAGAGAGAGAATTTTTTAAATATTTGTTTAGTTTGTTTTCAGCGGACACAACATCTTTGTTTGTATGTGGTGCTGAGGTTCGAAACCCAGCCACATGCATGCCAGGCGAGCACGCTACCGCTTGAGCCACATCCCCAGCCCAGCAGTTTCTTATTTTCATTTCCACACTTATTGCTCTCAGCTTGTCCTTATTTTTCCTTATTTTGTGGACTAACATGTCCAGCATTGGAGTAAGTGAACATGGAGAGATATCCTCGCCTTGTTCCTAAAGTTAGGTGGGAAACATTCAGCATTTCACTACTAAATGTATCAGTTGTTTGTTCTTCATAGACACATTGTGTCAGGTGAGAAAAATTTCCTCCTATTACTAGTTTTTCAAAAAAAAATTAGGAATGAGTTTCGATTTTGTCAAATACTTTTTTAAAATTTATTGAAATTATTGTATATACTCCTTGTCCTGTTAATGAAGTAAATTACATTCATTAATTTTCAAATGTTGAGCAAACTTTATATTCCCAAACTACACTTGGGATGTATTATTCCTGTTACAAATATCTGGATTTGGCTTGCTTTTGTAGAGGCTTTTTTTCTTTTTGCACATATGTTTATTAGAAATAGTTGTGCATATTGTTTGTTGTTGTTATCAGATCTTGTGGTATCAGATATGTTCCATTTGGTTTTGGTATCAGGGTTATGTCTACCTAAGAAATGAGTTAGGAGATTATTTTTTCTCCTTTTATTTTCTGACTTGTGAATATTTGTATCACCTTTTCCTTAAATAAATGAAAGAATTCAATCTGTGAAATCTCTGAGAGTTAGAATTTTATTTGTGTCAAATTTTCAAATTATGGGTGGGGGTTGTGGCTCAGCGGTAGAGTACTCACCCATCACGTGTGAGGTGCTAGGGACAATCCTCAGAACCACATAAAATAAATAAAATAAAGGTACAACTAAAAAAACCAAAGTATTTAATTTTCTTTTCAAATTATAAATGCAATTTTTTCATAGAGGGATAATCTTGCTGTCTTCATAAATCTATTTTTCAAGAGATTGGTCTACTTCACCTAAGTTATTGTATTTCTGGACATAATGTTGTTCATTATAGACCATGATTATCTTACTTTTAATGTTTATAGAATCTATGGATATCACCTAAAGATAATCTGTATTTTCTGTCATTTTTCTCAATTATTCTTTCTTGGTATTTATCAGTTTTATTAATCTTTTCAAAATCTTGATTTTTTTCTGTAGTTTAACTGTTTTCTAATGGATTGTTTTCTGCTCTTTATGATTTCTTTGTCCTGTTTACTTTGGATTTTATTTGCTTGTCTTTTTCAAGATTCTTAAGATAGAAATTAAGATCATTGGTTTTAAACTGTCTTCTCTGATATTGACATGAAGTTTTGTATTTTCCTGTCAGTACCACTTTGGGTGCAACTTTTAGCATAAATTCCTTTCATTGTCATTAAGTTTGAAGAATTTCCACTTTCTTTTGTGATTTTTTTCTTTGATTTGTATTATTTAAGAAGAGGGCTGGGGATGTGGCTCAAGCGGTAGCGCGCTCGCCTGGCATGCGTGCGGCCCGGGTTCAATCCTCAGCACCACATACCAACAAAGATGTTGTGTCCACCGAGAACTAAAAAAAATAAATATTAAAAAAAAAATTCTCTCTCTCTCTCTCTCTCTCTCTCAAAAAAAAAAGAAGATATTATTTGTCTTTCTCGTATATGGGAATTTTATAGATATGTTATTAATTATGACATAATTTTGTGGTAAGTAATCATAATTAGTATTTTTAAAAATTGTTGAGTTTATTAGGGGATGGAAATGGTAACAGCCCTGATTTTGATCATTACACATTTTATAAATTATCATTTTGTGCCCCATGAATAACCATAAAATATTATCTGTTTAACTTAAAAATGCAAATTTGGTGAATCTTCCCTGATTGTTTGGTTGGATTCTTAACTTTTCTCCCTGATTATACACCAAGGGGAGGAAATCTAGGTTCAAGTGTTATAAAAAATCTGAAACTTGCAAGACAAAGGCTATAGAACAGTGCATGACAGTTGTACCATATTCCATGAACAAAATGTGCATGTGCGTATGCAGATTCAGGGCTATTTCTCAAAGCACCAGATGTGGGTTTTCTGGATATATCCTTCCTTGTCCATCCTGGTAGTATTTCAGGGCCATTTGTTTCTTTTCCTCACAGCACAGATTATAAGAAATGAAAATTCAGGAAAAAAGGATGCTGGCTAACATAAGGAATAGGAAAATGAGGATTTTGCTATTTGAATCAAAGATAAAGTTGTTCATATTAAAATTTTAAATAGTTATTTGACCAGCATTGATTCACAAATTAATAGTTCAGTTGGCAGGAGAGCAGGGCTCAATGAGTGGCAGGGAAATAAATTTTAAGGTGCTAATGAAATAAGACAAAATATTTGATTGGTTCAACTGCAAAGCTCTTAGTTGCAAGTTAATTGTTGGAGTCTAGTGAATAATCTTAAGAGTTTCCTTTTTCTGTTTTCATTGAGTTGTGGTTTGTTTTACTTCAATAGGAAGCCACAGTACTGGAGGGGTTTCAGTCTAATAACCTCCAAATTAATTTTTTAAAACAGTTTGAAGCATGAGTTTTTTTCCCCTAAATTCAGAACTAGATTAGAAGACTTGTTGGTGAAGGAGCCAGCAATAGGGAAAAATGCAGAATTGTAATTTCAGGGCAGAGAGCACAAGGTGGTGGGACTTAGTTCTGGAAAGGCTGCCAATGTATTGAGGGGGGAGATTACTATGTTTATTAGAATCATGGAGAAGTTTGGAAGACAATGGAGCCCCTGGAAGATTTCCAAGAACACAGCACACCGTCCTTTCTTCATTCTTTATCTTTCTCTCTTCTCCTCATTCTCTTCCCTTTTCTTAAAGCTCCTCCTCCTCCTCCTTCTCCACATTCTTCTACATCACTATTAGAAATAGAGTATTATTTCATAACCCTTACCCTAACCCAAACCCTATGATGAATTCTCTGTCAATTCTGAAGGTCTTAGGTCAGCAGGTCAAGAGATACTATTATGCATTTTAAGTGCTACAATAGGTACCTGTCCTCTTTTCTGTCTCCTTTATGGACTTTCACTCTATTTTCCTCACAGGATTCTCCATGGATTTTATTTGAATTACAAAAAATTGAAAGACAGTGGTAGTCATATATGACTGAGGTTTTCCCCTTTTCTTTCTTTTTCTTTTTCTCTTTTAATTTCCTGGTGCTGGGGATTGAACCCAGGGCCTTGTGTTTGCAAGGTTAGCACTCTATGAACTGAACTATATGAACTGCACCAGCCCCCCCCAACTTTTTAAAAAATTTCTTACAGAATAACAAACAGACCTCTGTTTCTGCCACACACAGGGAAAGAATACACTTATAAAAAATTAAATACTGGAGAATCTGCCTCAAGGATATTTTGCTGCCACCTTTTATTTAATTATTTATTTTAGTTGTATATGGACTCAATGCCTTTGTTTTTATGTGGTGCTAGGATCAAACCCAGTGCCTCACATTTGCGAGGCAAATGCTCTACCACTGAGCTACAACTCCAGTTTTTGCTGTCACCTTTTAAAAAATTAATTCAAACAGCTATTTTGAATTATTTCTATAATCATAAAAGGGGAAATGTAATAGATTTCAAAAGTTTTCTCCAAAAGTAGCTGGGGACTGTATCTACCAGTCTCAGACTTACAAGAGGTAATATGTTGTTGTTGCTTCCTAGTAAGCTGATTTACTACGTAAAAATATTTGAGTTGTCCTGGGATCATTGATTATTTTATTAAGGCTACCAGCCCTTGAATATCAGAAGTAAAGGAAGGAAATTTGCAGGCTGCTGCAATAAACTCAGTGCAAGAAAAGAGGATATGTACCTATTGTAGCACTTAAAATACATACTGGTATCTCTTGACCAGCAAAATATGTCCTTTCCTGTGAAATTGTATAGGTACATCCATATCATTGGCTGCTGTATCTTTAGATTCAGTAATAGATCTGAGGAGTTTCCAACCATTCAGCTAAATCTGCCAGCAAATTCCTCTGTATTTCAAAGCCAAAATCACTCATGCAAATACTCAAGTGTAAAGCACAGGTTGACTTCACATCTCCCCAAAGAAGTGGCCATGTCTCTACACAGGAAAGTATATTGAAGGTATTTTGTTTTTGCTGCTGGTAATGGTGGTAGTTTTGTTGATAATAATTACGGTTTTTGTTCTGTCCTTGTTTGTGTTCATTTTTAACTTTTCTAGGAAATAACTGTAGACTATTAGCTTCATTTTAATTCTGCAAGGAGAAAGGACACAAGAATTTTCTGAAGGATTGTTTTAAAACTTTTTTTATAAATTTATGAAGTTATCATTATCAATTAAGGTTCTTAAATAAATTTATTGTGACTCAATGACATGCACAATGTGTGTTAAACTGTAGTCTGCAGCCCACCCATATCAGAATCATCAATGTGTTAAACTGTGTCTGCATCAGTATCAGCTGGGATACTTACATATAGAGGCAGATCCTTGATTAGAGTCCCACACCCACTAGAGCACTTGATATTGCAGCCCAGGGAGTCGCTCCCACAATCCAGACAGCTGACTGTGAAACAGACCCCCTTTGAAAGGAAAATCTTCAAATTCATTTTAATTTTGATCTTTAAACTGACAATAGAGGCTGATGGACTGCCTGGCCCTCCTGGGCACTGCAAAGGGGAACATACACTTTGAGACAGGTTCCTGATTAACACAGTCTAGCTGAATACACACTTGGGCATTTCCTGCCTTTCCCCCACACTGTGTCCTGTTTTTATAAAAGCTTTCCATGCCTCACAGTCACCAAAGATGAAGACTTGTCAAAGAAAATGTTCTTCTCTATCTTGCTCAAACCAAGGATGGAAAGAAACCAATTCTCCACTGCCATACTGACTCCTGAGTTTTAATGCTGCAGAACAAACAGCAAAATATGTCCTTTTCTGTGAAATTGTAAAGGCTCATCAACTTAAAAATCACTTGTCTTATCTTAGAAATTCTTGAAAAATGGCAAAGAGGAAAAATTGTCACTTTTTTAAACTTAGACCTCAGAATTAGCCAATAAATTTCTTCATGACAGTTTTATTTTCTATCCTTTTAAATATTTTTATAATTTTTTAATTTTAATTTTTAAATTTATTCTAATTAATTATACATGACAGTATTGTACACAAATGGAGCACTTCCTCTGGCTGAACATGGTGCAGAGACAACACCAGTAGTGCAGTCACAAATTTATATAGGGTTATTAAAGTCCCTCTCATTCCACAATCCTTCACACCTCCACACCCCTCCCTTTACCTCCCTCCCCTCTGTCCAATCCAAAGTTCCTTCATTCCCCCCAACCCGCTTTGTAGATCAGCATCTGCTTATCAGAGAAAACATTCAGTCTTTGGTTTTTTGGGTTTGGCTTACTTTATTTTCTATTCCTAACACTTATTCTAGGGTCTGGTGTACAAATGGGAAACAAAGACAAAAAAAAAAAAAAGAAAAACTATTTATACAAACTTTGCTTTAAAAGGAAAAAAAAAAGCCACCGAAAACCGTTACTGTTTCACTCTGCCTGCTGTGATTGATGTTGGCCTTCAACCAACATCACAATGGCTACAGCAACATAAATAAACCTCTATCTTACATTTACACATACCTACTCATGTCCTAGGAGCACTCTGAAGATACAAAGGAGGCTTCAGTACAATTGGGGCCTGGAGCACACCACTAAGAAACAAGTAGAGGCTGCCATATGCAAGACTTTGCATAGGCTTGGTGTGGATATCAGTCTCATATTCCCTGAGGGAAGTTAGATTAGCAAAATGGTGCAGCATACTTAATGTGGAGGAGTGGGGGCAGTAAAATTTGGAGAATGAGTGAATAAAGGAAGCAGATTGTGCTAGGCTATAAATGAGAGGGCCTCTTAGCAAGTCATCAATTTCCTTCCTCACATGGACTCAAAGTGGTCAGACCTGAAGGTGCAGTGCAAAGTCCAGCCTGGCTTGGCCTAGAGGAGCTACCTGGTCAGGTGTGGATCTGTGAAAGGTGCCAGCTGAGTCTCACTGACACTGTCCAGCAGGGCCCTGCTGCTCACTAGGGTGCTTCTAGAACTACCAAGGAGCTCTACATTGGAACCATATGACCCTTGTGTAGGAGGCAACCATTTCCCCAGAGTTGATTGTCTGAGGAGAGCTGCTGAGGTGAGAACTGTGTTGTGACAGGTGCTGTGTAACTGAGGCTGTTCAGAAGCAGTGTCTCGAGGTTTAGCATGCACTCTTAGGTGCACTTTGTCTAGTGAGAGGCCTGGTGGTATTTGACTACTGGTGTTCCATCACTGCCAGGAAGTCATTCTGTCTTTCTGCCTACCCTAGTAGTAGACATTTCTGATCACCTCTTCAGACCTGCACCAGATTTGAAGGAATAGGGCCCAGGTGCTCCTTAGCAGATAGACAGTTGTTCAGATGTGGTGAGGGGGTTAGGCCTAGGCTTCCTCGTGTTTAAGGGACCTGTGGTGGCTTTGCTTCTTTTGTGGCTCCTGGAAGGCAAGAGTCTCAATGCTGGAGCACACAGAAGGACCCTTAAGGATTTCACCTGCAAGTAAACAAAAGAATCCTGTTCAGATGGAACTGTTAGACCCCACTTATGATACCCAGACACTGGAATTAGGGCAAAGCATGCAGGAAGGCATAAACATGGTGGGAGGTGGTAAAAAGAATGAGTCAAGGGGATGCACTGGGTCTGCAGGAGATTCCAGGTTCCAGCTTAGAGGATAAGCTTCCCTGTGCACCCAAATCCCAGGTACCTCAGCCATAGCCCTACTGCATGTCATATGGTCAGATCCTACTACTGTCCTTTTATTACCCAGTTCATACTACATGTTATGTGGTCTGAAGAAAAATAAAGACCTTGTCATATTCCAGGGAAAGAAGGATGAAGCATGAAACACACACATGTAGAAACAGCCTGTACTGAAGAGGACATATTGGGGCAAGTTCCCCTGTTAAGTGTGTGTCTCATTTTTCTTAAGGAGAAGTCAAATTGGCTGGGACCTCAGAGATGATCTAAGTCTAGGTCCACCTTTAACAGATGAAGGGTAGTAGCTCACAGAG
Organism: Urocitellus parryii; assembly: GCF_045843805.1. Taxonomy (NCBI): domain Eukaryota; kingdom Metazoa; phylum Chordata; class Mammalia; order Rodentia; family Sciuridae; genus Urocitellus; species Urocitellus parryii. Next base: position 113,602,664 of record NC_135541.1, read on the forward strand.
GCAAAGGGGCCAGCCAAAGGCATACAACCAGTTAACAATAAGCCTTGAGTTAGAGACCAGAAATTTGGAAAAAAAGTGGGTGGCCTGCACACTGGAGGGAGCCAGCAGGAACTGGAGGCTGTGGGTTAACTTGGCAGGGATAGGAAGAGGATGTACAGAGCCAGTCCTCTAAGTGTTATGTTAAGAGGCTCAGGAAAGAAAGCAATTCTCGGAGAAGAACCAAAGGGAATTAGAAAACAAGAGCTAGTTAATATATGACCCATGCTTGATCACACTGTGGGTGTCAAGGCTCTCAGGGTACAACTTAGGAACATTCTTAGAATGCTCAACTGCTCTGATGTTCATCATATAAGTTTAAAGGTTTAATTTCTCATATTTTAAACAATCAGTTACACATCAAGTTTCTCTTAAAGGATTTCTAGGGAATTATTAGCATAGCATTTAAGTAAATGTAGAGAATATCTGATTGATAATATATATATATATATATTAAAACTTTTCCCTTAAAGTGTCTTTTTTTCATTATCAGTTTTTTCTTTTATATCCAGGAGACCAAGTGGATCTTCCTTCATGTTTTTTAAAGAAAATGAGGTGTTAAAATAAAATGCTGTTCTTAACCTAATTTTGTGCACTGAAGTCAATTTATAAGGTTATGCCTTATTTGTTTTTTAATAAAGTAGTTCAGGAAAGTCCAGAGGCACATATGGCCTCAAGATCTCTTGGTAGACAACTAATTCACAGAGAGACTTTGAAAGTTTCTTCCCTCAAGGACCAACTGAACTGCATTTCTCTGACTCCTTGTTTGACTGACATCAAGGAGAGAAAATTGGGCTAAAGGGGAGAGATGGTGACGAGAGGAGAATAATAACAGGGTAGGGAGCTGAGCGGGCAGGAGGGTGAAGGGATGGAATCTTAAGAGGAGGCTATCCAGGAGCTAAGACCTGTGCGGTGGACCAGATATCTCCTAGAAGGTAAAGGAGGTCAGGGTCACTTACTGATCTGATGTCAGATGGTGATGTATTTGAAGCAGGCTCTGTGACTGTGTAAGATGCAATCGTTGCTTTAGCTCCAAGTTAGTCCTTGCCTTCTTCAAAACATCATGTGTCCTGGTCACTGAAAGAAGAAAAGAGCCCCAGAAAGAAGGAATTTCCAGCTGGGCCCTACTTGCTGGGCATGCATTTTCTAGACCATTTTCTTCTCATCCCTCAATCATGGCATATTGCTGACCCCTTTGTCCCCCCCTCCGTCTGCAACCACAATTGCTCATGTCACAGGAGAGTTGAGCCCAGTGCATCAGACTCTCCCTTCCCAACATTCCAGTGCCTCTGTGGTCACTGTTTATCTGCAGCACAAGTGGGACATCTGCAAGACCAGCCCTTTCCTCTGCTGCTCCACAGCTCAGGGGAACCTACGCTGGCTGACAATGAAGTTCTCCATGTTCTCCTTCTGCTGGTTAGCAGTCTTCAGACGCTCAGCTGTGCTCTCAAGGAGCTTCTCATGTTTGGATACTTGGGCTCGCAGATCCAGGAGTTCCCTTTCCATTGATTCATCCTGGGGAAGAAGGACAAGCTCTCAGACAACAGTTTGGAGACCGAATGTATCCAGTTCTTTGTGGTTCCTACCAATCAGAAGCAGAACTCTATAATCTTATCAGCACTTGCAGACTGAGTTCCCTTCATTATAACTTCTCAATCCCTCAGTTCAGAACAGTTGAGAGAAAGGCCACAGATAGGAATGTTTAGAACCTGAAAGCCCCCAATCAAGGATCAAGGAGACCCTGACTCCAGACCCACAGCAACTCCCAACTGTGAACAAGACCTCCAAATCAGTCCTTGAACAAGTTCTGTCTCACCCTTCTCCCATCCATGAAGGACTTGGAATTTCAGAGATACTATGTCTGGGACACAGGGCTACCTGATGACAGTGTTCACATTTCAAAATGTCTGTACGAACCTGAAGATGGTAAAGTGCTTCCTTGTAATTAGCATAGTTTTTCCCCCACATATACCAGTTACATTAATATGGAAATAAAAACTAGTGAGGGGATCCAGAGACTACCCAACCAAAGCAGGACAATTCTTTAGGGGCTCTACCTTTTCCCCAGATTGGAACAGAGATAAAAGGTGTGTTGGGATTCTAGGAGCATGACTGAAAGAAGCTGCAGGATCACAGTGACTTCCTTTGATCTTTTGACCAAGAAGCCCTGTGGAATGGGGAAGCTTCAAAGGCCCCTGAATTTCAGCTCAAACTTCAGATTTATTGGAAGCAGAGATTTATAGATTACCAGGGCATCTATGTCTGTGCTTCTCCATTTCCTTTTCTTCTCTTTGAATTATTATCTTGGGTTTTGGGGTGTGAGGACAAAGTAAGGTAATCAGAGCTTCAATGAAAAGATCACCAGGGGTCTCCCTCCAGGATGCTACATTAAGATCCAGCACATTCTAACAACCTATGTAGCTCCTGACCCTCAGAAAGCCCTCGAACTGAGAATACAGAATCTCCTGGGTCAGAAGAGCAGGGCTTAAACCAGAAGACAACCCTGGCCCCTTACCACTTTGCCAGGCAGCCCAGGGCCCTGGAAGCTTGGTAAAGCTGCTCTCCAGAACATGGTCAGGAGCGAGGCTGACTCCTCCAGGGTGTGCTGCAGGGCATGAGCACTGCTTCTTAGCTCATGGAAACATTTGCTGCCTGGGGCCTGTGGAAAGGTGGGAGGGAGCCATGGACATCACTGAAGTTGAGACATCTCAGGGCTCAGGACATTGCAGCCCTGCATAAGACTCAAGCTTCCTTTATCATGAGGCACAAAGCATGGGCTGCTTGAACCTGGAAACCCTGGCTCATCCCTTTGAGGTCCCAGGACTGAAGTGTGGCTCCTTTTACCTGGAATGACTCCTCACCTGGACACCCTATATAAGGCTGTCACAGCTCATTCCCATGTCATGTCCTCTACAGACCTTTTACCTTCCTCGCATGCAATAAAAGACCCCTCTGCACCAGTGAACGAGAGGCACAGAGGTGACTTCTCACATTGGGCCTGTGGCCCATTAGTTGATTTATAAATAGGGGTGTGTATCCTGCCCTGAAGTGGGGGTTACCTGGATGCAAGGCTCTGTCTATACATCCATGGGTCTCTGGTGGCTGAGACAGCACAGCCATTGGCCCTTGTTGTCTCTCAAAAGAGATGTACTCTGAGAAGCATTTGCAGATTGCCTCCCTCCCCTTGCCAGGTTCTTACTCTTTCCACACACAAGGCCTTTATGGATGCTAATCCCTTTGTACCTGTCCATCTGACTGATTTTAATCCACATGGGTCAGCATGAGTGTAACAGAAAAGAAACCATGGGACAGTGCAGATTTCAACATCATATGGGCATCAACTCTTAGCAAATACTTTACTGAGGATGGTGGCAACACTGCACACACATCTCTGTGGCTCTGAGGCAGAATATCTAGTTGGCTTCCTATACCACAGAGTAGAACATAGAATGAATCAGGAGATAGGGAAGCAAGGGCTTGGCTAGAATAATTGGAAGATGCTTTCTCTGTCATTGGGAGATGCAGGCCACAAAAATAAATAGGGGAGAAGAAACTAGAATTAAGGACGAAGGGCACAAAGAAAGGGTGAACGCAGGAGCTGCAGGTGTGACTACCTCTGAGCCCTGAGCTTCAAGGCCCAGGAAGTTGCATGTGGGCCTCAGGAGAGACTGGATTTTTTCAACCAGCTGTTTCCCCTCCCCAATCTGCTCTCTGAGAGCAGTATAGTCATCGATGTGGCCTATGATGTGGCAGCCATGATTGTTGGCGAAGGAGCCATCCTTAGTATCACACTCTAGCTTCAGAGAGTTCTTCATTCCTGAAGGATCATTTGAATCCAGCTCTGAAAAAGAAAGCCACAATAATAAAGATCTGCTGTTATTCATGAAAATATCCTCAGTTCTCACCAGTGCAGAGACAGTGAAAGAGCCCAGGTTCAAGAAAGGCAGCCTTCAGAAATGCAGGGTGGGTCAAGCCCATAGACACCTTTTGGTTTCTTTATTTTTATAATCTTTCTTACATCATTACATAATGATAAACTTTCCAGAAAAATAATTCGATTTCATTGACAAGTGGGCTATTCAGGAAAATATTACAAACATGAAAGTTTTCTGTATAGAAAAGGCACAGGCAATTGAATAAGAATGTGTACAGGGCAATGACCCAAACAGAACAATAGGACAACTGTGGCAAGAAGAAGAATGAGAAGAAAGGCAGCCACAGAAGACTCAAGGAACATGGATGATGCTTTCTCTGTGAGGAAAAAGGATGTCGCACACAGAAAATTTTCTAAATTCACATGACACACTTACAGAGGACCAACAGTTATTTGCATTAATAATTTTCCTTCATTGTGTCCAAGCCCTTTAGTTGTCATATTTATACCATTTGTCCTGGTGACAATGACAGTAATCTGAACCAGGAGAAGAGAAAGGAGAGCTGTGGAGGACCAGAGTTAGAAAATCCATGCCAACACCCCAAATACAGAGGAAATACCTGAATCTAGGGAGTAAAAGCAACCAGTCTCAAGGACATCACAAACAGCCTGCACCCCAAATCATGCACAGTATAGCCTTCACCACACAAGATCTAAGGTGCCAGGACTTCCCTCTCATATCATTAGCCTACATATGTCACATAGAAAAGCAAAAGTCAACAGATTGATATGTTTCTATTATTTAGAAAAAAAATGTTTGATGTCTGGATATTCCACATGAATGTAACTTCCAGTAAAGACTTCTTAGGTACAATTTCATAAACCAACTTTGAGTATAATTTTCTTTTCTAGTACAATGCCTTGTAGTGAAACGTAAATATGCACAAAATCACATACATATATAAAATACACATACATAGGCATATATGTGAAATATGTATATGTTAAAATATTTATCAAGGGCTAGGGTGCAGTTCAGTGATAGAATGAAGAAAAAGAAACCACTCTTTAGAGTGTGGCAGGTCTGGCACACACAGAAGAACTTGGGTTCAAATTCTCTGTATTACAAAAGTAGATCAAAATGTAAACTATCAATAAAAGAAGTTCCTGGTAAAAGGAGAGTGAGTCACTGCCAGGTTCCAGTTCAGGCCTCTGGAAGCTGGGAACAAGAGGAAGAGCAGGGCCTGAGCCATGCTGCTGCATCTCAGCTGGTACATGGGAAAGCAGTGACAGGGAAGCCCTGTCAGGAGAAAGTGAAGAGGAGACTCAACACCACACCCACCATGGCAGCTCCAAAAGGGCAAGGCAGCAACCTAATGTATGCTGAGCAGTTCCTGCCAGCTGGGTACTGTGCTTAGCAGTTTACAGATATATCTTAATACAGGCCACAATAAAAAGTCCATGAAATTGTCCACTTTCATCTGACACTTCAGGTCATTATCTGAAAATTGAGTATTCAGTGAAACCAGAGAAAATAAGGATTAACATGACCCAAGAATATCTGGCATGAGAATTTCAAGGCTCAGACTTAGAGAAACCTGAGCAGAAGTGATTGAGGATATGGCCATGCAGGTTATTGGAGAGGGTGAATTAATTGGTATCCCCCAAAAGACAAAACAGAAGACACAGAGTGGAATGTTGTGTCAAGAGGCTGGGGAGTGGGGCCTCTGTTAACACTCAAATGAAAACTAGGGAGGCAAGATAGAGGCTGGATATGGAAGAGAGCCAGAGAAATCTGGTGAACATGCTTATCTGAACAGGCAGGCAAGAGACTGGGGCACAAGTGGATGTGTACCACGTAGAATAAATGTGCCTGCCACCCAGCACCTTTCCACAGCCCTGGTTTCCTTAGGGACAGGAGCATTGTGCCACATACTGAGGTCCCCCCCTAGGTGAAGAAAAGGAAGCCATTCTAGAGAGTGTGGAAGGTCTGTGATACTGAGATGGAGCCTAGTGAGGTGGAAGGAAGGCCAACTAAAAGGCCAAGCACCTGATTAGGTCTCTAAGCCCTGTAAACCCAGCTTGTCTGTTAATGTCTCAGTGCCCCCTTTGTCAGTTGGGTCATGTAAAATATAAAAATATAGTAAAACCTGTCCTACTATAAATGACATTGGGAAACACAGACTCCGGGCCAGTATGTGTCTCCCACCTATAGCCAAACTTCCACAGAAATTTGTTTTTGCCTTTTTAGGTTTCATAATGATTTTCTTACCTATATTTCTTTTTTAAAATTAGAACTGTGTAGTTATACATAGTAGTGGGTTCATTCGGACAAAATCATACACACATGCAATTTGACTTCAGTTCATGATGCCCCCCTTCCCTCTCTTTTTTTTCTCCCATTCCCCCTAACATTTCCCAAATCTCTTTCATCTACTCTACTAGACATCTTTTTTGCTCATCTATTAATTTATATTTCATTGCTTCTTTCTACCTATGCATAAAGGTGGAGTCCCTGTGGTATATTTATATGTCCACATAACAACTTTTTAAGAATTCATTCTGGGGTTGTGGCTTAGTCGAGAACACTTGCCTCAAATGCCTGAGTCCCTTTGATCAACCCTAAGCACCAGGTTAAAATATATATATATATAAATATATTGTGTTCATCTATAACAACAACAAAACAATCATCTGCATTGACTCCCCTTACCATCTCTGCACTCTGCCTTTGAATCTTCTCCATTACTGCTCTTTCCTTTATCTGTATGATATCCTATCCTGCCCTCCCCATTTCCTTTGTTTTACTCTAGTTTCTGCATGAGAGTAAGCATTCAACTTTGAGTTTTTGTGTTTGGCTTATTTCACGCAGCATGATATTCTCATTGCTATCCATTTACCTGTAAATGCCATTATTTCATTTTCTTTTATGCCTTTGAAGAACCCCAGTGTTTATGTGTGTGTGTGTATGTGTTTACACACATATCATATATATGCGTCAGAATTATAAAATTTATTTATCTATTAAGGTGATTCCATCATTTAGCTATTGTAAAATGTGCTGCTATAAACATTGAGGTAGCTATCACTGTAGTATGCTGATTTTAGAAGTTTTGGCAAAATACCAAGGAGTGGGCAGATCCTCATAGGATGTTTACATCTCTAGTTTTTTGATGAATCTCTATAGTGGTTTCTGGACTTGTACTAGTCTGCAGTCCCATTAACAATATACAAGTTTACATTTTCCCCACAACCTTGCCTGCATTTTTTAATGTATATTCTTGAACATTGCAATTCTGGAGTCAGATAAAATTTTAGTATTGCTTTCATTTGCTTTCCCTAATTGGTAGTGATGTTGAACCTTTTCTCATCTATTTGGCTATTTGTAATTTTGTTTTGTTAAGAAGTTTCTATTTCATTTTTTCTATTGCCCATTGATTGGTTGGGTTATTTGGGATATTTTTGTATGAAGTGCTTTGAGTTACTTATATATTTGGGGTATTAATCCCTTATCAGATGAGTAGCTGGCCAAGATATTTTTCCCATTCTGTAGGCTCTCTCTTCACACTCTTCTTTCTTTCCTTTGCTGGGAAGAAGTTTTATAGTTTGATGGCGTCCCACTTATTTATTCATAGTTTTAGTTCATGTACATTTGAGGAAGCTGGTGCCAGCAATTATATGTAGAATGTTGGCACTACATTCTTTTCTAACAGTTGTAAGGTTTCTGGTCTAATTCCTAAGTGTTTGGTCCATTTTCATTTGAGTTTTGTGCAGGGTGAGAAATAAGGTTTTAGTGTTATTTTTCTACATAGTTATTATCCTGTTGTCCCAGAACCATTTATTAAAAAGGCTCATTTCTCCAATGTATATTTTTGCACCTTTGTTAAGTACCAGAGGGCTCTAAGTATTGGATTTGTCTCTGTCTTCTACTCTGTCCTATTGGTCTTTGGGTCTATTTTTGTGACAATGTCATGCTGTTTTGTTACTAGAGCTCTGCAGCATTACTTATTGTCTGGTGTTTTGTATTTAACAGTGGTACCAATAATAAAAAACAAACTGAAATAGAAAACTACTTCAAGAATTAGATAGTAGGAGACAACTATGTAGGCTAATATATTAACATCCCAACTTGAAATGGTGGGAATTACAATATATATTTAGGAATACAGTATTTTACTTTTGGCAGAGCTATTTTTGTTTAATACTTTTACTTTATTTATTTTTATGTGGTGCTGAGGATCCAATCAGTGCCTCACACATGCTAGGCAAGTGCTCTGCCACTGAGCTACAACCCCAAATCTAGGAATACAGTATTTTTATTGAAAATTCTTTTTAAAAATATTATTATGTTTACATAATAGCATATTTTGGCATATTATACATACATAGAATAAGTATAACTTGTTCAAAATAGGATCCCCCATTATTGTGGTTGTACATGACGAAGAACTTCATTGTTTGTATATTCATACATGAAGATAGGAAAGATGTGTCTTATTCATTCTCCTGTCTTTCCTATTACATGTTCCCCCTTCTCTTCATTCCCCTTTGTCTAGTCCAATGAACCTCTAATCTTTCACTCTCTTGTTGTGAGTTAGCATCCACATTCTGCCTTTGGGTTTTGGGACTGCCTTATTTCACAAAGCATGATAGTCTCCAGTTCCATCCATTTACTGGTGAATGATATAATTTCATTCTTTGTTATGGCTGAGTAGTATTCCATTTTCTAAGTGTACCAAATTCTTTATCTATTCATCTGATGTAAGGCACCTAAGTTGGTTCCATAGCTTGACTATTGTGAATTGAGCTGCTATTAAATATTGAAGTGGCTATGTCACTGCGGTATGCTGATTTTAAGTTGTTTGGGTATAAAGTGAGGAGTGGGATAATGGGGTCAAATAGCGGTTCCATTCCAAGTTTTGTAAAAAAGCTCCACACTGCTTTCCAGAATGGTTGCACCAATTTGCAATTCCACCAGCAATGTATTAAGTGAATCTCTTTCCCCACATCCTTGCCGTCATTTACTGTTGCTTTTATTTTTAATATTTACAATTCTGAGTGGGGTGAGTGAATTCTCAGCGTAGTTTTGATTTACATTTCTCTAATTGCTAAGATTTTAAATACTGCAACCTCTAAATCAACCAAGTTCAGGCAGCTTTTCTGATTTCAGGTTTTTCTGTACTAAATCTGTGTTTCTCTCTGTTCTCCCCTCCCTTTGTGGGGAATCTTTGGTGCTTTCGGTACCCATGTGGCAGGTGAGTTGGCGTCTATATATTCTTATTTTTTGTTTTTGTAGTCAAATTTCTGATTCCCTAGTCCAATTGAATGTACGCTATTATATTTTGTGAAATTCCTTTTTCTTCAACCTCAGTAGGTGTCTATATTCCTGCTGCTGTGCTCATGAGACAAGGTAATGCAGCTTTCCACTATCTCACCATCTTCTGGTATGCAATACAGCTTTTTATCCAGGATGATTGCTCATCAATTTTAACACTTTTCAGGTTGATGCCATCCCATTTGTGGATGTTTGATTTTATTTCTTGAAGTTTAGGAGTGTACTTAAGGAATTCAGTTCCTGAGCCTTGATGTTAGAGTGTAGGCCTACATGTTCTTCTGGTAGATGCAGGGTTTCTGGTCTACTTCTAAGGTCTTTGATATGCTTTCAGTTCAGTTTTAAGAGAGAGGGGGTGAATTTCATTTGACTACATATGGATTTCCAGTTTGTCCAGCACCATTTGTTGAAGAGGCGATCCTCAGCACACTATAGTGATATAATCACATCAATGTTTTTAGCAGCACAATTCACAATAACTAAGCTATGGAGTCAACCTAGGTTTTGAGATACACACACACACACACACACACACACACACACACACACACGTGTTACTAAGCCATAAAGAAAGATAACTTTATGATATCTGCCAGTATATGGATGAATCTGTAGACTACCATGCTAAGTGAATTAAGTCAGTCTCCCCAAATACAAATATCAAATTATCAAATATTTGGAAGCTAATCTACACTAAGGAGGGAAGAGGGGAAGAATACAAGTTCCAGGTATTAGACAAAGGGAAATGAAGGAAAAAGAGTACCGTAAGGAAAGGAAATGAATGGTAAGAAAAGGAATGAACCTGACATAATTTTGCTATGTACATATAGGAACACAATGCAGAGAATGTCACCTTTATGTACATCAAAAGCCTGGGGTCCTAATTAGATTAAGATATATTCCATGCTTCTGTATGACCTCAAAATGGGCTCTACTCTCATGAATAACTAAAAAGAAGTCATAAAAAACATAATAAAAAATGACACTTTAAGGATAGGAAAGGCAGCAGAATACAACAGACATGAGTATGGCAATATGTAAATCAATGGAAGTGTAACTGATGTGATTCTGCAATCTGTATACGGGGTAAAAATGGGAGTTCATAACCCACTTGAATCAAAGTGTGAAATATGATATATCAAGAACTATGTAATACTTTGAACAACCAACAATAAAAAAAAATAAAAAATGAAAAAAAAGGAAAAAAAAATAATAATTTGCATGTCTAAGTTAACAATTCAGGGGGCTGGGTTTGTGGCTCAGTGGTAGAGCATTCGCCTCACATGTACAAGACCCTGGGTTTGATCCTCAGCACCACATAAAAATAAATAAGTGAAATAGAGGCATTATGTCCAACTACAACTAAAAATAAATATTAACAAAAGATAACAACCCAGGTTTGAGTTAGACTTGTTCCTTATGAAAACGCCCAGACAGAGATCCATGTGCTAGTAAGTTAGGAAAGACTCATTCCCAGCAGAAAGAGGTAATGAAGTCCAGGAAGTCAGGTACAGAAGGCAAAAATAGTCTAGAAAGTATAGAATTTAAGGGAAGGTAGCATGTGTCTGAAAGATGCTCTTCATAGGGTTGGGACCCTAATCTGACTGAGCTTCCCTGCAGCAGTTATCAAGAATATTAGGAGAGCAGGCATGAGAACAGAGCAGATTTCAGAATGTGAACAGGAAATGTAGATGGAAGGGCAGGTCAGGGCTACAAGGCCATGGGAAGTACAGATAAGACCAAACAGAGGCTCCATCTGCTGTTGGAGACAAGCATAGGGGAAGAGAAATCACTGCAGAAGGAGGAGCTACAATCTTACAGAGTTAAAAGGAGTCAAGTGCATCCCAGAGCCAACATACCTGAAGCCTGAAGGCCAGGGAATCTGCATGCTAGTTTCCTCTTGCTCATCAGAATTTTTCTTGTAATTATCTTTTCTTTGCAGACACCTGTGGCATCATTGAGGACATGCTCTGTAAGTATGTGCAAGTAAGACAGGATTTGCAAAATCCAATAGCACCCAGATATATTTGCAAACACTAGAAAATCAGAGTGGAGGTAGGTTGTGCTTTGGGGAAGGAAGAGATAATAAAAATCAAGCAAAATCAAAGGAGAAACACATTATTAAAGAAAGGAAAACTCATCCTAAGGAATTTTAAAATATGCAGAATAATGATATACTGCACGTATACCCATTATATATGAAAAAGCACATATAAAAAATGTGTAATACACACAAGAGGGATCTCTATATTTATCTGATGGACAACTGCTCCTTTGGGCTCTTGACTCCACCTGTGCATGGGAAATTTGCATCTATGATATGTATGGGCTCACATGTCCACTCAAAGGCCCTTGGGCCTTCTCTGAGGAAGTTGAAAGGAGAAGAGGGTTCAGTAACAATCCCAATTCTCCCTTTGCTAACCACTCCTGGAAAACCCATTTCTTATGTCCCTGCAATTGACCCAACCTAGCGACCCAGGCACAGTGACAGAAATCATGTGTCCAATGGACATGTCATCTTCTGTACATGTGCCTAGGTATTCTTGGGCGGGTGGTGCCCATGCAAAAGTTCCTAAAGTAAAGTAATCCAATTGACAAAGAGGGCTTTAAAGTAACAATGAATTCATGTTTATTATCCAAATATAATTAATCTTAGTCACTATTTCTTGAGAGAACATTCTACAGAGACACCAGGGCATGGGACAAAAAAAGGAATTTATTGATCTTGATCCACAGGCAGAAAAGATCATGACTAGAAACGGTGAACATCATATTTTTCTTTGGGGGGAGACAGTAGGGATTTAACTCAGGGGACTTGATCATTGAGCCACATCCCAGCCCTATTTTGTGTTTAAATTACAAATTGGGTTTCACTGAGTTTCTTAGCATCCTGCTGTTGCTGAGGCTGGCTTTGAATTCATCATTCTCTTGTCTCAGCCTCCTAAGCCACTGGGATTATAGGCCTGAGCCCCCATGCCAAACATAAGGGACATACTTTAAAGACAGAATCAGTCAGAGTCTCTGAAGTGCTCATGATGCGCTCCCTCTTAATTGCAACCTACATGCAAATATATGGCTGACACAGCAAAGGCAACAATGAAATAAACCTGACCAGGCCATAGGAAAACAGCAAAGCTTAAGATCCACCTGACCTCTGTACCTACTCTGAAACAAGATGGGTCTCCTGCCTCTGCATGCATATATCTCAGCCTACACAGTAGAGTTGAGTGCAGAGAATTTTTGCTTCCCCAGGGAGACAAGTTAGATTCATCTGAATTATGATAGGAGTACTCACTGGCTTCATCTACAGCAGAACTGACTTTCGGCTCAGCTGATGAGAAGACAGAGCTTCTGGCAAGTTCTTGTGTGTTAGATGAATTAGGAGGATCCGAGGGTAGAAAATAAGTTTTCCCCAGCAAGAGGTCATCCTTTTTCTTCTCCTGCAGCTCACCATTGGAAATGCTGAGACAAGGAAGAATAACAGAAAAAATCAAGGTGGTTTAGAAGCTACAGCCTCCCAGTTGGTCCTGATTCAAAGTTGAAGAGTGGAGTCCCCTAACAGGTGCCTCCCTTCAAAAATGATCCAGAAAACCATTTTCAACTCATGGACATAGTTCAGGTGCCATGGTATGAGAGAGAGAGGGAGAGCCACCAGTGTCCAGTGTACTGGCCAGATAACAAGCTGATGAGAAAGGAGGCTCAACTTCATCTATAAAGTACAACTACAGAAGGATCATACAATGAGAAGCAAAGCTGTGGTTGAACCTAGGGCATGACTGATATTGACACTTACATATAGATGGCCAGCAAATACAGCCTGGTACGATAGAGTGTCCAAAGAATGTGCGCCTTCTAGAACTTTTTCTATCCATTTTTTTTTGACATAATACTATTTTTGCGGGGGAAAGGGGTAGAAAGGGAGCGCATTTCTGTTTGTCTTGCTATGACATACCTGTCCGCGATTATCAGGCCATAGTATAGAAAGACAGTATGCCTCTAATTCTGATTATTCAACTTAAAAATAAACAAGTGATTTTTGTTAAAAGGAAGAAATACCCAAGACTGACTGTGCAGTTCTTCTCAGTCACACTCACTGTACCAGCACCAGGCAGATAAAAGATAACCTTGCTAAAGGGCTCCATCACACTGGGCTTAGTCAACATCACCACTGCCAACAGTAGTCTTTTTTACATTTGGTCATCAAATGTGTCTACTTTTGACCTCATGGTCTATTCTTTCAGGTTATCCTTAACCCCTTATTTTGCCCTTTCTTACAATCTCCGGATTATTTGTTGTTACCTGGAATTCAGTGAATTTTGGTCTTTTTCATCATCATTTCGATGGTTTTCTGCAAACAATTCAAAAACATCCAGGAGTCATTACATAGTGCTATTTCACCCATTTCAACACAGAGCCCATGTGGGTTCTTCAGTCACCTTGGCTAGACAGGAATAAGAATCTGCAGGTAATCTTGAAAGTTATTACAATTTAAATCAGGAATGAGCAGAAACAGGAGTCACGGAAAATGGAGTGGGCTAAGGGGTGAAGACAAAATGATTCCAGACCTGTTTGGGTCTGTCACCTACAGCCCAGATGCAGTTTAGCTGTCATAATCTTTCTCATCAGTTTTCACAAATTTCCTTTGTGTGTATAAGATAAGAATCCAGGGTTGACTTAGTCCTGTTTGCCAAGGAGGGTCCAAGAAGGAGCCATGTGCCAGTGACTTATGAAGGCCATGTTCCCAGAATAAAGAGGCAGCAGAGTCAAGGAAGCTGGGTAGATCAAAAGCCTAGACAGTGTTTGATTCCAGGGAAGGTGGCATGTGTCTGAAAGATGCTCTTCATGGGATTAGGACCCCCAATTAAGCTGGGCTTTCCTGTGTCAGTTACCGGGAATATCATGACAGCAGATGTAGGAACAGAGCAGACTTCAGAATGCAAACAGGAGGTAGAGATGGAAGGGCCTCTCAGGGTGGGAGACCATAAAATAGAGACATAAGACCAGACAGTCTCCATCTGCTGTTGGAAAGAACCAATGGTGAAGAGAAATCACAGCAGAAGGAGCTACATCCTCATAGAGAGAGCTAAAATAGGTAAGTGGATCCCAGAGCCACAGAAGCTGTCACCACTCTACCTGAAGCTTGAAGTCCTGGGAATCTGCATGCCATTCTCCACTTGCAGAAGAGTTGTTTTCTTTTCATGATCTTCTGTTTCAGGACACTCATGGTATCAGTGAGGACATGCAGCTCACATCCAGGTGTTTTGACAGCCAAGCCTCCAAGGGTATTACCCTCAAGCTTGGGAAGGTTCTGCAGTTCAATGCAAGTATCCAAATTCAGTTCTGAAAATAAGAAAATAAAACAGGAACTATTATTCTGTGACACAACTATTGACCTGAAAGAGTCACCCAATCAGGAAAGCAGCCTTGCACAAGAAAGTCTAAGGATTGATGTGTAGCTTATAGAGACTGATACTTTCAGGGCTGGGGTTGTAGCTTGGAGTTAGAGCACTTGCCTTAAATGCATGAGGCCCTGGGTTCTATCCTCAGCACCACATAAAAATAAAGACATTGAGACGGATACTTTCATTTTGTTGATGATTCTGGCATATCCAGTATGATAAACTTGACAGGAGGCAAGTGTGCTTCCAATTCTTGAAAATATTCAAGAAATATGGAAGTTATAGACACCTATAGCTCCTCAATATAAAAATCAATAATACCACTAGAGATCTAGGCAGAGTTTTAGTCAGGAAGAGATCATCAAAGTTAAGCAAAATCATAGTAGAAGGAAAACTATATGAAAGTAGAGAACTGGGGAAGAATCATCCCTGGAATATTTTAAATCTTACTCTGACTGACTTATTTTACATACAGGCATTATTACTAATATTACTAGTGTATATGCCTAACATATAATGGATATATCTGATGAACAGAAAATTACAAACATTTACATGTGGGATTGTATAATATCAATATTCTAGCCACTAGAAGTCGGAAATAATTTAGAAACCTGAGGGAAAAAAAGAGATGTTTGAAAAGCAGATGCTCAAAAATTCCGTGTGAGACACCAGAACATTATCACCCAATTGAGCCTGTAGGCTGAGTCTTGACTGGGATTGTGGGAGCACCCAGTAGAGTCCAGCAGGAAGAAAAGATGGTGAGCCTCCTTAAGTTATCACATCTGCTTCTAGAACTACACACCACTGACACACACTGAGCCCATCCCAGGGAGTGCTCCACATGAGGGACAGGTGTTTCTTCTCTTGCAGGACCCTCAGAGGTTTGTAATGAGGGCTAGGTTGCCCACATCTGTCAGAGGAGTGTGGCACCAGACATGACAACCAGCGGCTCCAGAAGCTGATATTGAGGGAGACAGAGAATCAAGATGAACACAACCCAGATTAAGGGGGCAGGAGGGACTGAAACTCAGTCTTCACATCTGAGCAGAATTGAGTCCTTGTGAGGACACTGACAACATGGCTATGGAGACAGAGGAATGGAGAAGATGGACTCAGTGTGGAATCAGGGAGACCAATTTGTGCACTTTCTGTGTGAAGGTGTCACATTAATTCAAAGAGATGAGGAAAGGTGAAAAGTGAGCTGGATATGTCAGGACACAGACTTGTGGGCCCAGGATTTATACTATTACTGAAAAATTGTTCTATATCAAATAAAAATATCTTTTATGAAATTATATTTATCAAATCACCAGAAGTTATCTGAGGATTTGAGATTACAGAGTCAAAGCTTTCATTAAAAATTTTTATTTTTATTGAACTGGTACTATGGAAATTATTTTAATAAACCAAGAAAGAGATGAAAGCACCTAAGATATGCACTTGGTAAAGGCCAGCCCAGGACCTGAGAGTGTATTTAACCCTAGGCCCCAGGCTCCAGCTCACATCACTATGTCAGAGAATCGCAGCTTTCACTCTGACCAAGAGAACATGGAGAGGCCCATCATCTCTGCCACCCACAATATTCTGACTACCAACATGTGGATCAGAGCTTACAAATTCCCTTTCCTTTCCTACCTGGGAAGAGCATCCACTGTTTTCCAGGGTCACTGTTGGCTACACAACTATCGATAGCAGAGGAAAGGCTCAGCCTGGCTCCACCATCTCCACAGTTTAACTGGTGATCCAACATTGTCCCTTGACAACTACTCATTTGGGCATTTACATCCAGGTGTGCATCTGAGGCTTGCATCTCTGACACACTGGGGCTCACATGCCCACTCAAAGGCCCATGGAGGCAGGCCTTCTCAGTGACACCTAAAAGGAGAAGAGGGCTCCATAACTATCCCAGTTCTTTCTTTCTTTAGTACCCCCACACAGAATGCCCATCTCTTATGTCCCTGTCTTTTGGGGGAAACCAGCTTGTGACTCAGGTACAGTGACAGAGATCATGAGTGTGATGGATATGTCACCTTTGGTTTCTGTGCCTGGATGCTAAGAAGCCAGAATCAATAAATGGGATGGCAAACTGCAAAGCTTCGTCAGAGTAAAGGAAACAATAACATGAAGAGAGAGCCTACAGAATGGGAAAAGATTTTTACCACATGCACCTCAGACAAGAGCATTCAATCCTCAGGATATATTAAGAACTCAAAAAACTAAAAACCCAAAAGAAAAAAAAACATTAAATAACCCAATAAATAAATGGACAAGGGACTGAACAAGCACCTCACAGCCGAAACAATACTAATGGCCAAAAGATACATGAACAACTCTTTATTATCTCTAGCAATTAGAGAAATGCAAATTAAAACTACGCAGAGATTCCATCTCACTTGAGTTAGAATGGCAATTATAAAGAATTCAAGTAACAATAAATGTTGGTGGGGAAGGGGGTGAGAACGTTCTCTCATACATTTTGGGTAGGACTGAAAATTAGAGCAGCCTCTATGGAAAGCAGTATGAAGATTCCTTAGAAAACTTGGAATGAAACCACCATTTGACATCATCAACAGATGAATGGATAAAGAAAACGTAATGTATATAGAGAATGGAATATTACTCAGGCATAAAGAAAAATAAAACAATGGCATTTGCAGGAAATGGATGGAACTGGACATATCATGCTAAGTGAAATAAGCCAATCCCAAACACGAAAGGCTATATGTTCTGACTTGTAGATGCTAACCCCAAACAAGGGAGTTTGGGGAAGGGAATAATAGAAATCTACTGTATTGGACGAAGGAAAATAAAGGGATGGGAGGGGATAGAGAAACAGGAAAGACAATAGAATTAACTGGACCTAACTAGCCTTAACTAGCCTTGTATTTGAAGACATAACCAGGGTAAATTCACATCATAAACAAAAAGAGTGGGATCATCGACAGGATAAGTTATACTCTACTAATGTGTAATTTGCAAAATACATTCTACTGTCATATGTTACTAAACAAGAACAACAACAACAAAGGCAGGTGTCCAGAAAAGAGTGTCCCTGAAGAAAAATCATCCACTTAAGATGGCTTTGAAGAAAAAAATGAGTTCAAGGCTATTTTCCCAGTATTATTAACTCCATCACTGTTTGTAGAGAGGACATTCTATACAGACTCAATGAAGTGACTGAAATAAAAAGAGTTAATGATCTCTCTTCCCAGGGAGGAAAGATCATGGAAAGAATCTAGGATACCATGGAGAGGGGTGTCGAGTGGTTGTATAACATTCCTAGTTATGTGCTCCTCTCTGCATTTCAGAAGCCTATGACTCCTTGTGGCCTATGTACCACCTACAATCCATACACATATACTGTCTGTTGCCACCTGGAGGCTGTTAGCAGCTATAAGCAATGCAGCAGAGGAGCTGGCTCCTTATTGTAAATCAACTGTATGAAACTGTGAAGAGATATCGGGTCCATAATCCTTATATTTTCCACATACTACAGAGGCAAATTGGACATTCCTCCTGATATAATTGAGTTCTATGTCCCTAGGGAAATGAATAGATGTCTTCCGAAATTGAGCTGACTGGAGGTTTCCAGGAGCCTCATGTCAATCCAGGTCAGGTTCAGGAAGAACTGGGTACAACAGGGCCTGCTGCCCACTACTGTGTTCTCCACACACTCTCCTTGAAAATCCCTCATTCTCACCACGATCTGCTTCAGTTTTCTCAAAATTTCTTCAATCTGACTGTTTGGCTCCATCACCCTGAGAGCACACTTCATCATACTCTCATTACTGGTGTCTAGATTCTTCCACTCTCCTCCTCACTACCTCCTCTGGTTATGAAGTTCCACAAAGATCAACTCTCTCGTCAGGCTTACTTTGGTTAAGATACAGCTGCACAGTGTTACCCATGCTGGCCTCACACTCCTGGCCATGAGAGAACCTCCTGCTGGGACCACTGAGCCCAGCCTCACTAGCCTTCTCACTCAATGTCCTGCTCTTACCATGTTCCCACTCTGCTTGTGAAAACTGTATTCCTACATCCCCCTGAATAATTCCAACTCCCCATCTTCATTTGAAATCCTCATTCCTGGCCCCACACGGTTATCCCACATCACATCCCGACACTCCCATACACCATCCTTCCTTGTCAGGCTGTCTCCTCCCTGACTCTCACTCTGCTTCACTGTCTTCCAGCATTCAGGTCTTTGTCTACAGGTGCTGCTCCCTGCCTGTCATGTACTCTGTGTCCCCAAGTCTCAGTTCATCCATCATTAATCATCTGTCACTGAAGACACTCAGTAACATGCATGAGAGATCCTCTTGACCTGAAGGAGAAAGTATCTTAAACCAATATACCTGTTTGTGAAAGCAATGGTGAAACAGAAAAAAAGGAGATTAGACCCTGAAGGATTGAAAATGGCCACTGACACAAGAATCTCTTTGTGGACTCTTGGCAACGTGGACACTTTCTTCACAAAGGTCTTGTACAGCATGCTTACTACCAGACACTCTGTCGTTACATAATTTTGGTGGGAAGGAAAACTCCTTTTATATGTCCAACCCCTGAAATCCTGGCCCATTCCTTTTCATGAAATCCTATTTTGTCTAATTATATCAAATCAAATCTCCTCCCCTTCAATCTACTTCTTTCAGTTCCTTGCTGCTGGATCCCTCAATCATCGGGTACAATATTTATTTCCACTGTGTCTAAACCTCCAGCCCCTCCTACATACAGCATCTATTATGAAAAGTGGCCAAATCTGTGAAGTCCCTTGGGAAAGTCTCACCTTCCCACAAGGATATTACATTTAAACTACCTTGAACTCAGACTGAAGGACTTTGGGGCAGTTTAGTCTCAAACTGGCTGTAATTCAATGTAGACTCACTCTCTCTACCACTTCCATGAATGACTACAGAGCTACTACTACCCTCTAGGTCATCTGCAATAAATATTTTAAATTGGGTTAGAACTTTGTCCTATTTTCGGTTGCCTGCTTCTAGCAGGGAGGAAACTTGCTGACATTTTTCAAGGCTCACAGTAGAAGATCCTCTGCAACTATTGGAGCCATTTATCAAACTCTAAAAGTATTGTTACATGCCATTAGTGGGCAAGATGGGAAAGTCCTCAACAAAATATCAAGTTGTAGCTTAGTTATATTCATGTTGTTTCTGCAGGGCTTTCTGTGTACACAGAGGATAGGTCTGAGCAGAGAGGTCAGCACCACTACTGTAGTTACAGCTGTGTCCTGTTCACAATATATACATTAGGGTCAGTGAACCCACACAGGATGAATATTTGTACAATTAGAATGCTCTTTTTCTTCATTTCAGATTCATGTATAAAGGTGAATGTGTCCAGCTCTATTTGGAGGGAATGGATGAGGCACTGGCTCTTCCCAGGGACAAAGTATACTGATTAATAGCTCAACATCCCATGTGAGAGGCTTTATGAATTCTTTGTTCCAGAGAAGCAATGTCTCTGTTTCTGTTTGAAATTGTCTCAAAAACATTTGTAACATACAGAATTAGGAATGGGTGAACACCCAACCCACCTCGTCTTTGAAAGATCAGGCTGCACAGCAGTAAAAATATGTTGGCTGAGGAGTCAGGCAGACATGGGCCCTGTGTTCCCACCACACACTAGTGTAGATTTGGGGGCAGTGACCATGCTGAATCTCAGTGTCCTCAGCACTACTGTAGAGACACCACCAACTGTGGATAGTGTCTCTTGAGGATTTAATGGAGTAGTCTGTATACAGAGATCACTTGGCAGTGGTTACAGTTCACCACATGTATTTGATTTCTGTTTCTGAAATGTTGGGACACTGAGATTAAACCTTTGCATCACTGCACCTCAGTGGAAATGGGAAAAAGAAAAAGATGGTCACACCTGAAAAGGTACTGACTAAAGCAAGGGTTGGATAATAACTTTAGTCAGTTAATTTTACTATAAAACATTCAGATACAATGAGACATCACAGACTTCTGCTCTTCCTAAAAACTGATGTAATGAGTAAAGACTCAAGAATTTCAAAAGTTTATCTGAGGAAAAGTTGAACTCTACCTTGAGAGCGAGGAAAGAAGAATATATTTTTTTTCTCTACATACTCTATAAAGCTACTATCACTCCTATCACTCATGGCTCTTGTTCAACAAGAGTGACATTCCTGGGAATTGTGGAGAGAAATGCTCTCTGTTGTCTGAATAACTGGGTCAGTTCCCCATCATGTACACTGGCCATTGACAATTTACATGAGAACATAACTCTCAGATGGAACAGATGATTCAACATCTAATCTCTGGAGGAAAGAATCATTTGTGCTCCTTTGGGTTGAAATCTACAGCAATGTATGGTGGAACAGAAACAGGAATGATTAATTGAAGGATAGCCTTCTCAGAGGAAGTTGAGAAACTGAGTCAACACTCAAGAACCATAAAAGACCACCACAATGATTTTTGAATATTCTATCACATAAAAAGAAGAGAGGAAATCATTAGAAAATAAATGCAATTTCCAAGGACACTGCAGAAGGAATGATTTAACCCCTTTAAAGACTGAGGTATGACCAATCCCTCCTGGAACAACTTGTAGTGATGTCTGTGAGGTGCTTCTAATCCCCTCCTCCTAACTCCAGTCTACCTGCAACTCTGGCTGGCACATTGCAGACCAGGATTAAAAATCAACTGACCTGGCAAGAAAAATAACAAAGCTTCAGATCCACCTGACCTCTACACCTGCTGGGAAACAAAATGGGTCTCCTGGCTCTGCAGGCATATGTCTCAGCCTAGATAGTGGAGTTGAGTGCAGAGAATTTGTGATTTACCAGGGAGACAAGTTGCATCCATCTGAATTAGGATAAAAGTACTCACTGGTTCCATCCACAGTAGAGCTGACATTAGGCTCATGTGATGGCAACACAGAGCTTATGTCAAGTTCTTCTGTGTCACATGAATCAGGATGACCAGAGTACCGAAAATATTTTTCATCCAGCTGGAGGTCATTCTCTTCGTCTTCCTTCAATTCACTGTTGAGACTGCTGAGACAGCTGAGGCAGGGAAGAACAAAAGATGAAATCATGGTGGTTCAGAAGTTACAGCCTCCCAGCTGGTCCCGAGTCAAAGCTGAAGGGTGGAGTCCCAAACAGGTGCCTCCCTTCAAAAATGATCCAGAAAACCATTTTCATCTGAAGGACATAGTTTAGGAGACCAAGGGCCACCAGTGGTCAGTGTACTGATAACAAGATAACAAGCTGATGAGGAAGAGGGCACAGCTCAGCCTATAAAGTACAGTCACAGAAGGGTCATACAATGAGAAGCATAGCAGGGGCCAATCTTGTGCATAAAGCATGGTGAATTTTAGACACAAGTGTCTGATCAATAGTCTCCTGAACTGAAGAGTCTCAGAGAAATTTTGCCTTCTTTGCACAGCCATCTTATGACATGATATCATTTTTGTTCTATCTACTTTTCTTGCTATGGAATACCTGTTGATGAGCTCAGGCTAACACTACAGAAATGATTTTTGGGTCTCATCCTGAGTCTGACCTTTACAAAGGGAACACATGTTTTATTTAAGATCTAGAAGTACCCAAGGCTGCTCATTTCTCCTTGAGCAGACTCACTCTTACAATACCATAAAGAAGACAGAGAACTTTGCTAATGGGTTCCATCATCTTGGGTTGAATCAACAACTTCACTGAAATCAGCACTCCTACTGTGCCTTTAAGAAACTTTGACTACATTTGACCTCATGCTCTGTACTTTTAGGATTCCTGCACCCCTTTTATTTTACCCATTTTTTTTTAGCCCCTGGTCATTCATTGTTACCTGAAATAAAGTGACTCTTCTTTATCATTGTCCTCATTGTCATGGTGTTCTGTAAACATATTCAGAAATGTAGAAGTCATTAAATAACTCCATTTTACACATTCCAATACAGACACCTCCCTCAGAAGAAGACATAATTTATGTATATATAATTCAGGGAGCAACGAAGGGACTTAACCTGGAAGAACTCACATGCTGAATTTAAAGAAATGGTCTGGGATGCTATGCTGATCCATCATGCACAATATCTCTGACTGGGTGGATCATTATTATGGAATGCTCTTCATGTAACTGGACAAAGTCAAAATACATTTTGGTCTCCTGATCCCTGGATACTTGTCCAGGTTCTTCTGGATTTCACTAACTTCAGCTTCCTTCCTTCCACAAAGATCATTCCAAGACTTAGTGGCTCTGGGCCCCCTCATAATTCTCAAACAGAACCATTTTCATTCTCTATGAAGAGGATTAAAATCCCTGAGACTCATTTTTTCTCAATACTAGGGATTTTTTTTAAGGATCTCAAAGTTAACTTTGGCAGTGTACTAGAAGGATATTCCTCTTTCAGAACTGTTCTGGTAGAAACCAATATTTCTACCACCTGATTCTAGCATTTTAATGGAAGCAAAAGTAACCATTTCAATGTTCTCTCTCTTTTTTGTTTGTGGTACCAGTGATTGAATTTAGGGGCACATGACCACTGCACTACATCCCCAGGCCTATTTTGTATTTCATTTAGTGATAGGGTCTGAGTTGTTTACTACCTTGCTTTTTCCTGAGGCTGGCTTTTTAAATTTTTTAAATTTTTTTAAGTTTTAGGTGGACACACAATATCTTTATTTTTTATCTTTTTTATGGTGCCGAGAGTTGAACCCAGTGCCTCATGCATGCTAGGTGACTGTCCTACCACTTGAGCCACATCCCATGCCCTCTAAGTTGGCTTTAAACCCAAGATCCTCCTGCCTCAAACTCCTGAGCAGCTGGGATTATAGGCTTGTGCTTGTAATCAAAGGATCAAACATGAGCAAGAACACTGTAGGAGAGATCACTTGTCCTAGGTTGTAAGAATAAGGTCATGCAGAGCCCTGATATGCACACACATAAATGGTACCTGTGAGTAGGTTACATTCTCTACAACTTCCCTGCTCTTGTTAGTTCTAGGTTTACCATCCTGAATTTGTCACTGGGCCCTCAGAAGTATAATTAATGGGAGTGCATTTGTGTTTTAATGGGGTAGTCATGAGCTGCAGGTAGACAAAGGGAGACTTCATGCTCACCCAAGAGATCAGCACTGAAGCAGGGGGCCTGCTGGATATCTGATGATTCAGAGTGACCGGGGCAAGTGTTACAGCCCTCATTCAATACGTCCTGCAGGATTTCTTTCTCCTCCTGTGGGGCTTGTCTCAGACTGGAGGGATAAAGAGTATGATTAAATGAGAGGATTAAATATGAGTCCCAGTTGGTCTAAATAGAGGCCTAAGGGAGTGGTCACAGAAGGGCAAGAGGATACTCCTTTCAAAGAGAAAGAAAATGATCCTCCTAGGATGTGGGCAGGGTGCACATGTTTTTATGACAGGAGATAGGAAGAGGGGCTCAATCTACTGACTAGAAAAGAGCTGAGGACAGAGACTCCACTCTCCCTGTGTGATACAACCATGAGCCACAGCATACACAGAAAATGGACTTTGTGTGTGTGTGTGTGTGTGCACACATTTGTATATGTGTGTGTGTATGTGTATCCCCCCACCAAAGGCTATGACACCCTGCCAAAAAGTCTTATCAACCAGAAAGAAACCCGATTTATATCTCATACTCAATGGACCCATACAAGACAGGAGATGTAGATTCTGTGAGGTTAAAAAAAAAAAAAAAAACATTTAGTTAGTTTGATTACTTCTAGTTGGTTACAGACAGGAACCACAGAGAAAAGAAAAACACCTCCTTAAAAGATAGACTTCTTCAATGGTTGAGGAATGCAGTTATAGCAGCAGCTTGTGTTTGCCTTTGCATGTGAATAGTGTGGACACTTTGTACCTCTTGGTTTGCTCATCTGGGGACCCTCCTCATATTTAACCCATCCTCTTCCAGGCTCTTAATACTCATTGTTACCTGGGAGCCAGTAATTCCTGTTCTTTTCCATTCTCCTCCTTTGCACCACTCCCTGAAATCAAATTCAGAAATGTCCAGTCAGTCAGTGAGTAGTTTCTACATCACTCACTACAAACACAGGGGAAGCCTGAACTCAATGGAGAATCATTAGTCCCAGACCTTTACCAACACGGCTGTTATATGTCTGTGGATCTGATATGGTACAACAGAATACTGTTAAAAAAGGTTTGAGCTATTCTTGAGGATGAAAAGGCATTTTCATGTCTCCAGTAGAAATCAGTAACTGGGAATTAACCTATGCCCACCCTACACTTCCCTGTAAACTGAAAGTTGCTATAGTCTTTGTGTTTCATTATTCCATTGTTAGTAAACTGAAGGCAAAATAACAATATCTTTACTACTAGAAAAGATGGATTTCCTTTTGATGAAAAAAAAGAGGAGAAAACGTTTTGGAGAAAATCTTTTTCTCAGAGGGGAAACAGACAATCATACCTCACTTTAGTGACCATAAACCTATCTGCAACTTACAATATTTCTGGAACTGGTTGGCAAGGGTATAGACAGTAGATTGACATAAGATGAATTTTTCTTCCAGATCACGGAATTTCAGTTTGTGTTCTTGTAATTCAGCTTGTAGTCCCCATATGATTTCTTTAAGTTTATTCTGAGGCTCTCCGTCAAGGTTCATTTCAGCCCCTCCATCAGGGGAAGGGCTGAAGAATACTGCCATGTTTGTACAGTAAATGTACAGCCAGGACCTGCAAAGAGGAAACCCAAACATGTTATGGGTTAAAAACAAGTGAATCCAAGAGCTGGCTGCAGTGGCAAAAGCCTATAATCTCAGAGGCTCAGAAGGTGAGACAGAAGGATCTAGAGTTAGAAGTCAGCTTGAGCAATGGCAAGGTGCTAAGCCACTCAGTGAGACCCTGTCTCTTAATAAAATACAAAAAAGGGCTGCATATGTGGCTCAGTGTTCGAGTGCTTCTGACCCAAATATTTAAAAAAATAATAAAATAACCCAAGTAGAATTCATCAGGACTAAGGGAAGACAGCAGCTGTCATGATTCACTTACTGTTGAGAACTAAGTACTCAGCAGTCCACAACACTTGAAACTCCTTCACCTTTCAAACAAGGATTCACACACCTGAGTCTATATCATGGACTCAAGACAGAAATGAGGAGGTAGGGCTGAGTGCGCTAGGTAACAGTCTAACAGAATCAGAATGTAGGAGATGTCATGGAATGTGGGAGCCTCTTCCTTCCAATGGCCTCATGATGGCTGACCCACTGGTTTCTTCAGAAGGTCACTACAGACATGGACCGCCACTCATTGGGCAGTCTCAGTACTTGTGTACCCTCATGCCAATGTTACCAACTTTTCTTTGTTCCCTTCTCCAAACACCATATTTCACATTACTCCTACAGGTATATGTTGAGAATCCTCGAAGTAATTATCTACAGGACTACCCAGTGGTCACCTCATTATTTCCTTAATAATAAAGTGGATCATAAGGCTTTTCCTCAAGGGAACAATGCAAAACTGTCAATGTAACATAGTCATAATGTTCTTCTGTGAATATGCAGCCATTATTTCAAAATCCACTAAAAATACAGAACAAAGAGTAAACCATCAGTGTTTGAAATAGTTTTCTGCACTCTATCAATATTATTTTGTTATACTCCATTTTTATTGTGGCCTCTTTTCTCTCACTGGGACATCTGTTGGTGTATAGGACTCTGAAGGAATTCCTCACTTCCATTACAAAAGTTCCAATTGGCTCAGGCAATAGGAACATGGAAAGGAGAATAGAAACATGGAGGGGAACCATGCTAAGTCTTTGTGAACCCTCAACTGTGGGACGCTCATTGGAAGAAAATTTCCAGATCCCTCTTACTAAGTCCAAAGCAGATAAAGTCCAGTGCTGACTCTGCTCTTCATGGCAATCTTCCCTTCACCAGGTCAGGCTACTGGTGTGTGCTATCCATGTTCTGACCTACAGAGAACCACGGCTGAATGTGGAGCAGATACTTTAAGCTCCTTTCAGTAAGGACTGGATACCCTTCCTAGCATGCCCCAGTGAAATGAGCCCAGTGCTTTACCTGTAGGAGCTCAGCAAATGCATGCATTGGGCTTAACTCACTTATAATGCAAGTTCTGTTGATGAGTGGAGATTTTACATTTTATACACATGATAGGGTAAATTGAGGAGCAAAGCAGGGGAGTTAGTTTATTCTGCTTCTGTGAACATAAAAATCATCTACTCTCATCCACTTGAATGTCAGAAAGCCCAGCTTTTAGCCCCACCTTCCTCCCTTTGGACTGCAAACCTAAAAATTACTTCAATTATTTACCTGCATTTGAAATGAAGTTTGAGCAAAAACCAGAGTTGAACTTTGAGGAATGACCAATATTAGTTTGTTTTGATGTGGATAGAGAATGCTGAGGTCTAGAGAAAACATCATGAAAATTTTCTCAAGGACGAACTGATGTGTCTTACTTAACTTGCTTCTTTCTTTCTCCAGCTGGCCAGAACATACTCAATAGCTACTGATGTCATCAGAATCATCCTCAGACCTTGAGAGTATAGATTTCTATAAGCCAAACTGGAGAGCAGGTATTGGTCTGAGAAGTCATCCATCATTATGCTGGGACCTGTTGGAAACAACCATAGGGGGATCAACCTGACGACCAACATTTTTTGATACAGCACTGGCTACACTCACCAATTAGCCCACTATCAATTCTTTCACTTGCTGTTCACCAGACTGACAGTTCTGTAAAAGCTAAGATAATGTTCTACCCATCTCTGTGTTCACAGTTTCCAGTGAAGACCAAGCACTGAGGCACCTGGCAGGATACACTGAATGAGTGCATAAAAGTGGTTGCCTACCACTGTCATTACAATGAAGTCCCTTTACAGTGTCATCTAAAGCCTTCTAGTTAGTGTCCCCTTCTGAGTCCACAAGTGCCACATACAGAGTCTTGCACATAACTCTGCATGTGAAGAAGAGAAAACTACCCTAAGAACACTTTGTTTCCCACCTATAATCCACATTGCACTTTAGGGTTTGTAATTGGGGCTCTTGCCAGTTTTAAATTTTTTTATTAAATTTTTAATTTGTATGAAAGTTAAAGGTTTACTGAAGAAAAGGCTTACGCGTTGACTTACAGGAGGGCGCCCCCATGCCTGGCCGAAAGTTCCTTTCTTAATTTTCAGGATTTCTTCTCCTTTTAAAAAATAATTTATCAAAACTACACTGAGTTTTATCTCGCTCCAGTTTGAATGCCAACCATCAAGAGTACAAATAGTAAGATAGTTTATTCTGCTTCTATGAACACAAGAGTCTTCGACTCTCATCCACTTGAATGTCAGAAAGCCAGGCTTTTAGCCCCACCTTCCTCCCTTTGGACTGTAAACCTGAAAATTATTTCAATTATTTACCTGCATTTGAAATGAAGTTTGAGTAAAAACAAGAGTTGAACTTTGAGGAATGACAATATTAGTTTGTTTTGAAGTGGATAGAAAATGCTGAGGTCTAGAGAAAACATCACGATAATCTTCGCAAGGAAGAACTTATCCTGCCTCTTTCTCCAGCTCGCCAGAACATACTCAATATCTTCAGATCTTGAGAATATGGATTTCTATGAGCCAAACTAGAGAACAGATGTTCGTCTGAGAAGTCATCCATCATTATGCTGGGACCTGTTGGAAACAACCAGTAGGGGGATCAACCTGATTACCAACATTTTTTGATACAGCACTGGCTACACTCACCAATGAGTCCACTATCAATTCTTTCACTTGCTGTTTACAAGACTGATAGTTCTGTAAAAGCTAAGATTATGTTCGACCCACCTCTGTGTTCACAGTTTCCAGTGAGGCCCAAGCACTGAGGCAGGTTATACTCAATGAATGCATAAAAGTGGTTGCATACCACAGTTATTACAATGAAGTCCCTTTACAGTGTCATCTAAAGCCTTCTAGTTAGTGTCCCCTTCAATGAGTCCACAAGTGCCACAGAGTCCTGCACATAACTCTGCAGATGTGAAGAAAAGAAAACTGTCCCGAGAACAGTTTGTTTCCCACCTATAATCCACATTGCACTCTAGGGTTTGTAATCAGTGCTTCTGTCAGTTTTAATTTTTTAAAAATTTTTAATTTGTATAAAAGTTAAAGGTTGACTGAAGAAAAGACTTACACATTTATTTATGCTTGTCCTAAAAGATAGGTGTTAGAAAAGCATCCATGTGCCAGTGATTTACGAAGACCATGCCTCCAGGAGAAAGAGGGAGTGGAGCTGAGGGAGCTGGGAAGAAAAGGCAAAACAGCCTACAAAGTGTGTGATTTCAGGGACAGCGCCATGTGTTTAAAGGATAATTTTTATAGTATTTGGACACTGAGTTGGCTCTGCGTCAGTATGGCAGTTATAGAGAAGAGCAAGACAACAGCTTTGGATACAGAAAAGAGTTCAGAGTGAAAACCATAGAAGTGAGTCAACCTTATGCATAACCAAAGTTGAATTTTACACTCTCCTATCAAGTGAACATAGCTTCCTTCATGTGGAAGGTCCCACAGAACTTGAGCCTTCTAGGCGTCTTCCTGTCAATATTTTCACATCATATGATATACTGGTGTTGTTTGTGTAGCTGCTGTTTTTGCTATGGCAGAACTGTCCAGGATCTTGGGATAACACTGCAGAAAGAAGTTATTCATGTCATTCTCATTTTAGTTCTTTTAAAGGAACAACTGACTTTTTTTTTTTTTAAAGAGAGAGTGAGAGAGGGGAGAGAGAGAGAGAGAGAGAGAGAGAGAGAGAGAGAGAGAGGGAGACAGAGAGAGAGAGAGAGAGAGAGAATTTTTTAATATTTATTTCTTAGTTTTCGGCGGACACAACATCTTTGTTGGTATGTGGTGCTGAGGATCGAACCCGGGCAGCACGCATGCCAGGCGAGCGCGCTACCGCTTGAGCCACATCCCCAGCCCCAACAACTGACTTTTTTAAGGTAGAAAGTCCCCAAGACTTCTCAGACAGATGATAAAAATGCTCAACAGAAAACAGGCCATACAGAGTGGTTTAGCAAAGGAAACCAGTGACACCAGCAGATGGTTTTTACCTTTGCAGCTATTTTGGCCTGTTTGTGTGCTCCTTTTTGTCTGATAATTACCCTCCCATGATGATTCCCTGGGGGCCAGTGATTCAAGTAATGCTTTTCTTCATCATGATGCTCTTCACTATTTCCTACAATTGAATTTATAAAAGCCCCTTTAGATATTAAGCAATTCTCCCTCATTCGTTAAAAACACAGTAGCCTAACATGGCACAGAGAAATTATTGGTATGAATTTAGAAAGATCTCATGTATTTCTTTAAAGAAATGGCCTGCCCAGGTATTCTTATCCATGAAACAGAGTAGTCCCTGTAAAATAGATCTCATGAGCAGCATGCTAGTTGTTTAACTGGGCAGAGGGAAAAATGTCTTTTTCTCCCCACATGAACAGAAACTGGAGAAAATTGGTAAATTTTGGGAAGCTCCAGCTGTACCTACCTGCTGTTACATGGCTGCTTCCCAGGCACAGTGATTTACCTCCCAATATGACTTTCATGGAAAACATACTCATTCCTCTTCAGGGACCCTGTCCCATGACACTCCATGCATCTGCGAACTACACAGGACACTCCAGGCCTGCTTTTATCACTTAACAAGGGAAAATTCTCTCCATTTAACCTCTTTAGTATTCCAGTGTACCCTACATCCCACCCTCAGATTTTACTACTTCAACTCCCTAAATCAAACCATGGGAGTGACTTTAGAAAGTATACTCATAAACATTCTCCATTTGAATGCTACAGCAATCATGCAATGTGCATTAAGCAATATTTTTGAGAAGAGGAAACATAAACCAGAAAGGATAAATCTCCCTTGGCCCACAATTAAATCAGCCTGCAAACTCCTTAAAAGTTTTCTTTCTTAGGCCACACTCTTTTCAGTTTCACAAACTTGCACCTGTAACACGATCTTTCCTGAAACTATGCTAGGTAGTTGCTGCCTGCTATCTAAAAGGCACATGCCTGGTCTAGACAGGAAAAGTGTTGGGATAGTATGACCTCTACCTACTGGAAGAATCTACTGTCCTCCCACTGAGGCAGTCCTCATCATTCAAGACTACACACAAAATGCAGATACCAGGAGAGCAGGTACAAATATCACTTGCCTAATGGAATCTCTCATGAGCTGGGCACTTTGGAGCAGCTTCCTGTGAGCAGGGCCTCTGGGCACCTTACAAAATGCTCTGCCAGCTTGCACTCCTCAGCCAGTTGCTTTTTCTCTCTCTTTTCTTAAATAATTGTAGATGGATAGTTTTATTTGTTTATTTCTTTATGCCTTTTTTTTAATGCAGTGCTAAGGATTGAATTAAGTGCCTCACTCATGTTAGTCAAGCACTCTGCCACTGAGCTACAGCCTCATTCCATCACCTTTTTTGTAAGCAGTGTACTCACTAGCCACATCCAGAGTAGAGTAAACCACATGTTTCTCAGAGAGGGAGGCTGGACTCTTGCTTGGGAGGCCAACGGAGTGAGACAAGTCATGACAGCTGGAATGAGTCAAAAGTACCTCATTCAAGTTGACTTTCATGGGAATTTGAGAAAGGGTGGAGTGTGAGAGAGGGCTTCAGGTGCTCAGTTCACTGGTTAGGTAACATTGCTGGTGAGGAAGGAGACTCATCTATCCCTATGTGGTTCAGGCATGTCATACCACAATGACAGCCATAACAGACGGTACAACCCCAGAGTCTTTTCTTCCACATTCCTTGAACAAGTTCTAATAAATCAAAGTTCCTGAGGCATTATTGATTCCAAAAGATGTTGGACATTCAGGCCTTGTTCTTTAATATTTTGATTTTATATGACTTTGGTGTGGTTTGGTCACATTTCTTGCTATGGAATTCAACAAAACCAACAAACTCAGGCCTAACCCACAGAAAATGATGTGTGTCTCCTCCTAACTACCTTTGGCATAGGAGAGCACAGTGGTTTACTGTGAGTGAAGGAAACTTGACTTTAACACCATGGGAAAGACTGTCTCTAGGTTACTAAGGTAAAAACTAATGGAAGGTAGAAACCAAGAAAAGAAACAACGGGCCCCCTTCCTGGTTACCAGAATGGATGGAATAAGTACATTCTGTACTTTTGCTCTTCCTTGGGACTTGCAATCTCAAGATATCACCATTACATTCATTATCCATGACTTTCACATTTACCTGGAGTCCACTGGCTCTTTTGCTTCAGATTGCTTTGAGTTTCTGCAAATATATTCAGACACAAGAATAACAACAAAAACTTATCCTTATGTCCTGTTACCAACCCTATACCAATTTATTCACAGGGTGAGTGTTTTCTTTATGTGATGAAAGGAAACTCTGAGGAGTACACTCAAGGAACTCTTGAGGTGTATCTTCTGAGAAATGGAAAGGTGTCCTTTCCTTAGTCAATGGTCAGATATCCCTTGTTTGGTCTATTAATAGCATCATACTCTATTTTTTGAATCTGGTGATCAGCTGAAACTATTCATTATCCCAATGAAAGAGAAAAACTTAAAGACTGGCTTGTAGAACACTTTCTTCAAGACTCAGACCTTACTCCAGAAGCTAGTTTCTTTGTAGATTTGAGATTATTTACAGGGACTGAAATAATGTGTGGGATCTATAAACCTTCCTTGAGGAAAGATCTTTTATGCTACTGAGCAAACAGAATAATTTCTATTGAAGGGAGTGGAGTGTGTCAGGGTCCAGTCCAGGCCTTCAGGAATAATTCTAACACATTCATAAGGGACCATACAAAAATATCTCCCATGATACAATCAAGAGCACTAACCTATTTGTACACTCACCAATCCTCAAAGTAGACTTATTGTTCAGGATCAAAAATTAGCAAGGACATTATAGGAAAGATCACCTGTTACAGCTTGGAGGAAAGAGACCATGCAGATCTCTGCTCCACAGGTGCATCAGTGGTGCCTGTGGGACTGTTGCAGTCTCCACAATCACCCCACTCTGATTATTCCTGTGTTCACCATCCTGAATTTTCACTGAACCCCAACAGAAATCTGACTGATATCAGTATAATTCTCTTTTAATGAACTTCTCCCAAGCTGCATCAAGAGAAGTGACTTCATACTCACTAAGAGGTCAACACTGGAGCAGGGATGTTGGTGGATATCAGGCAGTTCACAGTAAATGGAGGATGTCTTATGGGTCTCATTAATGAGTCCTTCAGGGCTTCTTCCACTTCATCCTTTTCCTCCTGTCCCTCGTTTTCAGCCTGGTGTGATGAAGTGTATGGTTAAATCAAGAAAGTCAGATGCAAGAGTCCCAGGTGGTTCTCAAAGAGGCCTAAGGGAGTGGTCGCAGAAGGTCATGGGAACTATCTTCTAAGAGAAAGAAACTGATCCACCCAGGATAATGGCAGAGTGCTGCTGCTTTCATGGCAATCATAAAAGAAGATGCACTGACTAGAAAATGAGCTGAGGATGATGGATTCTCAATGTTCCCTATTTGATACAAGCATGGCCCACAGCTCCCACAGAGAACACAACAGCGGCTCCAACTTTTCTATAAATTGCATTGATTTTTACATACTTCAGAAGTCAATGCACTTGAGACACTGCAGAATCCAAGAGGTTTTGTGCATTCTAGAATTATTTCTCTATATATTGTGAATAGATATCATTTTTTTGTGGTTCCTTGGTATGAAATCCCTGCCAATATGCTACAGCCAACCATGCATAAACCAGATATATGTCTCATCCTCAATTTATCCATACAAGAGTGTAGACATAGATTCTGAGTTTAAAACCTTTAGTAAAGCTGATTATTTCTACCCTCATGAAGCCCAACATAGGAGAGTTCCCCCCAAAAAAATTCTTCTCAAATAAATGGGCGAATTTAGTGTGTTACTTTAAAGCTGAAGAGGATAACTTGGGCGGTAGCCATAAAAAAGACTTGGTGAAACTAATGAGAGCAAAAAAAATTACAGCAAATTGTTGGAAATTGGCTCATAAATTAGAAGTAATAATGCAATACCTTTCTTCCATCAATCACTCAATCAATGTATCTATATTTATACATAGGTGTGAGTGTATACATACATACACAAATACACAGGTATTATATTTTATATGATATTGTGTACTTAGTTTTCAAACATGAATTAAAGCCAAATTCTCTTTTATAGATTTTGTTGTTAAAAATGGAAGTGTACTCTTTATTTCTCATTTGAAAAAACAAATAGAACTTAAATCATATTAGATAACACATTATCCTTTACTTACACTTATCCTTACCCTTTACACTAAGTGAACTATTAGGTAGTAACCAAAACATCTCTATTACACTTAACTAATTTTTCAACCATTATCTGTAAGAAAGACATTACACCGAACATAGCTACAAAAAGGAAGTTATATAAGTGGTGTAATCTTGAATAATTACATTAAGAATGAGATTTACTTATATATACAGTTATTCAAAACAATTGTTTAATATTTTTTTTCATTTTATATATGGTTGTCCTTGATGTGTACAGAACGGTTCCTGGAATTTTACTAATGTGCACTGATGCTCAAATCCCTTAAACCATATGGAATAGTATTTCCATATAATATACACACACACTTCCTGGTACTTTCAGTCATCTATGGATTCTGCATAAACCTAACACAATGTAAATGGTATCTAAATAGTTTGCATACAGTATTGTTTATGGAATGACAAATAAGACTGTACATATTTAGTACAGCTGCAGCCATGAGAGGCCGGACTATATACATAGTAAATGATCTGCAGTTGATTAAAGCCACAGATGTGGAAATTGCAGACACAAAGGACTCAAGTTGCTTTAAGACCATTTTATGTATCTGCATTTGCTTTCATAAAAAAAAAAGCTTTAGCTTAAGATTTTGGGGAAGTGTTACTACTTAATTGTTTTATTTCCAATGAAAATGTAAACCCAGCTGCTTGTAAAATGGGATTTTTTAAATAATCTCATTTTTAGAATTAAAAGACACTGATGATTTTACAAAGAAATTTCTTAATACTATTAACTAGGTTTGCTATCCTTATATGCATCCATGAAAAAAATCCATAAAATGTGTTTATGTAGGTTAGTTAAAAGCTAGATTAACTTTTCATTATTTCTAATGTTTACAAGGTGAATTATATAGGAATCTGTATGATTTAGTATGAGTTTCCTATATTTGGTTTCTGGCAGTTATATAATCTCTCATATTTCTTTGAAGGACTCATATACATATACTACACAGTATTTACACCAAGCTAGAATGCACTGAATGCAAAGATTATTGTTTTTTGAAGAACTGAAAATTCAGTTTGTCAACAAAACATTGTTCTATGTGTGTATGCATATTTTATCTATGAAAGTACACAGCACCACTTTTATTAAAACATGCCGCAAACTAATTAATCTGTTTTAGTGCTCCATACCAATCTTATCAAAGTCTTTGTTTAACACTATCTTCTTTCCTAGGTAAAGTTTCTAGATCAATTGGATTCAATTAACAATAAGACAAATAATCAATTAACATTAAGACAAATCAAATTTTTACAGTAATGTGAAAAGAATTAAGTGTGGACTGTATCCATTATTGTATTTTTCTTTTTTTGGTCTTGTCTTGACAATGAGTCTCTGAATATTATTTAATGACATTAGCAATCATGTTATATCTAAAACGAAATAGTCTGGGCTTAAGCCACTTCATGAAGGTTAAAAAGACAATTTTAAAATAACAACTTGAATAAAATGGATACTAAGACAATTAAAAAATAGTGTAGGCAGATCTTAGAAAACTTATGGAATATTCATGACCTATATGCAATTATAGTATATAAAACCAATTTACATGGAATAAAATTCAGGCCATGATAAACAGTAGGTAATATGATTGCTCCCCAAGGGAGAAATAGTAATGAAGTTTAGCATCATAATAACTGACTGCAACAGAAGATATTTTGAGACTCATAATACTATTTCCATTGTGAAAATAGAATTGAATTATTTTATTGGGGGAGATTAATTAAGCATTGTGAAATATATAGAGCACCTGTACGTAGTTTTAATTAAGTATTATTGATTTGATGTTTACCTGGTGAACTTCCAAGTACAAACTCCAGGAAAATGAGGAATTTGCCAATGCAATCTTAAACAACTTAGTGTACACAATGTGGGAGAAAAGGTGAAATAAAATATAATAGGCTAATTGAGAATTTTGGTTATTGCACTGATAAAATATACAGAAATTTTTTGGCTCAATTTAAAATAAAAATTTGGCAAATAGTAGAGCAGAGGTCAAAACAAATTGCTTTACAAGTCCTCAATCAATGCTTGTGACTCTGAGCCAATAGAAATCAGGGACACAAATTCTAAATAAATGTCAAAGATGACTTCTTAAGTTTGCCAGAAATTGTAATTGTAGGTCCAGAGTTTGGAACATGTTTCTTCTGCCACACACAACTAATTAGATATCCTTAACAAACAGTTTGCTATAAATGCTTTGGGCAGGGCATTATGCATAGGAGTAAAAAGAGGAGAATTAATGATGGTAAATGATTTATATTTCAGACAGAAAACCTGTCACTTCTGTTGTTACTAAGAGATAAATAGCATAAAGTTTTTAAATTATGAATTTAGAATACACCTTAAGTTGCCAAACAGTAAGAGAAGTTTAGGCTTAACTGTTGCGCATTTTAGGAAACTGCCAAAAACTTTTGCTCCCTCTGAAACAAATATTTTTATAGTCCTATAAAAGTAAAAATGTGTAACTTGTTGATGACTGATCAAATAGAACGTTAATCTGGTTTAATTTTACTGCTTTAAATACTAAAATGAAAACAAGTAATTGTCATTCAGTCAGAGATATGCTCCTTTTTGTAAAGAATTGTTTTACTATGTAAATAGATGTGTATATGTGTGACAATATGTATATGTGTGTGTGTGTGTGTATATATGCATGCATGTAGGCATATATAAATATGTACCTATATTATTACACTAGTAATATATTCCCTTATAGATATTGTATCTGTGATGGCTCTGATCTGTCTTTCATCTTTCATTCACTGTTGTATTGAGATGTACAGGATATCTGGGCAGGATTAGTCCAATGTTTGTCAGGAAGAGAGTCAAAGTAAACTCCCTGAATCACAAAGAACACAATCCTATGATCCAAGCTATTTTATCTTAGTGCTGGAATGAACTCAGAGAAGAAACTTTACATACATTTATCAAGTACATGATATTTTGCCTTCAGGCCTTTATTGAATTAATTACAGCTTGTCTAACAATTTTATCTTTTGTTTAAACTATGAAATTTAGAAAGCCAAATTATTTTTCAGTAAAAATTATTGGAAATTTCCATTATATTTAGAAAAGAAAAAAAAATGTAGCTACCTGGAAATCATTTCAGAGTCTGTACATTACTCTAATAGCTTTTTTCAACTCTTAACATTCTAAGTTGTATGTCAAAAATTTGCCAAAATTGAGAAAAAAGTTTGGGCTCCAATCATTCAGGTCAATTTAATGTTCAGAATTCATTAGTGACATAGATTGTATATCCATGTATTTGAAAGACTGAAAGCTCTTGAGAAAGATTTCACCTGTGATAACTTTAAATGCTTTAGAAATGAGGTTACTTTCTGTCATAATTTAAGAATTTCTAGTTGATACCACTACTGAGAAGCAATAATATGAAAAGAACAAAGAAGGAGCAGAATCAGAAAGTGGGAATTAAAATTTCTTTATATGATCATTCCAATTATATCTGTCAATTCAAAAGTGGTTTAATAAATTAATGACAAAGATTTCCTTTATATGGCATGAAATCCTAACTTTCTTAGTTCGAGGGGTACAACCTGGACTTGACTCAAATTATTCTTTCCCATCTAAGTCTTTCTGATGTGGAGGCTTGAAAAAAATAATGCAATCATTATGGATAGCTACTAATCTGTGGAGAAATATACAATTTGTTCCTTTAGATGATGCAAAATTGATTTAGGGAATAATAAAAATTAGCAGTAGAGGCAAGCCTAGATGAGGGGTGAAAACAGAATGTAGAGAAGCGAACTTTAGGGCCAACTTTTTCTTCTATTAGATGCAGGGTCTTTGGTTTAATTCCTAGGTCCTTGATCCATTTTGAGTTGTGTTTTGTGCATGGTGAGAGATAGGGGTTTAATTTCACTTTGTTGCAATGGAGTTCCAGTTTTCCCAGCACCATTTGTTGAAGAGCCTATCTTTTCTCCAATGCATGTTTTTGGCACCTTTGTCTAATATAAAAATTATAATTGTATGGGTTAGTTTCTGTGTCCTCTATTCTATACCATTGGCCTACCAGCCTGTTTTGGTGCCAATACAACTATGTTGTTGTTTTTTTAACTATTGCTCTGCAGTATAGTTTAAGTGGTCTGGTATAGTGATGCCATCTGCTTTACTCTTCCTGCTAAGGATTGGTTTAGCTATTCTGGGTCTCTTATTTTTCCAGATGAATTTCATGACTGCTATCTATTTCTATGAGGAATGTCATTAGGGTTTTCGTTAGAATTGCATTAAATCTTTATAGTGCTTTTGGTAGTATGGTGATGTTGATAATATTAATTCTGCCTATCCAAGGGCAAGGTAGATCTTTTTATATACTAAGTCTTTGATTTCTTTCTTTAGGGTTCTGCAATTTTTATTATATAGATCTTTTTCGTCTTTCATTAGGTTGATTCCCAGGTATTTTATTTTTTTTAGAGGCTATTGTAAATGGAGTTACCCTGACTAAATTCAATCCCTAGTAACGCCTCCCCACCAAAAATAAAGTATTTAACTTGCATTTGGGCACAAAGTGTGATTATGGCTGATTTAGACATATGTTCCAGACACTGTTCTGAGCATAGAACTAAGCGGCTCCAAGAGGAGTGAGGGCACATGAGAAATGCATTTTATTAATGGAACATTTTAACTTGGTGCTGCTCAAAGCAAAGTGATCTGGTATTGGCATTTTTTTCAGGAATTAAATTAAGAAACTAAATTTTTGCTCTGGATGTTTCTCTTTATCCATTGCATTAT
The DNA here is from genome assembly GCF_045843805.1 of Urocitellus parryii. Lineage (NCBI taxonomy): Eukaryota > Metazoa > Chordata > Mammalia > Rodentia > Sciuridae > Urocitellus > Urocitellus parryii. The sequence continues at coordinate 113,641,361 of NC_135541.1, forward strand.
TCTAGAAAAAGGTAATGATCAGTTGAGTGGTATAGGGAATAGAACTCTAGAAATTTAGCTATTCTTCATTTAAAAGTTAACCAGACTTTTAATTGGCCTTACATTTGCAATCATTATTTTTTTAAAAAAAATCAGAAATAGCTAAATGCATATCAAAAGGGTCTGCAAGTTGATAATCATCAGGGTATAGGCAATAAGTGGAGTTTTCACTGAAACTGGTTTGAATGTGGCTTTGAAATAAGAATTTCAGCATACAAAAAATAAAAAAGTCAGAATATCAAGGTAAATAAACAAAATGGAGACATTAAGAAAAACAAAGAGAAAAATGGAAAACTAACAAATGAAAAGCATTAACTTTTTTAAGATATGGAAAACTGAACAATAATAAGGTAAATAAAAAATATATTCCTGCAATGATTACTTTTGGATATGTAATCACAACCACTTTTGTAAAGTATCTTTTGATTTTTTTTCTGAAAAACTATTTCTTAGACTTAATTCACATTTTTATGAATTCCATGAATTCTCAAACATTTTTCTTAAGTATGTTATAAAATTTCATATTGCTCACATTATACTGTAATACTCTTCAAACTTGATATCTCAATATTTTTTTTGTTTCCTATGGCCCTTTGGTTTTATGTATGTGAACAGGACAGAGGTAACATAAACATTAAGGCATATAATCATATACTAATAAGGGCTACGATGCATGACAAGTTGAATCACAGCATATACAGTGAAGGTGCTGGGGCAGAAGGAGACTTTGTTTCAATAGGCTAGTCAAGTACAGCCTCTTTTTAGAGGTAAATATTGAGCACAGCATAGAGTAAATCAGGTAGCAAAAAAAAAAAAAAAAACACACTAGAGGAACTAGGGAGTTCAAAGCCACTGAAGTAGGAACATTCTGGAATGCTTGAGGCACATCCAAGTGGATAGCCTTACTAGAATGGAACAGGAAGGTGGAGAGGAGGAGATTGAGAATGTGATGGTAGGGCATTGTAGGTACACAGCATAATCTAATTGATGTTTTTAAAAGACACATGGTAAGAATGAAAAGAGAAAAGCTAGGAGAGTCTCCCAGTAGTCCATTGATGTAAAATGAAGGCCTGCATGAGCTGGCCTGCAATGCAGACTTAGAAGGCGACTAGAGATATATTGGCAAACAAACTTGATGATGGATTGTGTTTGGAATGCAGGGGAAGTGAATAATCAGGGTTGAAAGTGAAGATTTTATAAGAACAGTGAAGAAAAAGGGATCCCAAATATAATAAGAGAGAAGTTTGGGGTAAAACAGGGTGGGGTGTGGAAAATTGAGAATTTTGTTCTGACATGCCTGCTGGATATCAAGAGTAGATATTGTATAATAATCAGTTTGAGATGTGAATGTGAACAGCAAGAGATGTTTGGGACTCACTAATATATTGATTGTATTTTTCCATATGGGGAAAACATCTAAGGATTATCTAATTTTTATTCTTTCTCATGCATTATTTATGACATATTTTCTCCTGTCTTGGAATTTGACTTTAGACTATATTATTCTCTCCGAAAAAATACAATTTTATTCCTTGGACATAAAGCACATATCTGATTATTGTACATGATTGAACAGTTGTGATATATAAAATTTATACATATATATATATATATATATATAGAGAGAGAGAGAGAGAGAGAGAGAGAGAGAGAAATGAATGAGTTACAACATGCCTTTTCCAATTCTACACAGTTTGCTTCCTTTTACTATATTCTACTTCTTCCTTCACAAAAATAAAAACTGAAGATTAAAAAAATAGCTACTCTGAGCAAATATTATAATATGAAAAGTTATTTTACTTAGTCTATAGTTTCCTGGAAAATACAATTTTAAGGAAATAATGTTACATGTAATGTAAATTTATTATTTCCCTGGTTCTGCTAAGATTGGTAGAAGTAACACATATTTCGAAGGAGCCTTGATATAGAGTTTATAAGTTTGCACAGAAAATATGATAACTACATGCACAACAATGAGAACAAGAAAACAACATAACTATATATATTCAAGCACCATGATTGGTTAATAAAAAAGATATTATGGTGGTTCTGGATTTTCAAAGAGGAAACTGTATGAAGATGTGTGCAGAGAAAACCTACTGTGTAATCTGAAAGTGAACATGGCTTACTGAGCGGTTGACCCTGGATGATCCTAGCATTTTCCCCAGCCACTGCAGCTCTTGCATGCTGCACACTCATGTACTGTACAAATGCATAACCTCTGTGAACTGAGCATCCAACTATTTTCCCATACTTTGAAAAAATAGCTTCAATGTAAAATTTCTTGATAATGGCTGAGTTTAAATTGCCAATGAAAACACCGGAATTGATGGACCTGAGGTCATTATTGTTGGTGCTACTGCTAGCCTGTGTGTTGCCAGTCATGGTTAGCTCACCTAGTTTTAATCCTTAAACAAAGAAACAAAAGAACACAGTCATAGAGGAAACAAGTAGATACACAGGTATCACTGGCTTTTTTAGCTTTTCAATATAATACTTAGGAAAGCTCAAATCCCAAATTTAGTAATATAAAAGGTATACATTGCATGGCTCAATGTAACAAAAATACTCAACATATAAGTTTGAATAAATAACTGATTCACTTACGCAAAATTTATTTCTGAAAAATGACCAAATGTTTTTTTTTCTTTTTCAGTTAGCCCATTCTTTGATCACTTATTCTGTATTTAATTTTACATTTAATTGACTTTAAATTGTGTTTATAGGTAGAAAACAATAAAGCTCTGTGTACCTTCTTTTGCAATTTCCAATCATTATCAAATGCAGAAAATGGAGAACAGAATACAAAGCAAGATGTACATGTACAAACAACTTGACAATTCACTTGAAAAATTACCCAAGCTTTTGGTTTTACTTTGATATGTAAATTAATACAGGATTTTTTCTTCTTTCCTACTGTAGGATACATTGCTATGTAGGTAAAATAGACATAACATAGAGAATAAGAAAGAATGGAGGAAAAGAGGAAGAGAAAGAAATTTCATTAATTTGAAATTACATGTGGAAATTGTCACCTATTTATTTTTTTCTTCCAAACAAGTAATAATACTTCCATTGTTGTAGATATTTACCAACTAAAAATATATATCCTCAGAACTTGCAGAGAAGCAGTACAATCTTTCCACGCTTGATAAAACATAGCCAGTTTTTCTTCTACATTTGCCTTCATATAATTAATGTTATGAAGAGGTGGTCAAACATAAAGATGGTGGAATAAGATGGACATCATTACCCTAAGTACATGTATGAAGACATGAATGGTGTGACTTTTCTTTCTATACAACCAGAGAAATGAAAAATGTGCTCTGTATATGTAGAATATAAATCATAATGAATTCTGTTGTCATATAAACAAATTAAAATTTAAAAATATTTTTTAAAGAATGTGAAAGTATTAAAAAAAAAAAAAGAAAATACTACGGTAAGGTTAGGCTCCACTTAAGGGAATTTGTTTTCAAGTAGAAATTTGTATGACATAATCCTACCTGAAAGTGTCAATGGTGCCAATCATTTATTATACTCTTCATTTAACTTGCATGTTTACAAAGAGTTTCCTTTTTCTATAAATTTAGGGGCTAAAGGAATGGTTCAATGATATACAGACAGATAATTATTAGAGTCCTTATGGGCAAGGAGAATATCTCTACTACGAATCTTTTACTATAATTTGCCTAGGCTTTTCCTTCTGGTAAGAGTACACAATTTATCCAGCTTTTTTCTTCTACCACAACTTTTAGTCTCATTTCAGAGCCACTTCAGTCTATAACATAGATACCTCCACTTTAGATCCACATTGATTTACTGATAAACACAAGAGGTCTTGTAGCCTAAGAAATATGGGAGGTATTGCCTTTTATCAGGATGCCAAAGCAAATTTAGCCCATATTTGCCAAAAGAATTTCAGGAATAAACTGCCTTTTTGTGTGAATGAAAAACAACTTCCATAACAGATAAAATCTGATGAAATATGGAACATAACAATGTAACCTCCAATTACTCCTTGAGAACATGCATTTTTATTTCTCCATTTTCTAAAACAGGTATACATGTTATCTATTTCAATATCAAAACCTATTATCAGAATCCAACAGTTAATCATATTAAAGGCTCTGGAAGCAAAAAAATAAAAGGTATTAAAATCAGAAGTTCAATTAGAAAGTTTAACATAAAAAGATTAATTTTGAAAATAAGAGATTTAATTAGAATTAATTCTGTACATGTTATTTAATTAAACCAATAGCATATGTCAATTACAAAAAAGCATATGTAGTCAGTGTTCATAATAATCAGCAAATTAACAGACTTGGTAACTGTTGAAATTTTATTCTCAACCTCACTTTTTATTCCTTAAATAAGAGGCCTCTATGTTGCCTGAGGACTGCTAATATTTTTAAAGATTGTTTTCTGAGCTTGGGAGAAAGCTTAATTGTGTTTAATCAAACTCAATTAAACTTCTATTTCAAAGTACTGTAGCACTTACAGTTTTTAGTTTTAAGGTCTTAAAAGCTCATTTAACTCCTATATTTATTAAGCACATATATTCTGCCAGACGTCTTCTACAGTACCTACTGATTTTAAAAAATCCTTATGGTAAAAATGAAATGTTGACAAACACATTCTCTGACACTGATGATCACTGTTGAACATTAGCTAATTGATATACTTAATCAGCAATGGATACATATTTATATGAAGATTATTAAAATACAACAGCTACCAAATTAATAAGTGCATTTGATCTTTAACACCATTTTGAATGACATTTCTAAATTAAGCATTAAGGTAGAAGAAGTCTTAAAAGCATGTAAATTGGATATGCCTAAAAACTTATCCACTATGCATTTAAACCAGGTACTCCCAAATCAAAAGCAAACAACCTAAAAATATTTTGAATAAAACTGTTAATTATTATTTCTGTGGTTATTAAAGCTTTACGTCAAACTACACCCCTCAACATTATGTTTGTCTATAATGAAGGCCTATTTACTAAACAAAATATTAAGCCATTTACATAAAAATTAAGAGTAAGAAAAGACACCATTAGAAACAAAAAGTATTCCACAGCCTTGTTTCGATTTAGCTACATTTAAATGGCTTCTTCTAATCAAGCTAGGACTAAAGAAAGAAAAGGTAATAATTTTTTTAAAATTTTGGAGTTTGAGCTATTGTAATCCTCAAGAGAAATATTCCAAGAATCAAGTGAGACAACAACAACAAAAATCAAAATATGTGTATATAACAATGTTAGCTGTGTCATCTAGTGTCAGGTTCCATTTCTTACTAGTAGAGGTCAAAGTCAGTAAGATAATCCATGGATATCATATTACTTTCTTTTTCCTGATATTTGATAAATATTTTTTAAATATCATAGTCATTTTCTAGACTAAATATTTTTATGGTTGACATTTTATTTCCTGGAAAGCGATATAGGGTTAAAATGCAAACACAAGAAATGTTAGATTATATTGGACCCATGGTTTACACAGCCCTGTGTTCTGGATTAGACAGTGATCCTCATTCAGATTTATTAAGAAGGTACATTGGTACTTTAGAGTTCTCACTTTAAATGTCAACATGTGACCTTTGACAGGATCCTTTTACCATATGAGTATGACTCCCTCGTGAACTCCCAACTGTAGATTGTGTAATTGTAATCAATGACTACTAGGTACCCTAAAGTCTATATGCATCTAATCTCTCTCACAAAGACTCACTTGCCAGTTTCTGTCAGCATTGAGGAGAATGAATGATTTTTTGTGGTGTTGTGTAAATTGGATATGCCTGAAAACTTATCCACTATGCATTTAAACCAAGTACTCCTAAATCAAAAGCAAACAACCTGAAAATGTTTTGAATAAAACTGTTAATTATTACTTCTGTGGTTATTAAACATTCTCTGAAAATCAAGCCTCAAGTCTGTTACTATTGTGCAAATACTTGATTATTAGTCTACTGGTTGGCTTGTACATTAAATCAATACAAATGTATTACATGAATTTTCAATTAGGTGAGGAAGGACTTTAACTTTCAGTCATGATAAAATAACAGGGACTAAACTAATCCACCTGACTCAAACAACTAGAAAACCCAGGCAAACCGAGATGAAGCAACTGTTTTTCAGACATTAAACTACAAGCAGTACAAAGCCAAGACATCTAAGAGAATACAAATTAAGTCCTAGGGTAGCCCCAACTTTCTGCCTAGAAAGCATATTTTAGATCACAGAAAATAAAGAGGGGCTGGGGGAGGTTTTGCAAATACAGACAGTGACCTGAGTTGAGGAGCTGAAGACCAGAGATCAGAGTGTCTAGGAAGGCAGGATTTTGTGATGGAGTATGTTTGTGTGTGTGTGTGTGTGTGTGTGCGCGTGTGCGCGAGCACGACTGAGGATTAAACCCAGGGCCTTGTGCATGTTAGGTAAGCACTCTACTAACTGATCTAGAGACTCAGCCCTGTGAGGCAGTTTTCATGAGAGAAAAGAGCTATAGAGGAAAGGAACTCCAGAAATCTGCTTCATGGTGTCCCTTGAATCAATGCTGATCTCCATAACATGCATACAATGAGGAAAATTGCATGTGTCTGCTTAAAAAGCTATTGGAAAGCTGTGAACTATTAATCACAAGATCCACAGTGGGTATATTAGCAAAAGTGAAGAGTCTAAACTCATTCCTGAGAGCATCAAATTTAGACATCAGAAGAAGTGGACCTTAGTTAATGGGGATATATGATACCTAGGCCAATCCTGGTAAAACATGAAAACCAGATGATAAAACTGTAGAAATCAAAATGACTATCAGAGAAAAGCATGAGATTTCTTTTTAAAAATAGCAACAGGAAACACACCATCTCCAGCATAAGATCGAAATCTCCTAGTCATCTGAGGTATTTGAAAAATATGACAAGAGGGATATGAAAGATACACAAATGAATCAAGTGGAGTTTTTAAAAAGAAAAATTTAAATATATAAACATTTTTTTAAAAAATCACTGGATAGACAACACAGGTGATAAAGCTTTGCAGAACAGGTACAAAAATCTGAAGCTGTTCCAATTGAGAATAACCAAAATGTAAATGAAAAGCAAACAGCCTCACGGATCAGTGAAGAATCTCAAGTTATTTAAAATGCCTCTAGAGTCCCAGAGAAGCTAACAGAAAAATATTCAGAAACAGAATGCAAAAAACTTCTAACTATGACAAAAATGATACTCCTAGAATCTCAATGAATAAATACAAGAAGAATAAATACATAGAAAACCATATGAGATATATCAGAATCAACTTATTGAAAAGCAGTGGTAAAGAGGAAAATTGGGGCTGTTAGGCATTAGGAAAATGATTACATTCTGACAGAAAAATGGGAGTAAGAGTCAAATGCTACAACTACAGAACATGATTTTTTTTTCAGTAAAACAGCTTATTTTTAATTCAGAAGGTTGGATGAGCTAAATTGTCCATATGAGAGCCAACAAAACAGAGAAGCTGTAAACTACTGTTGCCTCAAGGAATTTTTGGTGATGATGTGAATATTCTGTATCTGTACTATCAAGAAAGTATCTAATAATCATGCATGGTTTTTGAAATGCAGCTACTATTATAGCTAAGGAACTGATTTTTAAATTTTATTTCATTAAAATAAGATCATTTTCTAAGGGCTTGCTGTACCCAAAAGGTTAACAGGGTTTCAGCCCCCTAAAATACAGTCAATCAGAAAAAAATCTATTTATATCTAATAGAGAATAGATATATTTTTCGTCCTGAAGACTTAGCAAAGATCTGATTGTGTTATGTTTAAGAACAACAAAAAATAAGTTTAAGTAGCTGCCATATGAGAACTAATTTTAAAGATTAAGGTTTATATTCTAAAAATATCGCAGAGATGGTGAATCCTCTGTAAAATCACAGAGAATGTGTTTAGAATGAAAAAACCTTTTCATTTTTATTAAAGGGAGATTTTTATCCTTGAATCCAAATAGAATATATTAACTATGAATTAAAGGCATCTCTAAAGTATACTTTAGACGAAATATTTTGTGGAGCATATAAAATTAACAGACAATAAATTCCAGCCTTATCCCAGATTTGGTGGTCCTGAATTTCCAATGTAAATATTAGAGGCATTCAGACTCAAATAAAGAGTAAATGACAGAATAAAGAGTAAACAGAAACAATAAAAATGCCCAGATATTCCAGAGAATCAATCAACAATATTATTACATACCATATTTAAGAACTCAGAATAATATTTAAAGCGATACAGAAAAACATATATTATATCCTGAAAGCAGTATTTAAATAAAGATCATAATGTTAATTAAAACATAGAAAATATGCCAAGATATAAAAGATGCAAGATATAAAGTCTAAAGTTGTCCTCTCTGAGAGAGCGTGCACATAATGGAGAGAGATGATGTCCAGCTGAGAAGACCACAGAAACCTTCTTAAAAAGGTAATATTTGAATTAATTACTGAAAGATGTAGGAATTCAACAGACATAGAGTAGTTTTCCAAATCTTTTTAAATTCACCTCCCGGTAACAGAATAATTTTCTTAAACATGTTTTGGGCATATATATGGATAATTATAAACAGGGGAAAACAGAAAAGAAACTAATGTATTTAAGCCTCTTTTCTTGGAAAAAGTAAGTCAAAAGAATGCCATAAAAAGTCTGAATTTATTCTTCAAAAAGCATCAATAATTTAGAAAAATATAACATATATCTACCACAACAGTGACAAATTTTCAATGGATTTTAAGAAAAACTACCTGTCAAAAATTTTAAAAATCGGGGCTGGGACTGTGGCTCAGCAGTTGAGTGCTCGCCTAGCATGTACGGGACCCGGGTTCGATCCTCAGCACCACATAAAAATAAAAGGCATGGTGTTGTGTCCACCTAGACCTAAAAATTAAATATTTTTAAAAATTTTAAAAATCCATTTGTAGAACTCTTTTGTGAAAAATGTAATTTTCATTTTGTAATGAAAAAATCACCACAGTATATTTGTTATTATCCTGCTTATTTAAAATTATGATGAAGATTGAAGTCTTGAGCATTGAATTGCTTTCTGAAATAAGCTAAATGTAAGTTTTTGAAAGTTAAAATTGGGGAAATATATAAATTTGAAAAATCTGAAGGGTCATACATACAGATTTAAGAAAAAATATAATCCCAACCTGAAGACATTTTGCAATTAAAATTGTATTTTTTCACCTTTTTTTAATACTTACAAACTAAGTTATAATTTAGAAACAAAAATTTTATCACTGTCTACACACCAAGTATCACTACTTATTATTTGAACATCCATTTTATTATATTGTTAAATAACTTGCTACACACAATTTAAATTCCTTCATACTAATAAAGTTACACCATCATATTCTTTGTGTGCATGATGCACATTTGTCTTATTTCCAATTTTCTTAGGTCACAAATTACCTTGAGATGAACTCTGAAAAGTTATTAATGACAAGTCCCAGCATTGAAATTCCTTGGTCAAACAGGATGGGGAATATTAGTTACAATGCTAAACTATATTCCTGAAAGACTGAACATGTTCCAACTAGCACCAGCAGGGTAGAAACTGCCTCTTTGAAAAGCATGCTCAACGCAGATTTGTCACCTGCTAGCTCTTCCCTAAGAGAAATTTCAGATTCATTAGGCTGAGGAGGAGGAATGGACGGATCATACAGATCCTAACAGGGCTTGGAGTTTCCCAGGCATATATTCATTCATTATTATTTATAAATGCAAAAAAGTTATTTGGATTTTGTTTGTTCAAAGTAAGCTTTGTTAAAACTGCAGATTACCTTTCCAATAAGTTGGTTTTACAATAGAATTTGTGAATGATTACTGAACAATTCAATACCTGATTATAAAGAAAGAAAAACATAGCTGTAAAAAAATAGTAATTGAAAAAAAGAAATTACACAACTAAATAATACAATCAACAATTTATACTGAATATAAATATATGGAGTATTTCATCCATCAATGAGTAAATATACTTTCTCAACAACAACAAATTTCAAAGAGCTAAAACCACATTATAGTGTCAATCAGAAGTATTCACTTTAAAAAGATTAAAGAACATTCATATTCTCTGTAATCAAACTGTATTCTTCTAGGAAATTTGTGCATGTGATAGTCTTGAACAATTTCTCCTCCGCAAATGGAACTTTCTGTAGCAAATCAGCTGTCAAAGATGCTGATTATAGTTATGTCTTTATGATAATTTGCCATTGCTTAACATGACCTAGTCAGAAAATGGTTTTGAGTTATATAAAGAAGTCAAACCAACAATCATGAGACTCTCTTACCTGACTGGGGCAAATGGGTCAATCAGGGTCAGTACACACTTTTGATAAAAGGGTCTTAGAAAATGAAACTAGTAAAAAAAACAGGCTTCCTCTGAATCATTGAAGATTTTGGGATTGGCACTATATCTCCACTATCAGGGATTGTGCATTAAGAGCTGACACACCCTAGGGCACTGACTACTGTTTGAACCATTATTTATCCGAGAGTCATGAACCATGAGACACCATTATCTCAGTTTGTGACTGTCAACAACATCCAGTAGAAATGACAACCTAGTGAAAAGCCCCTTTCCTAGGCTGGGAATAGGCGCTCAGCAAAAGTGCAGAAGAAGTAATCAATGGTACGTTCATTCTTTGTTCATATCACATTTTAAAATGCCTGTTGTAGAAAATGCTTGAAATGGTTCCAAGTAGGAGATTATGAATCTTAAAAGACTATCTATAAGTCATTAAAACTATCCTTAAAAAGTTGTACAACAATTTCTATTTAATAACCAGAGAGCACTTATTATTACCCACCACTGAGCTAGGTACTTATTAAGTATTCATTTGCTGACACTAGTTTTTCCTTTTTTCCCCACTTATTTCCTCTGGGATCTGGAGTATTTCTAGGAAGGTGTTCCAAGTTGCTTAATGAAGATATCAATCAATCACTATAATGCACAAGAACTACACATGGAGAGGCCTTGTCACCACCATGACTAATGTCAACTTGAGGGGAATAGCCACAAGCTGCCAGGACATAGTTTATAATTTATATTGAGAACAAATGCCTGATAAAGTATCTGCAGAATTCCCAGAGATTGTTCTTCTAATTTTTACCAATAAATTATAAGATCTACCAAACAGTAGACCCTGAAATCATATAAAATAAAGTAGAAATCATGTACTTTTGTATTCAACTTTTTCTTAGTCACTTGATAATAAATACTATAACATAGTTCATCTTAACAAAATTCAGTAAGACAAATATGGAGAATCAAGGCAGACACAGAATATTCACTTCTAAGTGCATATTATTAGTAAGAGGATTACCCTGTGTACACACTGAAATAAAATCTGCTTTATTCACCATATTTGATTACTGAATAAAACATCTTTCTCTTTTAAAAACTTTTAAGTCACTTAAAACTAAAATTCCAAAAGTAAACTTTACTATGTCCACAGGAGAAATTCACTCTTAGTTAACAGGTGCATTCCATACTTATTCTCCTTTTCAAGCTGGAATTAAATTTAGACCACTAAGTGATTTCATGTAGGCTACTAAATGGCCCACAGAGACAAATAACTGTCAATCATGATTGATGTGGCTTTGGCAGACTGGTTCTGGAGTGAAAGGTCTTAAATCCCACAACCACTACCCTGAAATTTCCTGTACTCCCCTAAAATACAAATAAATGTTCCACAAGAGGTGCTGTGGTGAATTTCCTTCAGTAAACTAAAATGTCTTAGGTTGCAATAAATAGCAAATAAAAATGGTACAGTGAAAATTCCTTTTGGATGTATACATCAGATAAAATCCTATTTACAAATTTCTTAAATTCAACTGCTATGAATGTAGATGTGGTGTCATATATGATACCATCTAGCAATGCAGGTGATGCAAATAACTGACACAGAACATAATTTCTCAGTGGAAAAGATTCTATTCTTGTGGATGCAATAGTCCATTATGAAATAAAGACTTTCCACATCTTCCCTCACCTTAGCTACCACATAAGGCAGAATCTGTAAAACATTAGAAAATTCTAAGAAATGAAGAAATTAAAAATTGCATATGCCCTCCTCTGGATAAGAACTACAGTGTTGCCATTAATGTTTATCCCTTCCTTTGCTTAGTCAAGTTTAAGAACTAATAAGATCTTACTCTAGAAATAATAGCAAGGAGAGTGACTATAGGTATGAAATAATTAAGCCATTTAAGTGTCTTCATTCACTGGACATTTGTAGTCCCTACACACACTTTGTAATAATTTTGACATAAGCATAAATAGTATAACATAGAAGATTTTCCAACTTGGAAAGAAAAATCTACCTTCATTTTTAAAAAGGGATGTCAATCAAGGTTATGCAAACAAGGATTCCAATTCCAGCTCTGCCCTTCTCTTGCCGAGTAATTTTGGGCAGTTATGTAGTCTCTCTGATTGTTTTCTATATATAATTTATAAATGGCAATAGGAACTGCTGATATGACTTTGAGAGGTTTAAATGAGATGTAGTATAACATTATGCAAAAGTATTTGGCATATAGGAAGTGATTAAATCTCTTAGCTTAGTTATTATTTAGAATATATGCACAAGGTAGAAATTCATGCCCTAGATTGTTTTTCATCAACAAAAATGATATTTACCTACTTTCAGGGATAATGAGTTGATTCAAGTATGATTTACTTTTCACCATTGACAATTTCCACATTCTCAGGCAGTTATCTGATACTCTGATGACTTCTATGAAACTAGCTTTAGATAATGATTCTTGGTGTTTTACATGTGTATCTTTCTAAAAGGGTTAGTGGGGTTCTTTGGAGATGTGGCACACAACCTCCAATAATATTTTGTCTGAGGTCATTGCAATACTGAAGTTAGCACATTGATCTCAACAGAAATTTTGTAAACCAACATTACCAGAGGATGTTTAATTCATGAATATGTATCACAGCACTGGTTGATATTGACCTTGTGCTCATGAGCAGGTAGGACTCTACAGGTGACTCACCTTGGTGTTATGCCCTTGCCCTTGGACAACACTGACATATACATAGGAAGGACATGATGTTACAGAAGCTCCGATGTTTGGCCTCATACATGTATTCTTAGGGATGACTTTCACATTCTCTGTGCATCTTTGATTTTACATACAAGGCCTTTTATAGCCTCTCCAGGTGCCACAGTGGTTATACTGCTAGCTCTAAGCTTCATCTGGAGTGTACATATTATGTTCTCAGGCAACAGTGTTGGTCGTGGCTCTTTTTTTTTAATATTTTATTTTTTTAGTTATCGGCGGACACAACATCTTTGTGTGTATGTGGTGTTGAGGATCGAATCTGGGCCGCATGCATGCCAGGCAAGCGCGCTACCGCTTGAGCCACATCCCCAGCCCCCATGGCTCTTTTTAAACAATTGATATACCTAGCCTAATTCTCTAAAAAAATAATAATATTTTTGTGTAAAAATATTAGGATTTCTGTACAGCCTGGCCATAAGTTGACGTTGTAAAGCTGTTTGGAATGCCTGCCGGGCCTTGAACTCACCCATGCCCAGTTTTCCCTGACCAGATAATAACCCTTTCCTAAACCTTAGTGATGCCTCATGAATCCTGGCCTTCCCTGGCCAGATAACAACCCTCTCTGAGACTCTAACAACCTTCATAAATTTTGATGTCAGGGCCATCAAAAATGTAAACTTGTGTTATGCTCCTCAGTGTTTTGTTATCTGTAACCCCCCCTTTGTGTAACTTTTTGGGCTATAAACTGGGCTGCAAGGAAGCTTCACTGCTGTCCTTGGCTCCCATGATTTTGTTGGGAAAGGCAGCCCGGCCAGTTGAAATAATAAGCTTGCTTTAATTTCATTTTAATTGGAGTCAGTGGTCTTTTCTTGCATCGTGGTCTAACATTTCTGGAGGCCCCAGCAAGATCAAACTGCAGGACAAGACTGAAATATCAGACTGCTGGAAATTCTGAAGTTGGACCTTCGCTCCGAGGCTCTGGGCTGCAGAGCCACTCTAGGGAATGAGCACCTTGAGATGGTCCAAGGCCCCAGGGTGAGCCTTTGGTCCTCGGAGAGCTGGAGTGAACTGCTGCCCTAAAACAATTAGCAAGCACCTGGTGGAGGAGACCTCCATAGTAACTGGTGCCTTTATAACATCTGGGATCCAGTTAAGGGAGATCTCTTCTGAGGTTCACATATACTCCTGTCCGGGACAGTAACTAGATATCATTCTGTCCTCTGTTCTGTTCTGTAGGGAATTCCTCTGGAAGGGTATAGAGGTGCCAATGGGCACGTATGCACTCCTACCCCTGGAACTTTAGCAAGATGTTGCATTGCTCCTCTGTTTTCTGTTTCGGCGCTGGGTTTGTGTTTCCTTGTGTTTTGTTCTGTGTTCTATATGTTTTTTCCTGCCTTTTGTTGTGTGATTTCTGTGGTAAAACTTAAGGAAAAGTGGACATCAAAATGGGTAATAAAGCAAGTAAGCCTGATAGCCCTTTGAACTGTGTTTTACGGAACTTTGATAAACTTTACCCCCTTTTTGTTAAGCAGGGCTATGATTATCCCATCACCAAGAATCGCCTCCAAACTTTCTGTGAGGTAGAATGGCCCACCTTTGGAGTCAGCTAGCCCCTGGAGGGCACCTTTAATCCCCAGGTGGCATGGGCTGTAACTAATGCCACTCTTGGCAACGCTGGCTATCCAGATCAAATAGGATATATCCTACCCTGGGCAGAAGCAACAACTAATCCACCCCCTTGGATGAAGGTTTGTATGGTTGGGAATGGACAGGGAGGGCAGGCCCTAATTGTGACCAGAAAAGTTCCCCAGGAGCCCTCAATTAAGAACCCTGTTTTACAGGACACTCAGGAGGATTCCCCTCTCCCCCATACACTGGGGCTCCTCTTTATCTTTCTGCCGATGGTGCAGGGACAATGGAGACAACTCCAACAACTGCACCACCACCTCTCTCCCCCTCCCCTGAGCCACTGCAACCACCTCATTCCACCACTCCTTCTGCTACAGCATCCCCAAATAAGCCAGCCTCTGTCCTACCCCTCCCCATACCCAACAGGGTCGCACTTATGGAAGGTCTGACTCAATCCGCTTCCCAGGCAGACCCTCAGGCACTGTTTCTATTTCTATCCCAGAGGAAGAGGTGACTCCCACCCCTGTCCTTCCTCTCCATCAGGTTCCAGAAGGTCCTTATATATAGTTTTCCACAAGGGATCTCTACAACTGGAAAAACCAGAATCCCCCATTTAGCGTGGATCCAAGTTCCCTGATTTTCCTGGTTGATTCTGTCTTTTTCAATCATCTCCCCACCTGGGATGACTGCCAACAGATTCTCCATACCCTTTTCACTAAGGAGGAAAGGAAGCCAATCCTGGCAGAAACAGCTAAAGCCTGCCTGGAATAAACTCTCTTAGGAAAGATGAGAAAACAGAAGTAATCAACTTGGCTTTACCTAAAAGAAGACCAGACTGGGATCATGGAAAGGCTGAAGGTAGGAGAGCACTCAGTGATTACCACCAGGCTCTATTAGAGGGTCTGAGGAGGGCAGCTCGTAAGCCCACCAATCTTTCTAAAGTAGCAGAGGTGAAACAAAACCCAGAAGAATCACCTTCAGCGTTTCTCGAATGGCTCCTAGAGGCATTCCGTCTATATACTCCTATAGACCCTGAGGACCTGACAAATATGAAGGCAATTAACCTGGCTCTTGTAGCTCAGTCAGCCCCAGACATCCGTAAAAAGATTCAAAAGATAAATGGCTTTGCTGGGAAGAACAGGTCAGAATTATTGGAGATAGCCCAAAAGGTATTTGAAAACAGAGGCAGCCGGGATGATCTACTGATAAGGAAAGTAAATCGGGCTACAGTAGCTGCACTAAGGTCTCCATAAGTTTTCAATTCCAGACAGATGCAGGTTGCACATGGCAGAGGCAAAAGACAGACTCCCCTCCAAATAGATCAGTGTGCTTATTGCCGGGAATATGGACACTGGAAAAATCAATGCCCCCAACAAAATTGAAAAGACTTTCTCCAGCTGCAGACTGGAGCCCCTCAGCCAAGATCAGCTCTAACTTTAGAAGAATAGGGGTACCATGGCTCTTTCAAACTAGGCTCCTGAGAGCCAATGGTAACCTTCACAATTGGGAGCCAACCTGCAAATTTCTTAGTGGATACAGGGGCTTTATATTCGGTGTTACAGAAGCCCCTAAGACCTCTCACTAATGAAACTATGGAAGTACAAGGGGCAACAGGAGAAATTAAAAATTATAGATGGACCACAGATCGGATTGTTGATGTAGAACAAGGAACCGTGACTCACTCTTTCATTGTTATCCCTGAATGCCCTTTCCCATTGCTGGGGCGGGACCTTCTAAGCAAACTTCAAGCAACTAGATCATTTTCAGGGGAGATGCCCACACTACAATTGGGGAGTCCTACAAGAGCCCTAACTATAACATGCCCATTAAGTGAGGAATATCTGCTCTCTCAAAATCCTATCCAAGCTTCAGAGGGAAAATGGAAAAAAATATTAATCCAAGAAATTCCTACAGTTTTGGCTGAGGATAACCCTCCGGGGTTAGCTAAACATGTGCCACCAGTCATAGTTCAACTAACCTCTGGGGCTATGCCCATTTGGTTAGACAATACCCCATCAGCTCTGAAGCCAGAGAAGGCATCAAAACTCATATCAGATGTCTCCTAGAAGAGGGAATTCTAATTAGATGCCAGCCTGAAACACCCCTTTGCTGCCAGTCCAAAAGCCTGAAACTCATGATTACAGACTGGTACAGGACTTAAGAGAAGTAAACAAATGGGTAGAAACCATACACCCAACCATTGCAAACCCTTATACCTTGCTTAGTATGTTGCCACAGGAACATAGAGTCTACACTGCATTAGATCTGAAAGATGCATTTTTCTCCATTCCATTGTCAAAACTGAGTCAGCCCATCTTTGCATTTGAATGGACTGACCCAGAACAGGGGATATCAGGACAACTAACCTGGACTTGACTACCTCAAGGATTTAAGAACTCCCCCACCATCCTTGATGAAGCACTCAACAAAGATTTGAGCCTCTTCTGCAGTGAGTACCCCGAGATAAACTTGCTCCAATATGTAGATGATCTTTTACTAGCAGCAAGGGATGAAAGGGACTGTTTAAGGGCCACCCAGGGTTTACTGAGAACCTTGGCTCAATTGGGGTACCGAGACTCCAAAAAGAAAGCACAAATCTGTTCTCCTCGAGTTACTTATCTAGGATATGAACTGAGGGAAGGGAAAAGGCTGCTATCCCAAGCCCGCATAGAGGCCATAATGAAGATTCCAATCCCAACTACTAAAAGGAAAGTTAGGGAATTCCTGGGGGCAGTTGGGTACTACTGCCTTTGGATACCTGGATTTGCTGAGATTGCCAAACCTTTATAAACTGCAACTGCAGGGGGTAACTCACCTGTAGTTTGGACTGAAGAAAATGAATTAGCCTTTAAAAATCTAAAAAAGGCCCTGGTACAGGCTCCAGCCCTAACCCTCCCTGATATCTCTAAGCCCTTCCATCTGTACATTCATCAGAGAAAGTGCATTGCAAAGGGGGTTCTTACCCAAAATCTAGGGCCATGGAAAGGGCCAACTGCCTACATTTCAAAAATCTGGATCCAGTAGCATCAGGATGGCCCCCTTGTTTATGAGCCATAGCGGCTACTGCACTTCTGGTGAAGGAAACAGACAAGCTTACCCTAGGGCAGACTCTAACTGTGACTGCCCCTCATACAGTGGAAGTTCTATTGAGGGATGCCACAAATCACTGGATGTCAAATGCCCGCCGCACTCAATATCAAGCTCTCCTCCTAGACAAATCAGATTAACCTTCAATAAATCCCTGGCAATCAATCCAGCAACAGTATCCACCGGGCTCCCTTTTTAAGCTTAACACAAGAATATTGCCCTGAATCTCTCGTGGGTGAGCTGAGTATTTATAGATTCTCTACCTACTGGACTACCAAACTACATCTCTGTGTTCTTTAGATCAAAGAAAGCTTCCAAATACATAGCAATTCTGGATGTTGAGAAACTTAAAAAAGGAATGTCCAAAAGAATATCATTTCAACAAAACACAGAAGTCAAGGGAATATATAAAGGACAAATAGCCAATAGTAGCTAGTGACATCTAATATTATGATGATAAGATGAAGACAAAATAGTCTTTATGCTACTTTTTGTAAGTGTTCAACTATTGAATCATTTATGTTGATGGATGTGAGCTCATTCTTGTCAGTGATGCTGCTGGCCTGTGTGCTGCCAGTCATGGTTGTCTCATTTAATTTTAATCCTTAGACAAAAATAAAGAAATCAATAAATAATAAAAATAAATAAACAATTAGATACATAGGTATCACTGGCTTTTTTAGCTTTTCAATATTATACTCAGGAAAGCTCAAATCCCAAAGTATTGCTAATTTTCTTGGGGAAAAAATTTAGTAATATAAAATGTATAAACTGCATGGCTCAATGCAACAAAAATATTCAACATATAATT
Source organism: Urocitellus parryii (assembly GCF_045843805.1). Classification (NCBI taxonomy): domain Eukaryota; kingdom Metazoa; phylum Chordata; class Mammalia; order Rodentia; family Sciuridae; genus Urocitellus; species Urocitellus parryii. Next base: position 113,659,991 of record NC_135541.1, read on the forward strand.
TGGAGTAAATACCTGATTAATTTATCCAAAATATGAACAAATGTTTTTTTTTCTTTTTTTGAGTTAACATAATTTTTGATCCCTTATTCTATATTTCATTGACTTCAAATTATTTTCATAGCGAGAAAACAATAAAGCTCTGTGGTACCTTCTCTTGCAATTTCCAATCATTATTAAATATAGAAAATGGAGTATAGAATATAAAGCAAGGTGTACATGTACAAACAACTTGACAATTCTCTTGAAAAATTACCCAAGCTTTTTGTTTTACTTGATATGTAATTAATAAAGGATTTTTTTTTCTTCTTTCCTACTGTAGGTTACTTTGCTATGTAGGTAAAATAGACATAATACGGAGAATAAGAATGAATAGAGGAAAAAAGGGAGAGATGGAAATTTCATTAATTTGAAATTACATATGGAAAGGTTATCTATTTTATTTATTCTTTTCTTCCAAACAATAATACTTGCATTGTTGTAGATATTTAGCAACTAAAAATATATATCCTCAAAACTTGACAGAGAAGCAGTAGTCTTTGAAAGCTTAAGAAAACATAGCCAATTTGTCTTCTGCATTTGCCGTCATGTAATTAATATTCTCAAGAAGAGGACAAACATAAAGACTGTGGAATGAGGTGGACATCATTACCATAAGTATGTATGAAGATACAAATGGTGTGACTCTACTTTGTGTACAACCATAGGTATGAAAATTTGTGCTCTATATGTGGAATATGAGTCATAATGCATTCTGCTGTCATATATAACAAATTAAAATTTAAAAAATACAAAAAAAGAACGTGAAAGTAAAAAAAAAAAATACTACTGTAAATCTAGACCCCATCTAAGACTCTTCAATTTCAAGTAGCAATTTGTATGACATAATTCTAGCTGAAAGTGCCAATGGTGCCAATCATTTATTAGTCGTCCTTTAACTTGCATGGTTTCAAGAAAGCAATGGTTCAATGATACACAGACAGATAATTATTAGAGTCCTTATGGGCAAGGAGAATATCTCTACTACAAATCTTCTACTATAATTTGCCTAGGCTTTTCCTTTTGATAAGATACACAATTTTTCCAGCATTTTTCTTCTACTACAACGTTTAGTCTCATTTCAGAGCTATACCATAGATACTCTAAAACATAGATACCTTCACTTTAGATCCACATTGGTTTACTGATAAACACAAGATGTCTGTATTCTAAGAAATATGGGAAGTATTGCCCTTTATCATGATGTCAAGTCAAAGTCAACCCATTTTTGTTAAAAAGTTTTTGAGGAATAAACTTCCTTTTCATGTGAGTGAAAAATCAAATTCCAAAACAGATAAAGTCTGATGAAATATGGAACATAGCAATGTAACTTCCAATTACTCTTTGAGTACATGCACTTTTACTTCTCCATTTTCTACAACAGGTATACATGTTATCTATTTCAATATCAAAACTCTTATTATCAGAATCCAACAGTTAATTCCTTTAAAAGCTATGGAACCAAGAAAAAAAGTATTAAAATCAGAAGTTCAATTAGAAAATTTAACATGAAAAAATCATAATTTTGAGGATAAGAGATTTAATTAGATTTAATTCTCTAAGATTTAATTAGAATTAATTCTGTACATGTTATTTAATTAAAACAATAGCATATGTCAATTACAAAAAAGCATATGTAGTCAGTGTTCATAATAATCAAAAATTAGTAGACTTAGTAATTTTTAAAATTTTATTGTCAACCTCATTTTTTATTCCTTTAATAAGAGACCTCTATGTTGCCTGAGGACTGCTAATATTTTTAAAGATTGTTCTCTGAGGTTGGAAAAAGGCTTAAATTTTGTTTACTCAAATTCAATTAAACTTTTATTTCTAAGTACTGTAGCACTTACAGACTTAGTTGTAAAGTCTTAAAAACTCAAATTTAACTCCTGTATTTATTAGGCACATCATCTTCTACAGTATCTATTGATTTAAAGAAATCTTTATAGTGAAAATGAAATGTTGACAAACACACTCTCTGATACTGATGATCACTGTTGAACATCAGCTAATTGATACTCTTAGCAACAAAAACACATTTATATGAGGATTCTTAAAATATCACAGCTACCAAAATAATGAGTGCATTTGACCTTTTTTTTAGTTTGCACATACTTTATTTTCATTTCATTCTCACAAAAGTCTTATAAAATAAGTAGAACAGGTAGTTGAAAGTTGAGTTTACCAAACAATCAAGATCAGATAATTTAAATTCCTCTAGTTACAGCTAGTAAAGTGAGGAGTCCTATATTCAAACCTAGAGTTTCTAATAATGGGACCAGTCGGTCTCAGAGTATGGCACTCAACTAACAGAATCTGGGACTTTTTTTTTCCAGTATGAGTGCATTTGATCTTTAAGAACCATTTTAAATGACATTTCTAAATTAAGTATTAAAGTAGAAGAAGTCTTAAAGGCAAGTAAATTGGATATGCCTGAAAATTTACCCACTATGCACTTAAAGCAGGTACTCCCAAATCAAAAACAAACAACTTAACATAAAAATATTCTGAATAAAACTGATAATTATTACTTATATGGTTATTAAACCTTTACTTCAAACTAGACCACTTAACATTAAATTTGTCTTTACAATGGAGGCCAATTTAATAAACAAAATAGTAACAAAATATTAAGCTTTTACATAAAAAGTAAGAGTAAGACACAATTAGAAACAAGGAATACACCACAGCCTTGTATTGTTTGTAGTGTCTGGAGCTTCCAAAGCATATCATCAGTCATTGTAACTTAGAAATGCAAAAATAAAAAGTTACTTGGATTTTGTTTGTTCAAAGCATGCTTTGTTAAAGCTGCGGATTACCTTTTCAATACATTGGTGTTACAATAGTATATGTGAATGATTAATTAAAAGTTCAATACCTGATTACAAAGAAAGAAAAACACAGCTTTAAAAAAAATTGAATAAAAGACACTATGGGGTTAGAAATGATGGTAGAGGGGCTGGGGTTGTGGCACAGTGGTAGAGCACTAGCCTCACATGTGCGAAGCCCTGGGTTTGATGCTCAGCACCACACATAAATAAATAAATTAAATAAATATATTGTGTCCAACTATAACCAAAAAAATAAATATTTACAAAAAAAGAAAAAGAAACAATGGTAGAATGATTTGGCCATTACTAATGCATGGGCCCACATGATTACATGATTTTTGTAAATCTGCTTCATGGACAACCAGATGAAGGAGAAATTACACTTCACTGATTTGGGATGTGTCAAAGCGCATTCCACTGTCATGTGTAACTGATCAGAACAAATGAAGAATACATTTGAACAAATTAAAAAGCAGAAAGCAAGCTTACCAAAGTTCTGGGGCTGGTGTAAGTAGCAGATGCTCCTCTGCTGTCTGCATGTGTGGAAATTCTGGCTGGTGCGTGGGTCCTGGTCACAGGTGCTTGTGTCTTGATGCCAACAGCAATCCTTGTGAGCACGCAGGCATGTATGTGAACACGGACAGCAGCTTCCACTTCAAGGGTCCTGAGAGCCATAAGGCACCTTGCTGGGAGATGTACATCAACGAGTGTCATTCAGAGCCCTGCCAGATATATGTTCCCCATGATAAACAAAAACTAAATAATTTACAACTAGAATGCCCACACCACACAACATTCTCAACAAAATATTTCATGAGGATGAATTAAAAACAAAACAGGAAAGGGAGAATCTACACTAAATACATAGTCAACCAAACTAGAAACTAAGTCACATTAATAAGGAGATATAAGTCAAAATGAGTGGGAACCCAGATCATATCTCAATAATAAACTTGAATATTAACAGCCTGAACTCATCAATCAGAATATGCAGACTAGCAGATTCATTTCATGGGGAAAGACATCCACAGGCTGAGGGTGAAAGGATAGGAAAAAACATCACATTAATTGTGTAAACAAGCTGGGGTTTCCATGCTCATCTCAGATAAAGTAGACTTCAAGTCAAATTTAATTGGAAGAGACAAAGAAGGATATTTCATACTTCTTAAGGGAAGTATGTATGAGGAGGACATAACAATTATAAACATTTGTGTGCCAAACAATGGACGTCTGCATGTATCAAACAAATCCTTCTCAATTTCAATAGTAAAATAGACCATAACACAATAATACTGGGTGACTTTAACACACCTCTCTCACTACTAGACAGTTGTTCTAAAGAAAAACTAAATGAAAAAACTATAGAGGGGCTTGGGTTGTGGCTCCATGGTAGAGCACTTGCCTAGCATGTATGAGGCACTGGGATCAATTCTCAGCACAGCATATAAAATAAAATAAATAAAATAAAGTTCTAAGAAGTAAAAATAAATATTTTTAAAAAAGAAACCATACAATTATACAATCAATAATTTATACTTAATAGAAATATATAGAATATTTCATCCATTAACGAGTAAATATACTTTTTTTTCAGCAGCACTTGTCTTCTTCTCTAAAATAGGCCATATATTACACTGAAAAGCAATTCTTAGTAAATACAAAAAAAGCAAAGAAATTACCCAGCATTATATCATATTAAAATGGAAGAAATTAGGAATCAGCGCTCAAGTAAAAAACAGAAGCTACTCTACCAAAGGGAGACTACATTATACATTATTTAATGAGGAATGGATAGTCAAATAAATCAAGGATGAAATAAAAAAATTGTTAAAGGTAAATGAGAACACTGATAAAACATATCAAAATCTCTGGGACACTAGGAAGGCAGTACTAAGAGGAAAGTTTACTGCACTGTGCACGAATAAAGGACCTAACACTACATCTCAAAGCCTGAGAAAAAGAAGAACAAATCAATACCAAAAGCAATAGAAGACAGAAACTAATGAAAATCAGGAAAGGCAGCAGAATACAACAGACACTAGTATGGAAGTATGTATAAACGTGGATATATAACCAATGTGATCCTGCAATCTGTACAAGTGGTAAAAATAAGAATTCATAACCCACTTGAATCAAATGTATGAAATATGTCAAGATCATTGTAGTGTTTTGAGCAACCAATAAAAAAATAAAATAAAATCAGAGCTGAAATCAATGAACTCTAAAGGAAAAAAAATTGAAAAATTGAAAAAACACAAAGTTGGTTCTTTGAAACAATAAATAAAATACATAAATCCTTGGCCATGCTAATGAAGAGAAAAAGAAAACTAAGATTACTAAAAAAGAAGATGAAGCAAGTAATATCACAAGGGACATGTCTAAAATGCAGAAAGAAATTAGAAACTACTTTGACAATTTGTACTCCAAAAAAATAGAAAATATAGAATACATAAACAAATTCCACTCAAACTGAATGAGGAGGTCATACACAATTTAAATAGATTAATTGCAAGTAATGAAATAGAAAACACCATCTAAAGCCTACCAACCAGTCTGGGGTTGTGTGGTAGAGTGCTTGCCTGGCATGTGTGAGGCACTGGGTTTGATTATCAGCATCACATAAAAAATAAACTAAAGGCATTGTGGCTATCTAAAACTAATAAAAATATATTTAAAAAAGCCTACCAACCAAGAAAAGTCCAGGACCAGACAGATTCTCTGCTAAATTCAACAAGACTTTCAAAGAAGAATTAATACCATACTTTTCATAGTATTCCATGAAACAGGAAAAGAGGGAAGCCTTCTAAACTCATTCTATGAGACTAACATCACCCTGATACCAAAACCAGACAAAGACCCTTTAAGAAAAGAAAACTTCAGACCAATATCCCTGATGAACATACATGTAAAAATTCTCAATAAAATTCTGACAAATTGCACACCAAAAATATTAAAAACATGGTTCACCATGATCAAGTGGGGTTCATCCCAAGGACCCAAATTTGGTTTAACATGCAGAAATCAATAAATGTAAATCATCATATGAATAGACTTGAAAACAAGAATCATACGATCTCAATAGATGCAAAAAACAGCATTTGACAAAATACGGCACACTCTCAAGTTCAAAACACGAGAAAAATTAGGAATAGTAGGAACATATCTCAACATTGTAAAAGCTACCTATGCTAAACCCAAGGCCAGCATCATTCTAAATAGAGAAAAATTGAAAGCATCCCCTCTAAACACTGGAACAAGACAAGGATGTCCTCTTTCACCACTTCTATTCAACATCATCCTTGAAACTCTAGCCAGAGTAATTACAAGAAAGAAGTTAAAGGAATACAAGTAGGTATAGAAGAACCCAAACAGGGCTGATGACATGATTCCCTATCTAAAAGATCCAAAAAATTCTACCAGAAAACTTCTGAAACTACCAGATGAATTCAGCAATGTCGGAGGATGTAAAATCAACACCCATAAATCAAATGCATTCTGATACACCAGTGATGAATCCACTGAATGAGAAATTAGGAAAACTACCCCATTCACAACAGCCTCAAAATAAAACAAAATAAAATTCCTGGGAATCAATCAAACAAAAGAGGTGAAATGGCTCTATAATGAAAGGTAGAGAACATTAAAGAAAGTCAAGAAAACTCATAAGATGGAAAGATCTCCCATGATCCTGAATAGGCAGAATTATTATTGTCAAATGTGCTCTACTACCAAAAGCATTATATAGATTTAATGCAATTTCTATTAAAATCACAATGACATTCTTCATAGAAATATAAAAAGCAATCATGAAATTTATTTGGAAAAATAAGAGACACAGAATAGGCAAAGCAATCTTTAGCATGAAAAGTAAAGCAGGAGGTATCACCATACCAGACGTAAAACCATACCACAGAGCTACAGTAACAAAAACAACATGGTATTGGCACCAAAACAGACTTGTAGACCAATGGTACAGAAGAGGATGTTGGGGTTTTTAGCTTCTTCTATCCACTCAGTCTTACAGAGAGGCTTAGGAGAGCACGCCCCAAACCGGATGGATCAAGAAATGTGAGGGTCGGCAGGTCACCCACCCAGTCCTCCCCACTGGAAGACAATCAGAAGCACCAGGGAGACCAGTCAAAGCAGGATCTCCTTTATTGAGGAAGTACACACAGCTAATATAATGTGCAGGAGCCAATCAGGATAAAGGTCAGAGGGGTGGAGCAAGTTCACATGTCATGCCCTACCAAGAGGACACAGAGACAAACCCACATAAATACATTATCTCACACTAGACAAAGGTGCCAAAAACTTTCATTGGAGGAAAAAATAGCCTATTCAACCAATAGTGCTGGCAAAACTGGGAATTCACATGCAGGAAAATGAAATTAAACCTCTCTCTCTCACACCATGCCCCAAAATCAACCCAAAGTGCATCTAAGACTTAGCCACTAGAACAGAGACCCTGTACCTAACAGAAGAAAAAGTAGAAACAAATCTTCACCATGTCAGCCTAGGATCAGACTTCCGTAACAAAACCCCTGAAGTGCAAGAAGTAAAATTAAGGATCAATAAATGGGATGGATTAAAATAAAAAAGATTCTTATCAGCAAAGGAAACAATCAATAATGTGAGAAGAGAGCCTAGAGACTGGGAGAAAATCTTTATCACATGTACCTCTCACAAAGCATTGATCTCTAGGATACAGAAAGAACTAAAAAAAACTTAACACCAAGAACACATATAACCCAATCAATAAAGGAACTAAGAAAATGAATATACACTTCACAGAAGAAGAAATGCAATCGATCAACAAATGTAAGAAAAAGTGTTCAACATCTCTAGCAATTAAAGAAATGCAAATCAAAACTACACTAAGATTCCATTTGGGGGAAAAGTACACTCATACATTGCTGTTGGGACTGCAAACTGTATGACCACTATGGAAAGCAGTATGGAGAGTATTCTGAAAACATGGAATGGAACCACCTTTTGACCCAGCTATCCCACTCCACCCTTTATACCCAAAGGACATAAAATCAGCATACTACAGTAATGCAGCCACATCAACGTTTACAGAAGCTCAATTCACAATAGCTAGATGTCCTTCAATAGATGAATGAACAAAGAAAATCTGAGATAGATATTCAATGGAATATTACTCAGCTTTAAAGAAGAATTAAATTATGGTATTTGCCAGTTAATGGATGGAGTTGGAGAATATCATAATAAGAGAAGGAAGACAATCCCCAAAAACCAAAGGCAAAATAGTTTCTGGAATATGTGCATTTTAATTCAAAATAAGGGGAGGGCAGGGAACTAGAGAAGAATAGAGTTACCTTGTATTTGGCAGAGGGAAGTGAAGGGAGGGGAGGGAACATGAGGACAGGAAGGATAATAGAAGAAAACAGACATTACTACTTTATGTATATATATGACTGCAAGACCAATGTGATTCTACAACATGCATACTCAGAAAAATGAGAAATTATATCCCATCTATAAATGATAACCAAAGGGCATGAATGCATTCCACTGTCATGTATAACTAATTAAAACAAATTTAAAAATTTTTAAAAAAGAGACTCTGTGGAAAAGCAAACTCTCCTACTGCCCCAGAGTTTTGCAAAATCTGTCACATTCCATTAATGGAAATGGATCTAACTTGCAGCACGTGCTCTGTGGTACTCTGGACCTCTTCTGTGGAGACAGTCACCATCTGACCCAGCTATCCCACTCCTCAGTTTATACCCAAAGGACATAAAATCAGCATTCTGCGGTAACACAGCCACATCAACGTTTATAGAAGCTCAATTCACAATAGCTAGATGTCCTTCAATAGATGAATGGATAAAGAAAATCTGAGAATCGTGAATCCTGAGAGGCCCAGCTAACACTGCTGAAGTGACTACTGAGGTGGCTGCTCTGGCTGATGAAGGATGCCAGCTTCTGTAGATGTGGATGGTGCCCTGATTTTGACCTATACCCTCAATGTAGGACCATCTCTCGCTCAGCTAGCATTTAGGAACACAGAGTGGGGACCCTTTGGGCCTGTCACTGTCTGCAAAGTATGCATTGACTAAGGAGCAAGGTACAGTCTTTTTCCAGGTGAGGTGCACAGAATGAAAATGGCATGATATTGGCAGCAAAACACATACAGAGACCAACGGTACCAAAGAGAGGACATAGAGACAATCTGACAAAAATACAGTTATCTCACACTAGAAAAAGGCACCCAAAATATACATTGGAGAAAAGACAGCCTCATAAACATGTGGTGCTAGGAAAACTGGAAATCCATACCTACTAAAAAGAAGTAAAAAGCCTCTCTCTCATCATGCATAAAAATCAACTCAAAGCGGATCAAAGGTGGAGGCACTAGGTCAGAGACCCTAGGCCTGATCCTAGTACATGTAGGCCCATATTTCCACCATGTCGGCTTAGGAACGCACTTTGTTACTGGGACTCCTAAAGTACAAGAAGTGAAACCAAGAATGGATAAATGGGATGGATTCAAACTACGAAGCTTCTTCACAGCAAAGGATACAATCAAGAACGTGAAGAGAGAGCCTACACAACGGGAAAAAATCTTTACCACATGTACCTCAGATCAAGCATTATTCTCCAGAACACATTAAGAACTCAAGAAACCTAACATTCCTCCATATATCTGGTTTGGTGCCAGTACTGTTTCTGATTCATTCACTATGCTCTTACCCCTTGCCTTCCCATTCCCTTCACTCACTTTTAGGACTCTCCATAAAGCTTTCTATAGTGCTTGCACAAATGTGCAGTCCCACCAGCATTGTATGTGAGTACCTTTTCCCCCACATCCTCACCACCATTTACTGTTGCTTATATCCTTGATAACTGCCATTCTGACTGGAGTGAGATGGAATCTCAGTGTCATTTTGATTTGCACTTCTATAATGGATACAGATATTGTACATTTTTAAATTCATATGTTGATCTATTGGGTTTCTTCTGTGAAGTGCCTTTTCATTTCTTTCCAATTTGTTGATTTTTTTGTTTGTTTTGGGTGTAGCTGACTTTCAAATGTAGAATTTTCTGTTACTAAAAACAAATTAACAGCTTTCTCACCACACATCCAAAACTAGTTATGATAAAGATATAGGGATTTGCTAAGGGGATCCATTCTAGATCTGAATAAGGTTATTGTTCGTAGAATTATTTCTCAAAGGCATATTAAAAACAATTTGACTTTAAAAATGAGTATCTAAAATAATAAGAAAGCCCACTTGCAGGTGCCCTCCGCTCTTTTTTGTAATACAAAGAACTTTGAACTTCTCAATGCAAGAAATTTGAAACAAATAACAGTATCAGAGTTTATATTTTCTTCACGGACTGGAATTGTCAGAGAAATACCTGGATTTTTAATAGAAAAAATAAAGTTAAAGATTAGGCAGGGGAGTGGGTGTTCTTGGAACAAGTTTTCAGCAGGTAATTCTACCTCATTTACCCTTAAGACATATCAGAAGGAACCACTCTACATTTTCTAATCCCTATGTGCTTTCTAATGTATATGATTGTTTCTCATCCTTCCTTCCTCTCCAGATTATTTCTATCTTCTGAAAAACAGCAAAACGAATGAAATGAAAATGTTCTCTGTGGTTTACATAGATAGCAGAAAAGGAAAAAGGGTCATATCTATGTGGCATTTTGCAGCCAACAGAGGGAAAGTCAAGCCCCCATAAAAGGTGGGGTGAGGGGCTGCTAAGAAGTCAACAGGCAGAATTCTATCAGATTTAGTCACTAACAAGCTCTGATATTACCTCACATGAGATAAAATATTGCATGTGCCCCGGTGCAGGGAGGGATTCAAGTACTAAGGGACTAAAAGACTGACCTGATACCTCCAGAGCTCTCTAATGTCATCAGTCCTTTTAAAGCAAACAGGTTTTCCAAGACTTCATCCAGGCAGCCATTGACAAAACAGAGCCAACAGGCTCCACCCAATCACAGAGATTCTTTTCTTGTTCATGGTCTTCAAGGATCTTCACCTGGTAAGGGCAATGTCACTTTTCCTAAAGAAAGAACAAGAGGCAGAAAGCACAAATCTGTCAACAGTTCTTAAGAATGACAACTGCCATGACACTCAAATAAATGCTGTAACAAGAGCTGACTGGGGAAGCAAGATTCGACTGCCCTCTTTAGAAGAAATCCTGTGCACAGGATGGTGAAGCCCTGTACCTGCAAGACCCAGCTGAGGAGCACCCTGGTGTCATCTTCCTCCCTTTCCAGAAGCACCCATCTGATCCTTCAGCTGCAACATGGAAGTTACTCTGACTTTCTGCTGTAATAAAAGATAGATAAACTACAAAATATAAACAAAGACCCAGGCTTTGTGAGCTTAGGGTATGAGATGGCTTGGGGTTCTCATCAACACAGTGGAAGTGGACGGTCACAGAGAGTTCCTAGGGTTTCAATGTCGGCTGAATCATGAGGAACACTTTGGGTTCGTGTCATTTCATTATTGAGATAACCTACTCCCTATGTGAAAATCTGTCAAAAAAGTTAAATTCCAGCACTTGTAAATTCAAAAGCTCCAGGAACTAGCAAGGTGGATTATATAAAAGTTTTCAGGCAGGACAGAGAACAAAAGATAAAACTGCTGTGACTAATTTGCAAAAGTATTCAATTACAAAGTAAAAAAAAAAAAACCTGGGCACAATGGCACATGCTTGTTATCACAGCTACTAAAGAAGCTAATGCAGGAAGATCACGAATTTAAGCCCAGCTTTGGCAAATTAAACACATTAACCCCTACTCAATAAAGTCGAATAAAATAATATATAAAGGGATGGGGATGTAGCTCAGTAAGAGAGTGCTTGCCTAATATGTGCAAGATCTTGAGTTCACTCCCAGTAAGTATCACAAATGAACAAAAAAGGAAAACAAGAACTGCTCTGTCAAACAAGACACACAGGCAAATTTCAGTGCAGAGCCATCTACGATCTCTGACCTGTGTCCTCAAAGATTTATTTGAAAATATTTTATTGTGTGACCTTACCTTTAGTATTGAAAGGGAATGACAATTCTCAGAGGTGACTGGGCAAGAGTGCTGTAAAACACTTCTTGCTATACTTGAATGTACACTCTCCTTGGTATATCTTCTCAGGCTCTTGGGTTCTCTGGGTTTTACATTTATTATGTAAATTTAATGCCTCAGAAATATAATTACATCATAGTCAAATGTAGTTTTTCATTCTTGGAAAGTAAAAACTCAAATTGCTTTCAACTCAGTGGAGGGCACTGACTTAATCCTAACCTTAGCCCAAAGGTTTAAGTTTATGTATGCAAGTAGAGTTCTCTAAGCATTTTCCCTTATGGTCACATCTTTTACTCAAGCTTCATATCTAACTCAGTAGATGCTGCCAGCGAGTATTCTATTGTAACCCAGTAAACCAAAGATATAGTGGATACCACACATAATCTGTTCACTAACCTGTCCTTCAATCATGCTTGTTTGGGTTGGGGTTGAAGATGCTAAGAACTATCAAAGGCATGATTTGATTACTGTTAACGTTACTGGGTTGCTGTTGTTAGAGGACTTACCCTTTTGCAGAGGAATAAAACAGAATTAATGAAAGCATCATGATTGCATAACCTAAGCAAGGAATGAAAAACAAGTTGAGCTAGACTTCATTCTGGAAGTTAATGCTGACTCACTAGAAAATATTGAACTAGTTTCCTAAATGTTCTATGTCTTAGTTTGCTCATTGTTAAATATCCTCTCTTTTCCCCAAGGTTTTAACAATCACAGGTGCTAGATTTTCAAATGCTCCAAAAGGCCCTCAAACATTTAACAATACTTGTTTGTTTGTTTGTTTTGGTACTGAGGATTGAATCCAGGGGAGCTCAATCACTGACTCACATCCCCAGTGTTTTTTGTTTGTTTTTTGTTTTTTTTGTTTTGTTTTGTTTTGTTTTAGGAGACTCATAGTATTTCCATAACTGCTCTACTAATTTACATAAGCATAAGCATATTAATCATTTAAGGAATATTTGTCTACATCTGATAATTTACTTCCTTCAAGGCTGAAGACATTAAGGTAAGAAAAACTAAGATATTTTCTACAGACCGAAATCTTTTACTATGTCCTGTTCCAGGAACCTGGAGTGGTGCCCAGAAGTCTTCAGTCTTTACCCTACTCTTAGCACAGTTAGTCTTGGAGGCAGATCAACCCTGAAGAGATGGCCTTCTCTCAGCAGAAACAATATAGGCCCCTGGGAACTGAATAGGACATCCCAGAATCACAGATCTAATAGATAAGTATCCTATGAAGCAAATGGAAATTGCCCCTTGAATAGCTGGCAATTTCTTCAACACCAATAACATGTGGTATGATAAGAATTCAAGAAAATCATAAAACACACCACAGTTTGACCAAGACTGCTTATTACACATACTTCTTGTTTCCCACCCCAGTTCTTCCTCTGAAGGTAAAACTCACATCAGTTTCCTGAATGACAGAATTAAGACACTTGACATCACTTGTCTTCCGAATATAGGTACAATGATTATTAAAGTTTATTTCCTTCTTTCCCCATTGTATTCTCCATTTGTTTTTTGGGGCAAGTGGTCAATTCTGATTTTGGGGGACCCACAGAGTTAGGCCTCTAGCCTAGGACTTAGGTAACAGGAAAGGTGATGGGCAAAATCAATGAAGCTATATGATGTGACACTGTTCTACTGTCTTAGCATTGATCTTAGCATTGCACTGCCTTAGCAGTGATCACTACCTGACTTTTATCTATTGCCTATCTTTTCCTTTTAAAATATAAGCTCCATGAGATTAGAAGCCTCTATCTGCAGTAGCATAAGGAGTGGTTGGCACATAAAGTAGGTGGCTCAATCAGTATTCATGAAGACTCAAGACACAATATTAGCTTCTTAAAAACATGCTTTGTTGGAGTTTCTATGAAAAAACAACCCAAACTCAACTTTTTTGTAGTTCAGAATGAATTTACTGAAGGGGGGCACACTTCTAAAATGGAAGCACCAGGATTAACTTACAAGGAAATAATATTCTGATGATGTTACTTAGAAAATAATACAACTTCTGTTCTCTGTTTTGCTGATTACGATTCTAAGTTCCAGCATACATGACCTACTAATAAAGTTGTTGTGTTATATAAGAAAATATGTATAAACTCCTTAGGGTAGCACATAGAAGTACAAAGTAAATGCTTCCATTTTGTTATTATTTTAATATTTGTGTTAGTGGTATACTACATCATGAAATCACTCAAAACTGATGTTGAGTCCCCCTTAACACATCGGTTCCATCTACTCCCCATAGTTTCCTTGAAACATCCTTGGGGGCATTCAGTCTTTGCTCATTTCAACTCACTAACATTCAGAGGCTTTCACTTGGTTTACAGCTAACAGGGAAAGGTCAGGGGATTTCAGGGTCTAACCCAATTCATCACTAGAGTCAACAGAATTGAGCTGGACTCCTAGAACAGAGTAGCCATTCCAGGACTCCACCCAAGAATTCCCGGACTCACCTGGAGGATGACACCCAGCTGCAGCTCCCAGCTGCAGCTCCCAGCAGCAGTCCTCTCAGCAGGAGCCCCCTAGCAGCTGTGTGGCACTCCCAGGTCTTCTGTGGCACTCCCAGGATCCTGCGAGCTGTTCCCAGGGTCCTCCATGGCGCTGCCACCGTCCTCTGCAGCACACAGGAGAGGCTGTGTACCCAGGGTGCGCGGGGCGGAGGCTCCGGCAGCCACAGGGAGGGCGACCCGTTGGGCTTCTTACCAGCTCTCCAGGTGAGCAGCAGACCCTCAGAGGAATGGACGCGGGCACAGGCGCAGGACTCACAGCAGTAGGGCTTGGAAAGTGAGAAGTCACCTGGCGAAGGACGGCCCAGAAGACAACTCGTGGGAACTGCTCTTTTGGGCGGGTCTTGAGGGTTGTGTTCCCCACTGGCGCCTGGGCCTTCCGGGGTCCTGGAGAGTGCGGAGCACGTGCGTGTGCGTGGGGGGCGGAGCTAGGCGTGGGCCACATCCGGGGTAGGCAGGCGGGTGGGCGGGGAAACTTGCAAATTTGGGCGGGAAGCACAAGGCTTCAGAACCCGCTGGATGTGGTGCCCAAGGGTGTGCGAAGGCACTTTTAAGTTCCCATCCTTTGAAGGCCTCGCCTGCGTGGTTTTATTAGTTGCTTCAGTCAAACTCTGAAAACTCATCTCCCCCACAGAAGGTAGTGGTGCAGCAACTGAGTAACAGAATAGCTGTTTATATATATATACTCAATATCTTTGGAGCTGGGGTTGTGGCTCAGTGGTAAAGCGCTTGCCTGCCATGTGTGAGGCACTGGGTTCCATTCTCAGCACCAAGATACAGGCCCATTTAAAAAAAAAATCTTTAAAAAAATAATAATATAGTCATTTATTTATCATTTTATTGAAATGCTAGTGAGAGCATACTGTTGGGTGTGGACACAAAACAAATATGGGCCCTGTCCACCAAGTTTCTAGACTAGTGAGCCAGTGCTTTTCAAAGTATAAAATCAAGCATTCATTAAGCTCATACTTAGGTGGTAAATACCAGGGAAGTGTGAGGTTTTCTTGTTCTCTGAAGGAAACAAATGTTGCGGTTCTGTGTTTCCCTTAGAAGAGTGATGGACGCAGAGGAATGGAGAGGGTGCATATATGAAGAGTACAAGTCTGGAAGAGTGGATATCCAATCTAAGTATGAATTTATGTACTAGCCTTTGTGTGTTCAGCATATCTCGACTGATGTTGATATGTTTAATTGCATGCTTGTCAACAGTGTGTTCACATTGATATTCAGCTGCAGATAATCTATCAGGAAAAACCTAAAGGTGGACATGAGTTATTTTAGGGAAAATAAGTAGACAGTAGGTTTCAAGTTTGAGAGGATGGGATCAGATGAGCAAAAGCAGAAGTGGGGGTGTTTATAATCTGGTATGAAAGTAGCCATTTTAAAATTTGTGAATGCACAAATAAATATGCATATATAATATATATGCAAATATATTTTTGATAATTGAATATATAGGTCTTATTACCCATGTATATTCACAATTTTATGTATGCTTTATATTAATGTACATTCAGGTATACGGTTATATTTAGGCTTAGTGTTAAATTTTCTGTAGGGTAAGGGTTAGGGTTAGTGAAAAAAAATGCATATGGAAAACTAAGAATACTCATTAGAATACCCCATGAATACATGTATGAAAATATAAATAAATATGTTTTGAACTAGGGAAGGTTTTATTTTTTATTATTTTAAAAAAATTTTAGTTGTTGATAGACCTTTATTTTATTTATTTATATACAGTGCCAAGAATCGAACCCAGTGCCTCACACATGCCAGTAAAGTGCACTACCATTGAGCCACAGCCACAGCCCTGAACTGAGAAAAGATTTAATGTGACACATATGAATACAGATTTTTTAAAATAGTGCTTCTCTGCCTTCAACACACACACTTGCGCTGCCACTCCCTTGTCAGAGCACAGCCTGTGCAAGGCACCTGAGGCTGCTAGGGCTGCTATGTAACCTGAAGGCTGCAGGAGGAAGGGGACCCAATAGGAGTCTGGCTGCCCAAGCCTCTGGGGACCAAGTTGGCGGTCACTTCTGAAGGCTCCCTCTCTTAGCCCTTGTTCGCCCATTCCTGTTGGCTGACTGACCTGGGTGACTGTCTATCGCCCCAGTTCCTATACTCCATGGTGACGATTGATTAACTGGGAGAGATGGACTGCAGTGTGCTCAAAAAGCCTATGAAGCTGTGCGAGAACCGCTAAGGCAGAGGCTGTAGCTGTGGCGGCGGCAGAGGCAAAGAAGTTGGGAGATTGCTGAGGGCCATTGCCAAGTAGAAATGACGCATCGAAATTTCCTTGGCAGCGTACCCCATGTTGCTTAGAGGAAGGACTCGTGGAAATGGACTTGCTTTGGACATTCGCTGTGACATTGCATGTGTGTTTGAGAAAGGTGACCCTGCTCAAGGACCAGGGTGGATCCAGGTTTAGGGTGTATCCTGCAGGTTTTAGGAAGTATCCTGCTCCTTGGGTTTAGGGCGTTCCCGGTTTAGGACAATTTGGGTTTAGGGTGTTCCCTGTTTAAGACAAGTTTAGGGCGTTCCTGGTTTAAGAATCTGGGTTTAGGGAAGTTCCAGGTTTAAGGTTATTCCTGCTGGGAATAGGGCGTGTCCTGCTGCCTGAGTTCTCTTGGAATTCAGAAAGTATTTGGGACGTGAATTGTGCAGCAGAACTTGGATTTCCCCAGAACGTGTTTGTACAGGGCCGGTGTGAGTTCGGAAATAAAGGATTGTTGTTTGAATCTACAAGGTGTGAGTGGCTCGTGATCTTGTGCCCAGCCAGACTGTGGCAGGAGATGGTGGTTACCCTGGGTTGCATGTGAGGGGTAGAGACTGCAGTGCCTGGCAGCAGCTGGGCTGACAGCAGTGGCAGCCCCTGAACCCTGGGGCTGGGGAGCGCCAGCAAGCGCTTGCTGCTCGACTTTTTGCACACCTTTCCTATCAGACAGAGGTTCTGTCCACCTTCTTCGATACAACACCCAGGAAAATAGGCAGGCCAAGGGCTCCAGGATCCTGGAGTCCATCCTGCACGCTCAGGGGGAAGTGTGCCCTCTTGTGCTCTAGTCTCTACTTGGCTGCCATCCTCTACTTTGAGTGGAGCCCAGGTGCCAGGGGCTCAGGGAGGACCTCACCTTGACTCTAGTACTGCAGACACTCCATCCTAAGCCCCAGTGAAGAGACATCTGCTTGCTCAAAGGTGGCTGTGAGAAGTTTTCCTCTGCTTACCCAGAATTCTGTTCCAAAACCAGCACCCCGGCAGACTTCTCCCCAGTGCCATGGAGTCCTTTCACCTGCATTGCAGCTCCACTGGAGCCTCTCTGCACAGGCGGCGGGCTCCCTTGGAGATTCTTCAGTTCCTCTACTTCCAGGTTGCCTTCCACGCTGCCTGGAGAGACATGCTGCACGCCCTAGGGATCACAGTCCTATTGAATGTCTCCTCCGAATGCCCAAACCACATGCAAGGATGCTACCAGTACAAACGCATCTGGTAGAAGACAACCACAAGTCCAACATGGGCTCCTGATTCATGGAAGCCATGGAGTAGGACTGTGCGGTGAAGGACTACTGCAGTCCAGGGATGGCACACTGCTAGGAGGGCATCCTGTGCTCTGCTACCATCTGCTTGGCTTGGCAGATGATAAAGGAGCATCTGAGGCTGGAGAAGGCCTTGAGCTGCATGGAGCAGCTGTCCCAGGTGCTGGCCACATCCTGCCCCTCCAGGCCCACCAGCCCTTCAGGCCCCTTAGGGGTACTGCAAGCCCACTCCCACCATTACCTCACAGTTTGTCTTCAGCTTCCCTATCTCTCTGGGTGTGCAATTGGCCCCCAGCAGACTGCAGGACCAGCACAACCCCAACCTTATCTCCCCCAGCACTCAGAGCCACTCACCAAACCCCTGAAACTAAGGTTGCTGCCAGGGATGCCTCTGTGGGACTGAACAATATATAAATTTGTATCAAGGGTATATAATGAGTCTAATGTCTACTATGGTAGATGTCTTTTTCTCCATTTATCAGACCTTCTACTACTGCATAGACTGATAATATATAAGTGCAGTTTCCCAGTCTCATCTGGAGTAAGGATTGCAGTTGGCATTGATTCTTCAATGAGATGAATTCATGTGAGAAACCTACATGTGCGTATGGACGATTCAGGGTAGTAGTGGCATGTAGGGAATTTATGTTCTTGTGAAGAAAGTGAGTATCCTGATCAAGCTCTGGAGTTGGGTTTCTGGCAGCACGGTGTTAAATGGCCCAAGTTGGGGAGTAGTGTCCACTGGAATATTTCTGTGCTGTGTTTGGACCTTTCTCCTTACTCCATTTTTTTTCTAGCTGTGCAACATCCAAACAGAGGTCTCTATCCTTCCTAGAAATTTTATAAAGTATGGAAATATCTTAAATATATCCCTTAATGTAATATAATTACATTAGATTATATAATTACATGTAATTATATGTAATTAGTTATGTAATATAATTCTCCTCTCTACATATAAGACCTGACTGATGCCTTATTTGTAAAGATTGAGTTGATTGACCTAAAACACAACTTTGCTATGTTAATGAGCTTTGATGAAAAATACCTGAAAGAATAACTTTTAGAGGAGAGATTTATTTTGGTTCACAATTTCAGAGTGTTCATATCATCATTGGCTGGCTCCAAGGCAGAAATATTATGGTGGAAGGATGATATGGTGGAAAGCTTCTCAGCACATGGGAGCTGGGGAGCAGAGAGAGGGGAAGGGACCAGGACATATAGAGCCCAAGGTCATGCTCCCTCTGACCTTCTTCCTCCCATCACGACTCACCTGCTTACAGTTACCAACCAAGAGTTCATTCAAATTTTTAATTCATCAAATGGATCAATCCAGTTGTTGTAATCCAACTGTTTCACCTCTGAACATGGTTGCCTTATTTAACACTCGAGTTCTTTAGGGGACATTTCTAGGTCCTTACTATAACAATTGACTTGCCCATGGTTAATATTCAGTATATTTTTTCTATTATTATCACTACTGCTACACATAGAGCAACTACCACAAGATTTGAAGGAAGAAAGAATCCATTCGTAATAGCAACAACAAACCAAATACTTAGACAAAAACCATTAGAAAGCTGTGCAAGATCTATTGGAAGGATAATTTAAAATGCTGTAATGCACAAAAAAGAGACTTGAATTGATTTTTCTTAGACTCAATATCCTTCATTTTCACTTCTGCCTACAAGATTCATAAGGGACTATAATTTCAGCAGAAATAACAGGATTTCTTCAATTTTAGAACAAGCCATGCTGATTTGAAAAAATCAGATTGACAAAGATTTGAAGAAAAAGCAAATTTACTTACTAATGAAAATATAAGACAAATTCATATTTAAAAGAATTGATACACAAAAGTGAATGAGAATGACAAACACACAATCAAAACCTTTGGTGGACTATCAATTTATAGGATGAAAACTAAAATAAGGTTTCATCAAGGACAATTGTGTTTTTCCCCTTTTTTAAACAGCTTTTTAGTAGTAGATGGACACAATACCTTTATTTTACTTATTTATTTTTATGTGTTCCTGAGGATCAAACCAGGGCCTCACACATGTCAGGCAAGCTCTCCACCACAGAGTCACAACCCCAGCCCCAAAGGATAATTACTTTTAGTTTAGTCAGTATAGAGTGATATTCTTGATAGTGACTGTAGTGACTGTCACAATTGGTTTATTTAGAACACTGTATATATATATATATATATATATATATATATATATATATGTGTGTGTGTGTGTGTGTGTGTGTGTGTGTGTGTAAAATTTTCTAAGTAGATTACACTATTCTTTGCCTAAAGAAAATAGCAGTCACTGATATTGTCAAGAGTAGAGCAAAGGGAAGTATCCTAAAGATGCACTGTTTAGAATAGAACCTGATGTTACAGAATACATAGGTGTAGCTTTTTCATTTTTACACATCTCTTTGATTTGGTTTTACTTTCACCTTGGGTGTCTTTTTTACTTTCAGCATGGGGTGTCTTTTTTGGTTTTCTGATCTTTACATATTGGAGATATCTTTCTATCCTTACCCTGAAAATACAAGGATTGCAGATAACAGCAAGAGAAAGAAACCAATAAAAGAATGAAGGGCACTGCTCTTTCTTGGACAGGTCCTCTCATCTCTCCTGCAGGTCCACTGTGGACACTTCCTAAAATGCCTGCTCCCCATAGAAAGGAGGACCCAGTCAATAGAACAGTGGCAATTTTTTCTTATTGCAAATGCCTTGGCAGTTGCCCTTCTCAGACCAACTGTTAATTTAGAGCTCTGACTTCAACTCATTCCCAACACATATCAAGTCTACTACAAGAAGCACCACTCCCCACCTGCCCAAATCTGGAAATCCACAGGCTGTCAAGGACTCATGATACTCTGCCCCAGCACAGAACAGTTTTCTGCTTTCCAGTAACATGACCAGGCATGTCAGGATTGACCTAGACATTGACATACTACATACTTCCATATAAAGTATTTTCAGTTTTACTCATAGGAATTCAATAGGCATGATTTCAATGAACATTCAGGTCGTGGAACATGGGGAGCTTCCTGGAGAGTGGCATTCCTGGAGAGAGCACGAAGCTCTGCACCTCTTCTCCCTTACCTGTGCTCTCTTTCATCTGGCTTCCCATCAATCTCCTCTGTAATATCTTTTGTTGATAGGCCAATAAATTTACAAACACAAGTATATCCCTGAGCTGCTCTAGAAAATTAAAGAAACCTAAGGAGGGGATTAGAAACCCCAATTTATAGCCTACCAGCTATATGTGTGTGTGTGTGTGTATAATAAAATATTGATTTATATTATATTATATATATTTCTTTTATAAAATGTTTATTTATTTTATAAATAAACATTTTATAAAATAAAATGTAAATATACACAAATACACACACAAAAAAAAAAAACCACACACACATCCCACATATACAGAAGCACAGGTCCTCTTTGGTGGACTACAAATTTATAGGAGTACCCCCTAAAATAAGGTTTTATGCTTGCATTTGGCATCCAAAGTGGACTGCAGATTCACCTTCAAACTGTGGAATCTAGTCCTATTCTCTAGGAAGTGTCAGGATACCCCCAGAGGTATCTACTAGAGAACTGACTGACTGTTAGAGGATCAAATATCCACACACATTTTGGTAAACAAATATAGTTCTGTGTTTACTATAATAAAAGAGAAAATACACTTTTTTCTATATTTTAGAGATGTTGGTCTATATACATAGAGACTCTGCCTCTGCCAACTCAGATCTTAGGGACCAGCCATGAAAATAGTAACATAAATAAACAGCAACAGTGAAATGTGCAGTTGGTGATTTCTCAATTTGACACATGGGGAAAAGAACAGTTGGAGCCTTGGCCAGTTCATATTTCCCTTTTACATGGGTTTGAAATGCTTTCTGGGGTAGTAAAAATTGCCTTGGGTAACATAGTTTTCCCTACACAATAATTTGTTACTATTTTCTCCAATATCTTGCAATTTTGTCAACATCATGTGAAACTTTTTAAGAGATTAGAAATAACATACTTTAACTCATGCTTCTATTTTATGCACCTCTTTTAAAACATTGCTGTCAAATCCACAGTTATATTATTAGTAATTTTATAACATAATAAGATCTTACTTTGTATTTTCATTATGTACTACTATTGTGAATTCCTCTGTAATTTTGTGCAGAATCTGCACTTTCTGTTTTTACTCTGGTTATGGAACACTTTAAATTTAAACACTTTAAATTTCCATTGGGGTATGCCTTAGTGTGTGTGTGTGTGTGTGTGTGTGTGTGTGTGTACATGTATGTGTGGTTTAAACTTTTCTTTAATGTTTTGTATGTCTTTGGATCTGAAGACAGGCCAGGACATTTTTCTTATGTTTATGTTATTTTTTCATATCTGTGCTCCTCCAATGTGTTCTTTGTTTTTTTATTTGTTTGTTTGTTTGTTTGTGTTCTAGAAATCAGATTGGGACTCATTTATCTTAGCGTCTCTTTTATACTTCTTTATCTTCTTATTATAGATGCTGTTACCCCCTTGTTCTCTATTTAGAGAAAGACTTCAGCTTGGTCTCTCAGTGTGCTAATCCATTGTTTCTGGATTAGAAATAAAAGCTGCTCTAACCTTGGAGAAGAAAACTAAGATGAAAAAAATTCTGGCCTTGAATTTTTATGTTGGCAATGATTTCTTATATTTGAGACAAAGGGGACAAACTATTAATGTAAAAAAGAGATAAATTAAATATTCTTGGAATCTTAAATTTCTGCTGTTTGAAAGATTCCATCAAGAAAAAGAAAATGAAAAGATAAGTCACATATACTATTTATAATAGTAATAATAATAATAATATATTTTATAGATTAACAGTATTCAGGTAGTTTACATCACCCAAGGATGAAAGAACTCACTTGTAATTTTGAAGTTTAGGGAGACAAAACAAATTTCCTCTGTGAAGGAACGTTGTGATTGGTATTATATCGGGTCTATCAGAGATCCTCATATAAGCATATCTATTTGTGTAATCACTAAATTAAATGAAAAATATTAAAATGAAATTCTTACAAAGAAGAAAAATCTAATAAATTTAAATCAGAAAGTTGAACATAAATTTTAAATTAAAAACAATACAATTCAAAGAGAGAACCACATGATAGTGTCCATCAGAAGTATTCACTTCAAAGAGTTTAAAGTACATTTATATTCTCTGTATCATAATCAAACTGATATACTTCTATGAAGTTTAGTTTATGTGATAGTCTTGAATACATTCTCCTCTGCAAAAGGACCTTTCAGTAACAAATCAGCTGTCAAAAATGCTGATAATAATTATGTGTTTATGATAACTTTCCACTGCTCAACATGACCTAGTTGGGAAATTGTTTTGAGTTATATAAAGAAGTAAAATCAACAATTATGACACTCTCTTACTTGATTGGGGGAAATAGGTCAATCAGAGTCAGTACCCACTTATGATAAAAAAGGGTCTTAGAAAGTGGAAGTAGTAAAAAACAAGCTTCCTCTGAATCACTGAAGATTTTGTGGTTGGCACTATACCTACACTATCAGGGGTTGTGCAGTAATACCAGACACAACCCTGTGGCACTGACTGCTGTTTGAACCATTATTTGTCTGAGAGACATGAACCATGAGACACCATTACCTTGGTTTGTGACTGTCAACAACATCCAGTAGAAACAAAAACCTGTTGAAAAGCCCCCTTCCTGGGCTGGGAAGAATCAGTCAGCAGAAGTGGGGAAGAAGTAATCAGTGGTACATTCATTCTTTGTTCATATCACATTTTTAAAATGCCTGTTGTGAAAATGCTTGAAATGGTTCTAAGTAGGAGATTATGAATTTTAAAAGACTATCTATAAATCATTAAAGCTATCTTTAAAAAGTTGTACAACAATTTCTATTTGATAACCAGAGAGCATATTATTGTTATCTGCCTTTGAGCTAGGTGCTTATTAAATATTCACTTGCTGTCACTAGTTTTTTCTTTTTTCCCCTACTTATTTCCTCTGGGATCTGGAGTATTTCTAGGAAAGTGTGCCAAGTTATTTAAGGAAGGTATCAATCACTAATAATGCACAAGAACTACACATTAAGCAGCCTTAATGTCACCACCATAACTAATGTCACCTGAGAGGAATAGCCACAAAATGCCAGGACACACTTTATAATTTATATTGAAAGCAAATGGCTGATAAAGTATCTGGAGAATGCCCAGAGATTGTTCTTTTAATTTTTCCTAATAAATTATAAGATACACCTAACAGTAGACTCCTGAAATAATATAAAATAAAGTAGAAATCTCTTAAGTTTGTATTCAACTTCTTCTGACTCACCTGACAATAAATAGTATGACGTAGTTCACTTTAATGAAATTCGACAAGACAAATATGGAGAATAAAGGCAGAAACATGATATTCATTTCTAAGTTCATATTATTAGTAAGAGGATTACCCTTGTGTATACATTGCAATAAAAATCTGCTTATTCACTATAATGGTTCACTGCATAAAACATCTTTCTCTTCACAAAACTTGAAGGCCACTTCTAAGTTTCAGGAGATAAAATTTGCTAAGTCCATAGAAGAAATTCACTCTTAGTTAACAGGTTCATTCCATTTTTGTTCTATTTTTCAAACTGGAATTAAATTTAGACCACTAAGTGATTTCATGTAGGCTACTAAATGGCCCTCAGAGACAAGTAACTGTCAATCATTACTGATGTGGCTTTAGAAGACTGTCCCTGAGTGAAAGGTCTTAATCCCACAACCACAGCACTGAAATTTCAAGCAGTGTCTGGATAGTATGGATTGGCTAAATTTCATGCTAGAATCTGTTTGCATTCATTAGAACAGAAAGAAAATGGAATGAGATTGGCACCAAAATGGATACGGAGACCAATGGTACACAAGAGAGGACACAGAGACAATCTCACATAATACAGTTATCTCACACTGGACAAAGGCACCAAAAACATACACTGGAGAAAAGAGAGCCTCTTCCAACAATTGGTGCCAGGAAACCTGGAAACCTTCATTTATTATGACTCCAGCTAATATTTCAGAGCCCTGTTATTCTGATACTGGAGGATACTGGAGTTCCATTACTTCAGCAGATTCATGACCACTTAGGAAGACAGCAGGATGTTCTTGGTATTGTTGTATTTGGAGTAGTCACTTGGATATCCATTTGCGTTTCTGTCAAGACCTCTGTGATAGCCTTATCACTTTCTTAATAATTCTTCAAAATACTTCCAAAGCCCTGAAAAACCAGGCAGGTCTTGATGACATGTTAGAAACTAAATTAAACATCTTGGAAGCTACAATTATTATTATAGGTAATGAAGATACTGTTCTTAAATTCATAAAGAAGCTTCACTGCCATGCTAACTACAAAACATTAGTGTTACATCAGCAAAGTATAATGCTTCTCAATGGGATTGGGAGAAAATTAAAATATCATCTAATGAGCATTTGGCAGAGAAATGATGGTAGCCTGGATCTTATGGAGTTACATCACCATATCCAGGACATTTGAGAAAGTCAGATTGATTCTGTGGATCCCACATAGCTTGCTAATTAAATATTTAAATGACTATGGTGTGCCTGCTCCTTTGGAATGTTTCTATGCAAGGGCACAAGATGCCCAGTTGCTACGGTGACATCCCACCCAAAGAGATTGTGTGAACAAGTCTTATCAACTTCAAGCTTGATCTCAGACACATAGCCCCCAGGGATAGAGAAATTCTGAACATGGCAAGACAATCACAATGTTTCACCAGCACTGGTATCTCTGAGCCTACAAGCTTAACAGTAATTTTAGACAATGAGTTTCTTGAGTGCTGCACAAAGCTACTAACATTGCACATTGCAACAGTGGAAAAGCTACATAAATGTTTCTAGTCATGTATCTTTCTTAGCATAAAGAATAATGCCTATGGTTTTTAACTTCTTGATAATGAGACCATATATAAATAAAACTCACTGAGTTACCTCTTTATTCATGGCTTCTTTATTCATGGCTTCTCCAGCATTGTTCCACCTGACCCCAGGCTTTTATCTTAATGTGTGTGTGTGTGTGTGTGTGTGTGTGTGTGTGTGTTTATGTGTTTCTTAATCCTCATTACTCCTTACTAGTTTCTTAGGATCAGCTATGCAAATTGGGGCAGATTAGGTTTAGGAAATAAATATGTAGATAAAAAATATGTATATTCATAAACATAAAGTGTAAAAATATGTATGAAAACATGTTCTGAAATAGTGAATGGTACAATGTAACAATGTAAGTCATAAGGTTACATTTTTTTTATATTCAGGATGCATGGAAATATCATATAAATAAATATATAATACAATATATACAAACATGCCATTGAAAATAGAATATATTTGTCAAAAAAACATGTTCACATTACTCTATATGCTCTTATATAAAACTATGTTTAAGTATAACAATAAGGTTAGGGTTATTATTAAAATTTTGGTTGGTTAGGGTTAGGTTTATGAAATCAATATGAATATCAGAAAATATGAATATTCATGAGAATATGTGTGTAAAACATGTATATACATATATAAACACATATGTTCTGAAACAGAAAGGTACAATCTGAGTCATAAGAATACACATTTTTAAATTTGGTATTGCATGGATATACCATGCAAATGAGTATATAATAATATATATGCAAATAAACCATTGAAAAAGTAATATATATGTCAAAATACATATATTCATAGCATGATACATGTTTTTATCTAAAATTGGGTTAATGTATATAGGAAAGTTAGGCTTAGTATTGTATTTTGGGTTGGGTTGTTGGTTAGAGTTAGGAAATGAATATGTATATTTTAAAACATGAATATTTATAAGAATGCATATATAAGTATGCATAAAATATGTTTGAAAACATACACAAATATATATGTTCTGAAACAGGGTCAAGGATAATGTGAGTCATAGGAATAGCATACTTAAAATTTGTGATGCATAGATATATCATATAAATAAATATAATATATGCAAATGAACTATTAATAATTGAATATATAAGTCAAAATACACATAAATGTTCAAATTACTGTATGTATTTTTATGTAAAATTAGGTTTAGGTACAACAGTAAGGTTAGGGTAAGTATTAAAATTTGGGTTGGGTTAGGGTTAGGTTTTTTTAAAATTTTTTATTAATTTTAATCAATTATGCATGACAGCAGAAAGCTCTTTGATCCATTATACATAAATGAAGCACAATTTTTTACTTCTATGGTTGTACATAAAGTAGTGTCACACCATTTGTGCAATCATACATGTACCTAGGGTAATGAAGTTTATCTTAGTCCACCAATTTTTCTACCCCATGCTCCCCCCACTTTCCTTTGCTGCACCCAAAATTTCTCCACTCATCCCATGCCCACCTCATTATGGATTAGCATCCACTTATCAAAGAAAATATTTGGCCCTTGGTGTTTGGAGATTAGCTATTCTCCAACTCCATTCATTTATCTGTAAATGACATAATTTTATTCTCTTTTAATGCTGAGTAATATTCCATTGTGTATATGTACCAGTTTCTTTGTCTATTCATCTATTGAAGGGAGGCTAAATTGGTTCCACAGTTTAGCTATTGTGAATTGTGCTGCTATAAACATTGAAGTGGCTACATCACTGTAGTATGCTGTTTTTAAGTCCTTTGGGTATAGACTTAGGAGTGGAACAACTGGGTCAAATGGTGGTTCCATTTCAAGTTTTCTAAGGAATCTTCATACTGCTTTCCATATTGGCTGCACCAACTTGTAGTTCCATCAGCAATGTATAAGTGTACCTTCTCCCCAACATCCTCAATAGCACATATTATTGCTTGCCATTCTGACTGTAGTCAGATAAAATCTGAAAATAGTTTTGATTTGCATTTCTCTAATTACTAGAGAAGTTGAACATTTTTTACATATTTCTGAGAAGTGTCTGTTCAGCTCCTTAGCTCATTTATTTTTAGTGTTAAGTTTTTTGAGTTCTTTATATATTCTGAGATATATTAGAATATAGATCAGTGCTCTATCTGATGGGTATGAGAAAAATATTTGCTCCCAAAATGTAGGTGCTTTCTTCACCTCATTGAGAGTTTATTTTGCTGAGAAGCTTTTTAGTTTAAATCCATTCTATTTATTGATTGTTGACTTTAAATCTTGTGCTTTAGGATTCTTATTAAGGAAGATGGAGGCCTAATCCAACATGATGAAGATTTGAGTCTACTTTTTTTTTCTATTAGGTGTAAGGTCTCTTGTCCAATTCTTAGGTCCTTGATCTACTTCAAGTTGAGTTTTGTGCATGGTGAGAGATAGGAGTTTAATTTTATTTTGCTGCAGATGAGTTTCCAGTTTTCCCAGCATCATTTGTTGAAGTGATTATCTTTTCTTCAATATTTGCATTTGTGGCCTTTATCTAGTATGAGATAACTATAATTATATGAGTTTCTCTGTGTTTTCTATTCTGTAGCATTTGTCTATATGTCTATTTTGGTGCCAATACCATGCCATTTTTCTTACTATTGCTTTGAGGTATAGTTTAAAGTATGGTATTGTGATGCATCCTGCTTCACTCTTTTTGCTATGGATTGCTTTGGCTATTCTGGATTTCTTATTTTTCCAAATAAATTTCTTGATTGTTTTTTCTGTTTCTCTAAGGAAGGATATTGGGATTTTAATTGGAATCACATTGAATCTGTATAGCACTTTGGGTAGCATGGCCATTTGGCTATATTAATTCTGCCTATCCAAGAGCATGTGAGATCTTTGCATCTTCTAAGGAGTTTTTCAATTTCTTTAGTGTTCTGTAGATTTCATTGTATAGGTCATTCATCTCTTTTGTTAAATTGATTCCCAAGTATTTTTTAACCTATTGTGAATGGGGTAGTTTCCCTAATTTCTCTTTTAGAAGATTCATCACTGATGTATTAAAAATGAATTTGATTTATGGGTATTGATTTTATATTCTGCTACTTTGATGAATTTATTAATTCTAGAAGTTTTGTGGTGGAGTTTTTTTGGATCCTCTAAGTATAAAATTATCATTGGCAAATAATGATAGTTTGAGTTCTTCTTTTCCTACTAGTATCTTTTTAATTTCTTTCATCTGTCTAATTGCTCTGGCTACACTTTCAAGGACTATGTTGCATAGAAGTGGTAAAAGAGGGCATCCATGTCTTGTTCTAGTTTTAGAGGGAATGCTTTTAATTTTTCTCCATTTAGAATAATATTGGCCTTGGTCTTAGCATAGATAGATTTTACAATGTTTAAGTATGTTTCTACCTAAAGTTTTTCTAGTGTTCTGAACATCAAAGTGTTCTGAACTTTGTCAAATGCTTTCCCTGCATCAATTGAAATAATCTTATGATTCTTATCTTTATGTCCATTGATGTGATGAATTATGTTTATTGATTTGTTGAACCAACCTTGCATCTCTGGAATAAAACACACTTGATCATCATGCACTATGTTTTAATGTTTTTGTATGCAATTTTCCAGAATTTTGTTGAGAATTTTTGCATTCTATGTTCATCCGGGATATTGGTCTGAAATTTGCTTTCCTTTGTATGTCTGTCTGGTTTTGGTTTCAGGATGATAATAGCCTCATAGAATGAGTTTGGAAGATTCCCTCATTTTCTATTTCATGGAACAATTTAAATAGTATTGGTCTTAATTCTTCTTTGTAGGTCTTGCAGAACTTGGTTCAAATTTTATCTGGTCCTGGGCTTTTCTTGTTTGATAGGCTTTTGATGGCATCTTTAATTTCATTGCTTGAAATTGGTCTGTTTAAACTTTGTATGTCCTCTTGATTCAGTTTGGGTAGTTCATATGTCTCTAGAAATGTGTTGATGTCTTTGAGATTTTCCTTAATTGGAAAAAAAATTTCAAAATAGTTTCTATTTTTTTTCTGTATTTCAATAATGTTTGTCACATTTCCTTTTTCATTACAAATTTTGTTAACTTTTGTTTTCTCTTTCTCTTCATTTGTGTAGCTAAGGGTTTATCAATTTTATTTATTTTGTCAAAGAACAAGCTTTTGGTTTTTGTCAATTTTTGAATTATTTCTTTTGTTTCAATTTCATTGATTTCAGCACTGATTTTAATTATGTCCTTTCTTCTACTTTTGGTGTTGGTTTGTTCTTCTTTTTCTAAGGCTTTAAAATGTAATGTCAGGTAATTTATATTTTGGCTTTTTCTTCTTTTTTTATTAGCTACACATGACATTACAATGATCTTGACAATTCATACATTTGAATCAAATGGGGTATAATTTCTCATTTTTCTGATTGCACAGGTTGCAGAATCACATTGGTCATACAATCACCTATATACATACAGCAATGATAATGTCTATTTTATTCTGCTGCCCTTCCTGTCCTCCTTCCCCGCCACTCCCCTCCCATCATTTCTCTCTACCCAATCTAATGTGACACACTTTTTTCCCCCTCACATCATCATACATGTATTCTGTATAATGATAAGGTTCCACCATGCGACCAGCACACTGGCTTCATTAATGAGGTTCTTGGCATAAAAGTTAGCTAGTGAGATTGAAATAAACACACAGACTCAGTTACCTTTTTCTATGACCAGGTCTGAGATGGCTCTCCCTCTGAACTCACACCTCGAACCACCCGGTAAGGCAACAGGGATTACTCAGGGCTAGCAGGAGAGAGAGAGAGAGCACGCCAGGGAGTAGCCTTTTATTGGGGAACAAGAAATTCAGGGGAGAATTCCATCCAATGAAGGTTGAGGGGGGCAGCACTCCAAGGTCAGGGTCAGTGATTGGCCCCCGGGGTCAGTGGTCAGACACACCTCCACACAGACAGGCTCTCGCACCAGGAGAGGGTCGGGAAAGCTCCAACACAGTTTAGCCAGAGCGCCTCAGACCCAAACCAGGAGTTGCCCAATCACGTGTGAGAATGGCTCCCCACAATGAGGGTCTCCTTCCATCTTCTGTGCAATTCCCTTTCTCCTTCCTTTTCCCTCCCACCTCTCTTCCTATTTAGTGGTAATCTTCTTCTCATGCTCTTCCTCTCTATCCCATTTTGACCCACCCCCCTTATATCAGAGAAGACATTTGGCATTTGTTTTTTAGGGATTGGCAAACTTTACTTAGCATAATCTGCTCTAATGCCATCTATTTCCCTGAAAATGCCATGATCTTGTTATTTTTTAG
The DNA here is from genome assembly GCF_045843805.1 of Urocitellus parryii. Classification (NCBI taxonomy): domain Eukaryota; kingdom Metazoa; phylum Chordata; class Mammalia; order Rodentia; family Sciuridae; genus Urocitellus; species Urocitellus parryii. Next base: position 113,691,197 of record NC_135541.1, read on the forward strand.
TGCTGAGTAATATTCCATTGTGTATAAATGCCACATGTTTTTATTCATTCATATATTGCAGGGCATATAGGTTGGTTCCACAGTCTAGCTATTGTGAATTGTGCTGCTATAAACATTGATGTGGCTGTGTCCCTGTAGTATGCTCTTTTTTGGGAATAGTCCGAGAAGAGGAATAGCTGGGTCAAATGGTGATTCCATTCTCAGCTTTCCAAGGAATCTCCATACTGCTTTCCAAATTGGCTACACCAATTTGCAGTCCCACCAGCAATGTATGAATGTACCTTTTTCCCTGCATCCTCCCCAGCACTTATTGTTGTTTGACTTAATAATGGCTGCCATTCTTATTGGAGTGAGATGGTATCTTAGAGTAGTTTGCATTTCTCTGATTGCTAGAGATGATGATCATTTTTTCATGTATTTGTTGATTGATTGTATATCCTCTTCTGAGAAGTGTCTGTTCAGTCCTTTGCTCTTATGTTGATTGGGTTATTTGTGGGTTTTTTTGTTGTTGTTGTTTAACTTTTTGAGTTCTTTGTATACTCTAGAGATTAGAGCTCTATCTGATGTTTGAGGGGTAAAAATTTGTTCCCAGGATGTAGGCTCCCTATTCACCTCACATATTATTTCTCTTGCTGAGAAAAAACTTTTTAGTTTGAATTTGTCCCATTTGTTGATTCTTGGTTTTAACTCTTGTGCTATAGGTATCTTATTAAGGAATTTGGGGCCTGCCCCCACGTGATGAAGATTAGGGCCAACTTTATCTTCTATTAGACACAGAGTCTCTGGTTTGATTCCTAGATCCTTGTTCCATTTTGAGTTAACTTTTGTGTATGGTGAGAGAAAGGGATTCAATTTCATTTTGTTGCATATGGATTTCCAGTTCTCCCAGCAACATTTGTTGAAGATGCTATCCTTTCTCCATTGCATGCTTTTAGCACCTTTGTCTAATATAAGGTAGTTGTAATTTTGTGGATTTGTCTCTGTGTCCTCTGTTCTATACCATTGGTTTACCAGCCTGTTTTGGTGTCAGTACCATGCTGTTTTTGTTACTATTGCCCTGTAGTATAGTTTAAAATCTGGTATCGCCATACCACCAGTTTCACTCTTCCTGCTTAGAATTACTTTAGCTATTCTGGGTCTCTTATTTTTCCAGATGAATTTCATGATTGCTTTTTCTATTTCTGCAAGGAATGCCATTGGGATTTTGATGGGAATTGCATTGAATCTGTAAAGTGCTTTTGGTAATATGACCATTTTAAAAATATTAATTCTACCAATCCATGAGCAAGGTATATCTTTCCATCTTCTAAGGTCTTCTATTTCTTTCTTTAGGGTTCTGTAGTTTTCATAGTATAGATCTTTCACCTCTTTTGTTAGGTTGATTCCCAGGTATTTTTTTTTTATTTTTTTGAGGATATTGTGAATGAGGTAGTTGTCCTCATTTTCATTTCAGAGAATTTGTCACTGATATACAGGAATGCCTTTGATTTATGGGTGTTGATTTTATGTCCTGCCACTTTGCTGAATTCATTTACTAGTTCTACAAGTTTCTTGGTTGAAATTTTTGGGTTTGCTATGTATAGGATCATGTCATCAGCAAATAGTGCTAATTTAAGTTCTTCTTTCCCCATATTTATGCCTTTAATTTCTTTCATCTAATTGCTCTGGATAGTGTTTCAAGAACTATGTTGAATAGAAGTGGTGAGAGAGGGCATCTCTGTCTTGTTCCAGATTTTAGAGGGAATGCCTTCAATTTTTCTCCATTTAGAATGATGCTGGCCTTGGTCTTAGCATATATAGCTTTTACAATATTGAGGTATGTTCCTGTTATCCCTAGTTTTTCTAGTGTATTGAACATAAAGGGATGCTGTATTTTGTTGAATACTTTTTCTGCTTCTATCGAGATGATTATATGGTTCTTATCTTTAAGTCTATTGTTGTGGTGAATAACATTTATTGATTTCCGTATATTGAACCAGCCTTGCATCCCGGGAATGAATCCCACTTGGTCATGGTGCACGATCTTTTTGATATGTTTTTGTATCCAATTTGCCAGAATTTTATTGAGGATGTTTGCATCTATATTCATTGGGGATATTGGTCTGAAGTTTTCTTTCTTTGAAGTGTCTTTATCTGGTTTTGGAATCAGGGTGATGTTGGCCTCATAGAATTAATTTGGAAGTACTCCCTCTTTTTCTATTTCCCAAAATGGATTGAAGAGTATTGGTATTCATTCTTCTTTAAAGGTCTTGTAAAACTCTGCTGTATATCCATTCAGTCCTGGGCTTTTCTTGGTTGGTAATCTTTTGATGGCTTCTTCTATTTCCTCACTTGATATTGGTCTGTTTCTCAGTCTGGGTAGATCATATGACTTAAGGAATTTATCGATGCCTTCACTATCCTCTATTTTATTAGAGTTAGGGTTTCAAAATAATTTCTAATTATCTTCTGTATTTCTGAAGTGTCTGTTGTGATGTTGCCTTTTTCATCCCGTAAGCTAGTAATTTGGGTTCTCTTTCTTCTTCTCTTTGTTAGCATGGCTAGTGGTCTATCAATATTATTTATTTTTTTCAAAGAACCAACTTTTAGTTTTGTCAATTTTTTCAATTGTTTCTTTTGTTTCAATTTCATTGATTTCAGCTCTGATTTTAATTATTTCTTGCCTTCTACTGCATTTGCTGCTGATTTGTTCTTCTTTTTATAGGGCTTCAAGATGTAGTGTGAGGTCATTTATTTGTTGGCTTTTTCTTCTTTTAAGGAATGATCTCCGTGAAATGAATTTTCCTCTTAGTACTGCTTTCATAGTGTCCCAGAGATTTCAATATGTTGTGTCTGAGTTTTCATTTACCTCTAAGAATTTTTTAATTTCCTCTTTGATATCTTCTGTAACCCCTTGTTCATTCAGTAGCATATTGTTTATTCTCCATGTGAAGTAGGAATTTTTCTTCCTTATTTATCATTGATTTCCAATTTCATTCCATTATGATCAGATAAAATGCATGGTAGTATCTCTACTCCTTTGTATTTGCTAAGATTTGCCCTGTGACATAATATATGGTCTATTTTTGAGAAGGATCCATGTGCTCCTGAGAAAAAAGTGTATCCGCTTGATGTTGGGTGTTATATTCTATATATGTCAATTAAGTCTAAGTTATTAATTGTATTATTGAGCTCTATGGTTTCTTTATTCAACTTTTGTTTGGAAGATCTGTCCAGTGGTGAGAGAGGTGTGTTAAAATCTCCCATGACTATTGTGTTGTGGTCTATTTGACTCTGGAACTTGAGAAGAGTTTGTTTGATGAATGTAGCTGCACCATTGATTGGGGCATATATATTAATGATTGTTAAGTCTTGTTGGTGTATGGTTCCCTTGAGCAGTAGTGTCCTTCTTCATACTTTTTGATTAACTTTGGCTTAAAGTCTACTTTATTTGATATGAATATGGACACCCCTGCTTGCTTCTGAGGTCCATGTGAGAAGTATGATTTTTCCCAACCTTTCACCTTCAGTCTGTGTATGTCTTTTCCTATCGGAAGAGTCTCCTGTAGGCAGCATATTGTTGGATCTTTTTTTTTTAATCCAGTCTACTAGCCTATGTCTTTTGATTGGTGAGTTTAAGCTATTAACATGTAGGGTTACTATTGAGATATGGTTTGTACTTCCAGGCCATATTTGTTTATTTTTGTTACTTAACATGACTTGTTTTTCCTCTTTGATTAGTTTTTTTTCTTTACTGTACTAACTCCCACTGTTGGTTTTCATTGTTATTTTTCATTTCTTCTTCATGTAATGTTTTGCCAAGGATGTTTTGAAGTGATGGTTTTCAAGGGCAAATTCTTTTAACTTTTGTTTATCGTGGAAGGTTTTTATTTCATCTTCAATCCTGAAGCTTATTTTCACTGGATACATGATTCTTGGTTGGAACCTATTTTCTTTCAGTGTTTGAAATATGTTGTTCCAGGATCTTCTAGCTTTCAGAGTCTGTGTTGAAATATCAGCCATTATCCTAATTGGTTTACCCCTAAATGTAATCTGCTTCCTTTCTCTTGTGGCTAATAAAATTCTCTTCTTATTCTGTATGTTGGGCATCTTCATTATAATGTGTCTTGGTGTGGATCTCTTGTGATTTTGCACATTCTGTGTCTTATAGGCTTCTAGGATTTGGATTTCTGTTTTATTCTTCAAGTCTTGGAAGTTTTCTAGTATTATTTCATTGAATAGATTGCTCATTCCTTTGGTTTGGACCTCTATACCTTCCTGTATCCCAATAACTCTTAAGTTTGGTCCTTTATGTTATCCCATATTTCTTGGATGTTCTGCTCATGGTTTCTTAACAGTCTCACTGAGCTGTCTATGTTCTTTTCAAGTTGAAATACTTTGTCTTCGTTGTTTGACATTCTATCTTCTAAGTGTTCTACTCTGCTGGTAATACTCTCATTTGAGTTTTTAATTTGGTTTATTATTTCCTTCATTTCCAGGATTTCTGTTTATTTGGTTTTTTATAGCCTCTGTCTCCCTGTAGAGTTGATCTTTGTCTTCTTGGATTTGTTTATGTAATTCATTGTCAAAGTGCTCTTTCATTGTCTGATTTTGCTGTATAATGTCTTCCTTGAGACTCCAGATCATCTGAAACATGTATATCCTGAACTCTTTATCTGACATTCCATCTGCTGCAGATATCACCTCTTCTAATGTTGAATTGACCTGCATTGTTTGTGGTCCTTTCTTTCCTTGTCTTTTGATACTGCTCACATTTCTTTCCAGCTTTGTGAAACTGTTGTGTTAATGATTTTCCCCCTATATATTCATATTGCTCTTGTATAGTTCCAAAATCTCTCTTTTGTGGAGAAAGACAATGTTAACAGTTCCCAATATCAATAGTATATCATCTAAGCACAAATTTTCATTATTAATACATTTATAGTTAGACTCTAAGTCTACGGATGTTGGCTTCAATTATTATTTAAAAATATAGTCATTAGTTTCATAAAAGGCATACCATTTCTGGTGGCATATAGAAAACTGAATTTCAGATGTAGGATGTTATGCTTAGGGGGAAACGAGTGAGGGTATGAGGTTAATCTAACTTAGTAACTTTGGAGAACTCTAACCAATAGATGGGTAATTTATGGAAGAATGTATAGATTCAAACTCCTATCTGTACTTAGGAAGTTACCCTACATATAAATAGTAAAAGTTAGGGGGTTGAAAGTGGGATAGAGGGAGTAAGAAGGAAAAAAATAACAAGGAAAAAAGAGAAAAAATGGAGAGGGAAAAAGAAAATAAGAAAAAAAAAGGGGGGGGAGGTGGGGCATATGCAATTCCTCTATATTATATTATTCTGGTGATTCAGTTGTTAAAGTCCTATTTCATGCACAGTTCTTAGTTTCACATATGTTGAGGTTGTGAGGACCAGAGGGGAAAGGGTAGAGGAGACTGGATGAATGGATGAGAAGAGAGAAAGAGGAGAAAGAAAGCCAAAAAAAAAAAAAAGAAAGAAAGTCTCTCAGAACTCTGTTTTCCTTTCTTCCAGTAGGTGGCATGACTATTCCTAGCTTAAGCCTCTGCATTCAGGGTGGTGGATGAAGCCAGTGTGAAAGGACTTGAGCTTCCACCTGTAGCCTCCCTACTCTAGTCTCTGAGATAGAAATCAGGTCCCTGTACAGTTGTTGTTTTGCGTTGATAGCTACACCCCCCAAAAGCTTGTGGGAAAAATTTTGAGTTATCAAAGCTAAGGGTGGGAGAGTTGGAAACCGTGTACCTGGATCAGCCACAGAACCATGCTGGTATCCATGCCCCCGGTTGATGGGTTTTAAGGGTTGATGGACTTTCCTCCTTTGGTCTGGCACGCGGGGCCGGCCCGACTTTTTCTTCTTTTAATGAATACCATTAATGCAATGAACATGTCTCTTAGCACTGCCTTCATAGTGTCCCAGATATTTTATATGTTGTATTGGAGTTCTCATTTACCTCTAACTATTTTTTTATCTCCTTCCTGTTGTCTTTTGATATCCATTAATCATTCAATACTGTATTATTTAGTCTCCACCTGTTGGAGTAGCTTCTATTTTTTATTTTACCATTGATTTCTAATTTTTTTTTAAAGATTTAAAAACCCGAATATTTATTTTTTAGTTCTCGGCGGACACAACATCTTTGTTGGTATGTGGTGCTGAGGATCGAACCCATGCTAGGCGAGCGCGCTACCGCTTGAGCCACATCCCCAGCCCCTTGATTTCTAATTTTATCATTAATTTCCATAATGGTCAGATATAATTCAGTGGAGTATTCTATTATTTTTTTAATTTGCTGAGACTTTCTCTGTGGCATAACATTGTCTATTTTGGAGAAGGATCCATGTGCTGCTGAGAAAAAAAAAGTGTATTCACTCATTGATGGATGTAATATTCTACATATGTCTGTTAAGTCTAAATTATTGATTGTTTTATTGAGTTGCACAGTTTCTTTGTTTAGCTTTTGTTTGAAATATATAACCATTGGTGAGAGAGGAATGTTAAAATCACCCAGTATTATTGTGTTGTAGCCTATTTGATTCTTGTATTTGAAAAGGTTTTGTTTGCTATACATAGATGCCCCATTGTTTGGGACATAGATATTTATGATTGTTTTGTTTTGTTGATGTATGATTCCCTTAAGTAATATGAAATGTCCTTCTCTGTACCTTTTCACTAACTTTGGTTTGAAGTCCATTCTATGTGATATGAAGATGAAAACCCCTCCTTTTTTACATGGTCCTAGTGAGTGATATGTTTTTTCCCATCCTTTTACCTTCAGACTGTGGATGTCTTTTCCTGTGAGATGAGTCTCTTGAAGGCAGCATATTTCTGGCTATCTTTTTAATCCAGTCTGCCAGTCTATGTCTTTTAACTGATGAGGGTAGGCTATTCACATTCAGGGTTATTATTGAAAATTATTTTGTATTCCTTATCATTTTGTTTTATTTTTGGTCTTTAACTTGATTTGTTTTTTTTTCCTTTGATTGGCATTTCCTTTGATGTAGTTTCTCCCTTTGCTGATTTTCATTGTTGTTTTTTATTTCCTTCTAATGAAATATTTTGCCAAGAATGTTCTGTAGTGCAGGCTTTCTTATTGTAATTTTTTTAACTTTTGTTTACCATGGAAAGTTTTTATTTCCTCATTAAATATGAAGCTTAATTTTGCTGGATATGAGATTCTTGGTTGCCATTCATATTCTTTCAGAGCTTCCAGGATCTCCAGGCCTTGAGAGTCTGGGTTGAAAAATCTGTGAGATCTGAATTGATCTCCCCCTATATGTAATCTGATTCATCTCTCTTGTACCCTTTAAAATTCTACCCTTATTCTGTATGATAGGTATTTTCATTATTATGTGCCTTGGTGTAGATCTGTTGTAATTTTACACATTTGATGTCCTGTAAGCCTCTTATATTTTATTCTCCAATTCATTCTTCATGTTTGGGAAATTTCCTGATGTTATTTTATTGAAGAGATTGTGCCTTCCTTTGGTTTGAATCTCTGAGCCTTTCTCTATTTTGATAAATCTTAGATATTTTTTTATATTACCCTATAATTCTTGAATATTCTGTTTATGGTTTCTTACCATATTCACTGTGTGGTCAATTTATTTTTAATATTGTATATTTTGTCTTTGTTGTCTGAGGTTCTGTCTTCCAAGTAATATAGTCTGTTGGTGATGTTTTCTATTGAGTTTCTTTTTTCAAGTATTTCATTTCAAGTATTTCTGGTTTTTTTTTTTTTTTGGAATGTCTATCTCTTTCTTGAAGTAATTTTTGCTACCTTTATTTGCTCTCTTGTCTCTTTGTTGGTGTGACCAATGATTGCCTGTATGTGCTCACTTATTTCTTTGTTGGAGTGATTAACTTTTCTTATATTTGTTCATTTATGTCATTTTTTAATTGACAGATCATTTTAATTATATACATTCTGAACTCTTTCTCTGACATTTTATCTACTGCACTGAAAATGGATTCTATTATTGCAGTAATTTGGCTTATGTGGTGCAATTTTCTTCCTTGGTTTTTTATGTTATCTATGTTTCTTCCTCTCTTGCAATGCACATGTGAGGTATTGCATTTTCTACCCTAAAGTCTTTTGATGTTTCTGTATGCAACCAATATGCATTAGCTCCTATTTGAACACTTACACTTTTGTCACTATAAACAGAAATGATGAATTTGGTTATCTTCTACCTTATAGGCAGTAAGTTTGCACAAGGGTTTATAGTTTCTAATGGTGAATGGGGGGATAGGATGTGATGTTTATGAGGTAGGATGTGAGAATATAGAGGTATTAGATTGTAGGATGAGTGAAAGGGAATCAAAATTAATTGGCTTTTAGCAGGAGAAAAAGGAGAATGATACAAACCTCATCTTAACTCAAAAGTGCACCCTTTTGCCCTGTAACAGGATGGTGTCTGTTAGCACATCTAGTAGGGATACCTCTGGTGCAGCCAGGCCCACAGGGACCTTAGTAATGATTTTCTAGGTCCTGGTTGTTGTTCCTAGATGTAAGCAGCCATGTTCCTATTTGGTGGTGGCAGTTGTGTCAAGCCTGTAGGTACCTTGATGTTGGGCTTCCAGACACCAATTGGCGTCTCAAGATGGAAGCTTCCCCAACTAAAAGTGGCAGAAGTGGCAGTAGAGGTAACCCAAGATGGCAGTAGAGGTGTACCAAGGTGGAGGCAATAGCTCTCAGAGATGGGCTGGAAGTATGGGTATGCAATAACATTGGGAAATCTGTTCAGTGATGCCACACTATGGTGTGCCATGCTGCAATGGGAAGCTGCCTCCTGGCCTTGTCTGTTGTCCCACAGTGGAGATTACCACATGGGGAGGGCTCTAGCAGTGGCTGCAGTGTCCCATGATGGAGGTGGTTTGGGTGGAGTCCCATGTTAGTGGATAGGGAACCACAGTGTGATGGTCCTCTCCACATGGACACAGTGGTCCTCTCCACATGGCCTCAGTGGTCCTGTCTCCAGTGGCATAGGCATGAGGGGGCTGGGTTAGAGTTAAGTTTATGGAATAAATAGGAATATCAGAAAACATAAATATTCATAAGAATGCTCATGTGAAAATATGTCTGAAAACGTATATAAACATATATGTTTTGAAATAGGGAAGGAAATATTATATTATGAGTCCTAGTAATACACACTTTTTTAACTTGGAACTATATTTTAACTCAAAAATGAAATTATAAACTGCCAAGAAAAAGAAACTTAAGATATCCTGTTCCCATAATCCTCCCAGTGTTCCTAAATACAAAAATCTGTTGTTACCCAACCATCTGCATCTAAGGTCATTTTGAGCTTGCTCTTGTTCCTTGTTTTAAAAAGTATATAAGCCTCCACTCAAATGCCACTGGCTGCTGTGCCACTCAACTTGGCAGCATGGCAGGATATCTCTGTCAATAAACTTTGGGATTCTGTCTTGGGAGATTTCTCTAAGCATTTAGTCCTAACACTGCTACTACAATAGAAGTGATGGCCACAAAAGGAAAAGGATTTCTAGAGAGGGCATCCTTCTTGTAAAGAATTTTTTGGTCACTTTTTTATCTAGGCATTTTTTTTCCAATCTAGGATAAAGTAATTGCACCTATGAACGTGGTGTTGAAACCCACCTAGTCCTTGTTTTTCAAACTCTATGCAGTCAAAATATAGGAGATGGTCAACCACTATAAAAATTTCCTCTTCCTTTTCCTCTCCTGATTGCCTTTTGTTATTTTTATTTTTTGTCCATTATGCTTTTGTGAAATAGGGAGTGATGATCACTTAAAGGTCTCAGAAATGGAGGAATTCTTCCATACTGAGTCTGGTCTTAGTTTCCTTCTATTGATAGTCCCCCCCCTCCCCCAGCAGTGGAGGACATAAGCAACCTAGTAGGAGCCTTACATCTGAAGACAGCATTGTCTCCCACAAAGAAAAGAAGAAACTGTACCAATGTTGTCTGGAACAGTGGAGTTCATTGCTCACTCTGTACCTATTCAAAAAGCAAAAGGAGTCAGTCAGTCTGGGAATTCAGCAGTGCTAACCATGGCTGAGTTTTCACCAGCCTCAGAGGCTCAAAGAAGAGCCAGACAATCAACAGTGACTTTCTCAGTTTCAACAGCTGTTTAACATGACTGTTACTGACCAAGGCTTGTTACTTTCTAGTGGTCTCAAATTCCTTATATCCACTCAACAAAGAATTGAAAAACAGGTCAAAGAGATAGCAAGAAAGCAGCAGGTTTATTGCAAGAGCAAAAGAAACAGAGTAATAGGCTTCCCTAACTAGAATAATTTACATTTTATGCTGGTATGATTATATCAAGATGGATTCTGCTGTCATGTTTAACTAAAAAGAATAAATAGATAAATAAAGTAACAGACTTCTTTAAAGAGAAGGGGCCCAAGAACTGGTAGTCTGATAGGAAAGGACTCTTCTTTTTATGGGCTTTGGGTTTTCCTCCGTTTTCTATCTCATCCCCTCTCCATACTCTCCTTATTTCACTCATTGGCACCCCATGTTCGTGCATCTGTTTAATCTTTCTGTGGAATCCCCCACTTATGTCTAGAACACAGTGGTGTACCTGATTTTGTAACACTGGATCTAGCCAGTCACATTCTTTGTCTTTTGAATTCAAGAAAGAGATTCATGGCCAAGTGAAAGGTAAAGTAATAGATTTTATTTAAAGCAGAGAAAAACAAGACTCCCAAAGAATGGGAGGAGTTTCAAGGGAGAGTACCGCTGGCTGCTCTTTGTCTATTTTTGTTGCTGTGCTTTTCTTGTTTATTTTTGTTGCTGTTCTTCTTCATTTTTTTAGATATCCTTGACAGTAGAGGGTGTTTTGAAATGTTATACATACACAGAGTATAGCTTATTCTAATTAGGATCCCATTCGTGTGGTTATATATGGTGTGGAGTACCACTGGTCATCATATATGAACATAGAAAAGTTATGTTTGACTCATTCTACTGTTTTTTCTGTTTCCAACCCCTGCTCTTCCCTTCATTTTCCTCCATCTAATCCAATGAACTTCTATTCTTTCACCACCACCACCCTTATTGTGTATTATCATTCACATATCAGAGGGAACATTTGGCCTTTGGTTTCAGGGGAACTGGGTTAGTTCACATAGCATGAGAGTCTCTAGTTCCATCTATTTTCCAGCAAATACCATTCTTTATTCTTTATTCTTCTTTATGGCTGAGTAATATTCCTGATGGGAGTTTTTGAGGGTTTATCTACTGGCTTCATGCAGGTAAACTGGGGGATGGTGAGGTTCTATGCTAATGGAAATGCTTCTATAGACCAATGAAGCAGATGAATTTGGACTTACTAAACCAATCAATATTGCATAATTTCAATCCCTTGTTTACATAATTAGGAAGATCGATCAAGATTGTATAATTTCAATCCATTATTTACATAATTAAGAAGATTGGTCTCACTTGGTGGTTTGGGGCACTGCTGTTAGAACAGGAAGGATTTTGAGTAGAGGTCTGTTTGTGGTTGGCCATTGCTAGGGGTAGGGCAAGGATAGCTTAAAAAAAGGGCTGCTGTGGTTGCAGCTGTGAGGAACAAAAACAGGTATTCCTGATCAGAAGAGAGCATTTTGGTTAACACTGGAAGAGACCAGCAAATCACAGGATGTCTTTCAGGCCTGCTGTCCCTTTTCCAGTTGGTATGATGTCCCTCTCTCCTCCCATCCTTCTCCAAATGTCCTAATCCTATCCATTTTCAGGAGATGTACCTCCTTATCTCAGATCTCTCCTCCAGAGAGGTAACTAGCTGCCATTAGATGGAATTGGGCAATGATCACTCTGGCTGCTTAATACTGAAAAGGGACACTGGCTGCAGCAGTCAGAGCTCACCCCTCCCTCAGAGGATCTGTCAAGAAGGCCTCCATAGAAGTCAGAAGGAAGTTCCATGAGGGATTGAATTTCCATCACCATTTGAAGCTTCATGCTCTCTATATGAGAAGGAAATCCTGTAGAGAAGTTTCAGAGATGTGTTTCAAAAAGTAAAAGTTAACCAATTATTATTATGGGTTCAAAAAGTGTGGTTAGCCATACCAGAGAAGGCATCCTATATTTTATCTGTTCCTATGTTTCCTCGGTTAGCATAAATTGGAGGGCTTGATCCTGTTCCATTTAGCTTTTTTGTAGAGTCATCTGTGCTTGTGACTCCACCTCTCCGGTAGAATTTATGTATACACAGCAAGAGGTGCTGGCAATAGCACAGAATTCACCTTCCTTAGCTAAAAAATTTAGAATGTTTGTGAAGAGTCATGTTAATAGAGGAGAGTGAGTGAAAAGTGATTAAATAGAAATATGTCAGAGGATTGTTAATCCAGAACCAGAGGAGTTTGGGAGTTTTTGTTTAAAATAAAACAGTTTTTAATGCCTGACAGCCACATACCAATATGCAAAACAAATGATTTTATTTAGACATTCATCTTCTGTAAATTTATGGTTAGAATCTCTCGTTAAGTTTTTAAGAAGAGAGATCTACATTTGTTTTCCAGAGAGGAGTACTTACTGAGACATACCATAGTTTTTTGTTTGTCCAGACAAGGTAGTTAAGAAAGATGATTGGGTTGAGAGGTAAAAGGGGTTTTCCCTCAAGAATGAGACAAGTAGGCTCTGATTTATTTGCCAGTCAGATATTCCACAAGGGAACATTGGCCCCTGCCTTGATACCTTTGTAACATACCCAGCAATTATGAACCTCAAGGCCACAAGCCAAGACATGAGTTAGGTTTAGGAGGGTATTTTCCTCTTAGAGCTGTTAATGAGAGGTCAAAATGATAGGAGTCATTGAAAGAGTTATGGGGGTGGACATAAAGAGTTTGAGAAGTTCCATCCCCCAGTGGAACCAATCAATGGCTAACACAGAAAACAAAAACTATCGAAACTATCCACGATAAAGTCACTATCAAAAACAGGGGTTTTTTTGAGAGCCTGATGATCAATTGTTATGGATGAGTCTTACCAGATGGTAGCTATTTGAAGAGGAGTTTTAAATCCTCTTTAGAATTAAAAATGTACTGGTCAGGTTCCTCTCCTGAATCAGGCTATGAAGTTGACTCAGCTCCCGCAGGTATCCAACATTTGACTAGGAAGTGATGAATCCAGGTGTCAATTCCAGAAATCTTGACGGCAGTGATAGTTGCCAGAATTACTGTTTACAAACCATCTCAGACTAGTTCTAAGAACAGGGTGACAGAAGGGAGTGAATTGAACAGCACCAGATCTCCAGGGTTAAACAGTTGGGGGCCCTGTCTCCTGCTATAGGTTTCTGACAACTGCTGTAAGGTTTGTTAGAATTTGTCCTGTATCTGTGCTGTCACTTTCTTATCAAGTAGATAATCATTGCTAAGAAATGACTTCCCATATAAACTAACATCTCATATGGTCTTATTCCCATGGTTTAAGGTGTGTTCCTCATACGTAACAATGTCATAGGAAGAAATGTGGCTCATGGAAGGTAAGGTTCTTGAGTCAATTTCCTCATTAGTCTCTAAATAGTGTCATTAGTCTTTTCTACCATTCCTGGCACAATGTAGATGATACTTGATATTCAATGCCTTAGAGACTCCATGAGTGACCGTGATCTCAAAGGAATGTCTATTACCACTTTGTAAGTTTTTGGGGAATCCAAACCTGGGAACGATTTCAAAAACCAGAAACTCTATCACCTCAGTGGTTTTATCAGTTCAGCAGGGGAATATCTCCACCCAATTGGGGAAGGTACCCACCCATACCAGTAAGTACTGTATGCCTTGGCACTTCAGCACATGGGTAAAATCTAATTGCTAGTCTTCTCCCAGATAGAACCCCTTACACAAGGGAACAGGAGAACTCATCTTCTTATTGAAGAAGTTCTTTCTCTGGTAACATGTCCTGGTTACTTATTGGACTGTCTTTAAGAGATTTTTCCTGTAAATAATCTTTGTACCATTTATTCTCAAATGGAAGACCTGGTAGAGTGTTTTTCTTTTTTTAATTTTCCTTTCTTTTTATTTGTTCTTTTTAGTTACACATGATAGTAGAATCTATTTTTTCAAATTTATACAAGCATGAAATATATTTATTGTAATTCCAGTCTCACAGATGTGTGCAATGTTGAGATTCACTGTGTTGTATTCATATATGTACACAGGAAAGTTATATCAGATTCATTCCACTGTCTTTCCTATTCCCATCTATTCAGTATTTCCTTCATTCCCCTTTATCTAATACATTGAACTTCTATTGTTCCCCTTCCCCTTTCTTGTTGTGGGTTAGCATCCATATATCAGAGAAAAATTCACACTTTGGTTTTGGGAGACTGGCATAGCATGATAGTCTCCAGATCCACCCATTTACCAGAAAGTGCCATAAAGTCATTGCAGTGTGCTGGTAAAGTGTTTTAATAACCTTCCCTCAATTTGCCACCAGGTTGAGTACTTTTTCATTGGGGGTCTGGATCCATCCTGAAGTTAGTATGATATATTCCTGAGAAGTGTTTCATCCTTCTCAGATTGAGAATATTTGGGTTGTAATTGTTTAACAGAATTGTTCCATACTAGAGGTACCTCTAGAACTGTTTTGGGTCATGGGATTCCTGGTCACAGCTGTCCTACCAGCTGAGTCTGCCCAGTTTGTTGCATTCAGCTGTCTCTACTCTTTTGATATCCTTTACCATGACTTACAGCAACCTTAGAAGGCAAGAAGACAGTGAATAAAAGCCTGTTGACCTCCTGATATTTTATAGGGGATCTATTAATTATTAGGAAGTGTATCTATTTCCAGATGGCACCAGGGCATATACAACAAAAAAGGCACTTTTAAAGTCAGTATATATGTTAACTCTCTTGCCTCAAATGATTTCTAATGTCCAGGTGAGAGATATGAGTTCACCAGGGCCTGGTGGATTGAGTGAACTTTCAGTGACTTACTTGGCAGTGACTACAGCATATCCTGACTTGGAAATTTCCTGCTTCCATGAAGGAACTTCTGTCAGTACAAAGGATTAGATCTGGGGCTTCCAGAGTTCTCTCCCCAAGATTTTCTCTCTCAGCATAGGTCTGGAGTATTACTTGTACACTATGTACAACTATGTTTACTGATTTCATCTACCTCTTTGAGATAAAAGCGACTGGGTTTAAAGCTGAACAAGTTTTTGGTGGAACAATTTGTTCTTCAATTAACAGCGTCTGGTATTTAAGAAGCCTATTATCTAACAGCCAGAGGCTTCCCTTAGCCTCTAGAAGTCCAGCTACATCATGAAAGTTGAACATGATTAGCTCTCTCACCAAAATTAGTGTAGTGGCTTCTGAGACTAGAAGAACCACTGCTACAAATGCTCATAGGACACTCTGATCCCACTACTCAAAATTAGGCCCAGGTACCTGACAGATGTCTGGCATACTTGTTAAAGATATACAGGCATTCTTCTGTATATCTTTAACAAGTATATATACATACTTAGATTTGAAGACTTTATATCCTTTTTTGGCTAAAAAGCTTGAGTGCCCTCTTGAAACAGTTTTTACAGTGGGGCATAGAAAGGGTCATCTACATACTGAATAACAACTTTTCTGTGCATAGCTGAATTGGGACAGGTGTTGGCTAGAACTTGTCCAAAGAGATATGGACTGTCTCTGAATTCCTATGGTAAAACAGTTCAAGCCAATTGGGTTGATATATATATGACAGCAGACTGCATTACAATTTTTACTACACATATAGAGAACAATTTTTTATATCTCTGGTTGTATACAAATTATATTCATATCAATTCTTGTCTTTATACATGTACTTTGGATAATAATGACCATCACATTCCAACATCATTTCTAACCCCATACTCCCTCCCTTCCCCTCCAACCGTCTACCCTATCTAGGGTTCTTCTATTCCACCCCATGCTCCCTCTCCCTATCTCACTATGAATCAGCCTCCTTATATCAAATAAAACATTCAACATTTGTTTTGGGGGGATTGCCTAACTTCACTTAGCATTATCTTCTCTAACTGATTTATTTACCTGCAAATGCCATGATTTTATTCTCTTTTATGGCTGAGTAAGATTCCATCTATTGAAGGGCACCTAGATTGGTTCCACAGTTTAGCTATTGTGAATTGTGCTGCTATAAACATTGATGTGGCTGTATCCTTGTAGTATGCTGTTTTTAAGTCCTTTGGGTATAGACCGAGAAGAGGGATAGCTGGGTCAAATGGTAGTTCCATTCCTAGTTTTCCAAGAAATCTCCATACTGCTTTCCAGATTGGCTGCACCAATTTGCAGTCCCACCACCAGTGTATGAGTGTACTTTTTTCCCCATGTCCTCTCCAACATTTATTGTTGCTTGTATTCTTAATAGCTGCCATTCTGACTGGAGTGAGATGAAATCTTAGAGTGGTTTTGATTTGCATTTCTCTAATTGCTAGTGATGATGAACATTTTTTATATACTTGTTGATTGATTGTATATCATCTTCTGAGAAGTGTCTGTTCAGGTACTTGGCCCATTTATTGATGGGGTTATTTGTTTATATGGTGCTTAGCTTTTTGGGTTCTTTATATACTCTAGAGATTAATCTGATATGTGAGGGGTAAAGATTTGCTCCCAAGATGTAGGCTCTCTATTCACCTAACAGATTGTTTCTTTTGCTGAGAAGAAACTTTTTAGTTTGAGTCCATCCCATTTATTGATTTTTTATTTTAATTCTTACGCAAAAGGAATCTCATTAAGGAAGCTGAGGCTTAATCCCACATGATGAAGATTAGGGCCTACTTTTTCTCCTATTAGATGCAGGATCTCTGGTTTTATTCTGAGGTCTTTGATCCATCTTGAGTTGAGTTTTGTGCATGGTGAGAGACAGGAGTTTAATTTTATTTTGTTGCCTATGGATTTCCAGTTTTCCCAGCACCATTGTTAAACAGGCTATCTTTTCTCCAATGCATATTTTTGGCACCTTTGTCTAATATAAGATAATTGTAATTTTGTGGGTTAGTCTCTGTGTCCTCTACTCCATACCATTGGTCTACCAATCTGTCTTGGTGCCAATACCATATTATTTTTGTTACTATTGCTCTGTAGTATAGTTTAAGTCTGGTATAGTGATGCCACCTGCTTCACTCTTCCTGCTAAGGATTGCTTTAGCTATTCTGGGTCTCTTTTTTTCCAGATAAGTTTTATGACTGCTTTTTTTTATTTCAATGAGGAATTTTTCTATTTCAAAATTCATTGGAATTTTGACTGGAATTGCATTAAATCTGTATAGCGCTTTTGGTAGTACAGCCATTTTGATAATATTACTTCTGCCTATACAAGTGCAAGGTAGATCTTTCCATCTTCTAAAGATCTTTCCATCTTCTAAAGTCTTGTTTGATTTCTTTCTTTAGGTTTCTGTCATTTTCATTATATAAATATTTCCTTCTTTTATTATGTTGATTCCCAAGTTTTTGTTGTTGATGGGGTTTTCTGTTTGTTTGTTTGTTTGTTTAGTTTAGTTTAGTTTAGTTTATTGTAATTGAGGTTGTTTTCCTCATTTCCCTTTCAGAGGATTTCTCACTAATATACAGAAATGCCTTTGATTTATGTTAATTTTATATTCTGCTACTTTGCTGAATTTATTTACTAGCTCTAGAAGTTTTCTGGTGGAGCTTTTAGGTCTTCTAGGTCTAGAATCATATCATCAGCAAGTAGTGCCAATTTGAGTTCTTCTTCTCCTATGTATATCCCTTTAATTTCTTTCATCTGTCTAATTGCTCTGGCCAGTGTTTCAAGAACTATATTAAATAGAAGTGGTGAAAAAGGGCATCCCTGTCTTGTTCCAGTTTTTAGAGGAAATGCTTTCAGTATTTCTCCATTGAGAATGATGTTGGTCTGGGACTTAGCATGGATAGCCTTTATGATGTTGAGATATATTTCTGTTATTCCTAGTTTTTTTAGTGTTTTGAACATAAAGAGGTGTTGTATTTTGTCAAATGCTTTTTCTGCATCTATTGAGATGATCATATGATCCTTATCTTTAAGTCTATTGATGTGATGAATTATATTTATTGATTTCTGTATGTTGAACCAACCTTGCATTTCTGGTATGAATCCCACTTGATTGTGATGCATGATCTTTTTGATGTTTTTGTATTCAATTTGCCAGAATTATATTGAGAATTTTTGCACCTATGTTCATTAGAGATATTGGTCTGAAGTTTTCTTTTTTTGATATGTCCTTGCCTGGTTTTGGAATCAGGGTGATATTGGCCTCATAGAATGACTTTGAAAGTGCTCCCTTTTTTCTATTTCCTGAAATTAATTGAAGAGTATTGGTATTAGTTCTTCTTTAAAGGTCCTGTAGAACTCGGCTGTCTTTCCAACCGGTCCTGTGCTTTTCTTGGTTGGCAGACTTTTGATGGTGTCTGCTATTTCTTCACTTGAAATTCATCCGCTTAAATTGTGTGTATCATCCTGATTCAATTTGGGAAAATTATATGTTTTTACAAATTTGTTGATGCCTTCAGTATTTTTTATTTTATTGGAGTACAAATTTTTTAAATAATTTTTAATTGTCTTCTATATTTCTGTAGTGTCTGTTGCAATATTTCTTTTTTCATCACGTATGTTAGTGATTTGAGTTTTCTCTCTCCTTCTCTTTGTTAGCATAGCTAAGGGTCTGTCAATTTTATTTATTTTTTCAATGTACCAACTTTTTGTTCTGTCAATTTTTTATTTGTTTCTTTTGTTTCAATTTCATTGATTTCAGCTCTGATTTTAATTATTTCCTGTCTTTTACTGCTTTTGGTATCGATTTGTTCTTCTTTTTCTAGAGCTTTGAGATGTAATGTTAAGTCATTTATTTGTTAACTTTTTTCTTTTAAGAAATGAACTCCATGCAATGAACTTTCCTCTTAGAACTGCTTTCATAGTGTCACAGAGATTTTGATATGTTGTATCTGTGTTCTCATTCACCTCTAAAATTTTTTAATCTCCTCCTTAATGTCTTCTGCAACCCATTGTTCATTAAGTAGCATACTATTTAGTCTCCAGGTGTTGGCATGGATTTTATTACTTATTTTATTATTTATTTCTAATTTCATTCCATTATGATCTGATAGAATGAAAGGTAGTATCTCTACTTTTTTAATATTTTCTACGAGTTTCTTTGTGGCATAGTAAATGGTCTATTTTAGGGGAAAAAGCCATGTGCTTCTGAGAAGAAAGTGAATTCTCTCGTTGAAGGATGAAATACTCTATATATGTCAGTTAAGTCTAAGTTATTTATTGTAATATTGAGTTCTATAGTTATTTTGTTCATCTTTTGTTTGGAAGACTTATCTAGTGATGAAAGAGGTATGTTAAAATCATCCAAAGGTATTGTGTTGTGGTGTATTTGACTCTTGAACTTGAGAAGAGTTTGTTTGATGAATGTAGACACTCCATTGTTTGGGGCATATATATTTATAATTGTTAAGTCTTGTCGGTGTATGGTTCCCTTGAGCAGTAAGTAGTGCCATTCTTTATCCTTTTTGATTGACTTTAGTTTGAAGTCTACTTTATTTGATATGAGGATGGAAACCACTGCTTGCTTCCACAGTCCATGCGAGTGGTATGAGTTTTCCCAACCCTTCACCTTCAGTCTGTGGATGTCTCAATCTGCTAGTCTATTTCTTTTGATTGGTGAGTGTAGTCCACTAACATTCAGGGTTATTATTGAGACATGATTTGTATTTCCAGCCATTTTTGTTTATTTTTGGTATTTAATGTGACTTGGTTTCTCCTCTGATTAGATTTTCCTTTAGTATAATACCTCCCTCTGCTGATTTTCATCATTGTTTTTTATTTCCTATTCTTGAAATATTTTTATGAGTATGTTCCATAGTGCCGACTTTCTAGTTGTAAATTCTTTTAACTTTTGTTTATCATGGAAGGTTTTCATTTCATCATCAAATCTAAAGCTTAGTATTGCTAGATATAAGATTCTTGGTTGGCATTCATTTTATTTCAGAGTTCAGTATATGTTGTCCCATGATCTCCTGGCTTTGAAGTTTTGAGTTGAAAAATCTGCTAAGATACAAATTGGCCTCCCCCTATACATGATCTGATTCCTCTCTCTTGTGGCTTTTAAGACTCTATCCTTATTCTGTATGCTAGGCATTTTCATTATAATGTGCCTTGGTGTAGATCTGTTGTAATTTTGTAAGCTTTGTGTCTTGTAAGCCTCTTGTATTTGGTTTTCCAATTTGTTCTTCATGCTTGGGAAATTTTCTGATATTATCTCACTGAAGAGATTGTGCATTCCTTTGGTTTGAATCTGTGTCTTCCTCTATCTCAAGAATCTTAGATTTGGCCTTTGAAGTTATTCCATAATTCTTGGGTGTTCTGTTCATGGTTTCTTACTAGCTTCACTGTGTGATCAACTTTATTTTCCAGATTGTACACTTTGTCTTCATTATCTGATATTCTTTCTTCCAAGTTATCCATCTAGTCTGTTGATTATGTTTTATATTGAGTTTTTATTTGAATTATTTTATCCTTCATTTCAAGGATTTCTGACTGTTTTTTCTCAGAGTCTCTCTCTTGAAGTAATCTCTTGCTACCTGTATTTGCTCTCTAATTTTATTGTTGTAGTGATCAATTTTTGCCTATATTTGCTCATTTACCTCATTCTTTAATTCACAGATTATTTTAATTTTGAACCTTTTTAACTCCTTCTCTGATATTTCATCAACTTCACTGTCCATGAGTTCTGTTATTATAGTGCCCTGGTTTGGGGGTGGGGGCACTTTCTTCCCTTGTTTTTTTCATGTTGTCTGTGTGTCTTCCTTTCTTGCAGTGTGGACCTGAAATATTACAGTTTCTTCCCTATATTTATGCAGTACCCATGCAGATTGTCTGTACCTCACCTTGATGGTGGGCTTCCATTTCCTGCTGAAGTTTCTCAATGTATGCTACTGCATCCTGGACCGGGTCCTGAGCAAGTTGGTCCGGACAGATCTGGGTTAGGCCTGACTCCCATGGTAGTCTGCTGGTCAGAAGAGGCGGTATTATGCTAGAGGCTCTGCCCTGGCTGTTGCCTATTGGTGGAGGGGTGGACCCAGGCCTACTGTGAGCCTGGGCCCTGCATAGGCTGGTGTGGGTAGATCTGGGCCACTGGACTTGACCTCTTGAGTCAGAAGGGACGGTCCTGCACCAGAGACTAGGCTCTAGCAGGTGTCTGTTCCCCCCCACCCTCGCCCCTGTGGAGGGATGGAAAGGGCAGACTGTGAGCCTGGTTCCTGCACAGGCTGGTGGGGTGGATCTCTTTTTGTACTTTTATTTGGAGTATAGAAGGGAAACCAGGATTGGCCAGGAGTATGAAAAAGCTGACTTCTGTGCCTAAGAGGAGATCAAATTCTTTTCTTTCAGTGGTCATCTTTACCTGAGACTCCTTTTCAGTGATAGTAGTCTGTGACATAGGAACCAGAAGGGAATCACCTAGGCTCCTTCAGCCCTGAGCTTGCACCATCAAGGAAGAACTTAGACCTGGCAGCCTTCACCTTCAGGGACAACCTATCCTCCAATAGTCTCCTTGACATAAAGGATAGGGCCTTTGAAGCCTTTGGGGCTCTCAAGAGCACTCCTTTCGAACATGGTTTTTTTTGTCCACAGCAGTAATATGTGGGAGGAGTTTACCTTCTCTGGAAGTCCTCAGGCTCATAATTGGCCTCCCGTAAAGCAGCTACAAGAGCCATTATTTTTCTCTAATTACAAACCTCTTTGTTTTTCTTTCCTCCTGGTTCCTGTCACAATAAACTTTAAAAATCTCTGTAAGAGATTTTATAGTGCATGGTCTGGACCCAAAGGTATTTTTGGAGTTTCTCACAGATGTCTGTTGCTGACTGGGTAATAAAATGATCCCTTAAAATCAATCATCTCTCATATAATTAAGCATACTTGGTAAACTTTATGAGGGCCCCCTTTTTGTTCTAGGAAGTTTGTGGGACTCTCAGTATGTCCCTGGCTAACCTAGGAAACCTTGGTGTATTTTAAAGGCTTAGTGCAGATATGATAAAACCCTTCAAGGATGCATTGTTAGAGATATTTATTTCTCCATTGTCCTATCTGATGGCTGGTGTCCCAGAATGGGTCATCTTGGGAAACAGCCTCTGTCCCCATGAGAAATGGATGTTCTATGACCTGACCATATAATAGGTCTCCCTTCCATAGATGACAAATAGTTCATCTCTGTAAATCTCAGCTGCCTAAAGGGCAGCTATCTTTTCCTCAGACATCAGGATTTGGTTTAGAAGTACCATGATATCCCTCCAGGTTAGGTCAAAGGTGAGAAAAACTTTTTACATGCCTTCAATATATTTTCTAGAGTCTTCTGAGAACTTCCCCAGAGCTGATTTCACCTGTCTTGTATTCTGTAAGTTAAAAGCAGTATGCACTCTGATGGGCCTCCCAGAAATTCCTGTCACTCTTAATGGAAATAGGGGAGGATTGATCCGGAAAAGTGGCTTTAAGGTTTTGAGGAATGGAAACTTAGGAGTAATAAATTTTGGAACACTTGGACCTGAGGCCCCAAAAGATCCTGGATAAGGTAGACAAGGAGTTGGAGGATCTTTCTTGATAACTGGTGCAGAGATGAGGGCTCTTATAAAGGCTGGGTCTAACTGGCACTGTGCATATAACTGAGGAATGTCTTTCAAAGCAAAGAAGCCTTGAAGTTAAGGGGCTTGAGACCATTTGCCTTCCTGTCTACAGGATAGATCTCATTGTAAGATGGCCTTATAACTGATACTTCCCTCAAGGGAACATTTTTCTCCATCCTCCAGTTGATATGTTGGCCAGACCTGAGTTCAGAAAAACCTTCAATGTTTCTTCCTTAAGTTCTGGGGGTCAAGTATATCCCAGTGTGTTTTTTTTTTCTATGTATTCCAGAGGGGTGGAAACCTGGCTTCCCATCTGTGAGACAGAGGGGAAATATAGGAAATCCCCCCAAATTAATTGTCTCTTGTGAACCAGAGCATCCTTTGCTTTTCCCTGCACACTAACAACACCTGTGCAGTGCTGTGCAGTGTCTGAATAGTAACAGCTTTTTGCCTGCATACTAATAACAACCATATTGACTGCTGCATACTGGCAACTTCACCTGTACTAACATCTACACAGTGCTGCATAGTGGCAGTTTTTCCCTCATGCTCAATCATGAGAGGAACCAACCTAGTGGACTAAGTCATGTTCTTACCAGCAAGGCCTCATTTGACTCCCTCCTCTGATCTACTGAATGACTTCACTGATAGAATAACTTAAACTTATTTAATTCTTGGATGTCCTGAGCCCAAAACCAATTGTAATACTTTTGGGGATATGGTATTGGAGCTCTCTGACAATATGACTCTACAATTTTCTCAAGCAAGTTAAGCGTAGGTCAGTTGGGTTCTATCCAGCTTTCATCTTCTAGAAGTCTTGGCAAGGTGGCCTTATGACCATAGAGGCCTTCAAAGTCATATGGGGATCCCTGAAAATCTGCATGACTGAATGAGACAATCCTTATCATATGACCAGAGACAAAATCCATTCTTAAGTATGGCCAAGAAATGAGTCCCAGAGGTTAGGACATCAGAATGGTATTTTAATGGAAGTTCCCTTGTAGTTGGACACTTGATTAAATTTATCTACAGGCCAACTAGTGCATGAGAAGGATCTATAGAAGAGCTTTTCTCTGGATAATGCTGTAGAATCACATGTAGAATCACTGGAGCTTTAAAGGCACATCAAGAGCAGTTTGGGGGAAGACAACAAAGAATATGAGAAAAAATCTTTCCTTTTCTTTTACAGAGACCTTGAAGAATTAGGGGAATTAGAGAGGGACTGATTGGGTCAAGATAGAATTCCAGTCAAAAGAAGGGATTTGAGATTTTTACTCTGGGGATTCCTGGGTTGCCATTAAATCTGATGTCACAGATCCCAGACCAACTGGGATCCAGGATCAACAGATGCAGACACTCAACACCATCAGATCTCAGTTTCCCAATAAAATGCAAAGGTAAAATATGAAAGTGCAAAATTCAGGCTTCTCACCCTGATGGGAGGTTGCAGTTTAGGGCCTTTGGATCACATGGGAGAATAGCTCTTACCTGAGACCCTCAGTTGCCCATGAACCTATTTCTGCTCTCTTTCTGTGTACAAAAAAAAAAAAAACCCTGAGAATAGAAATCATCTCTCCAGGACCAACATTCTTAATGAGCATCAGGGAATTGACTCCTAGGCAAGATGAGAAACCTATCACCTGAGTTTAAAACTGGCAGCTGTGTTAGTCACATGTAACTTATCAACTGACAGGCCCTCATTCTTTTTCAGACAAATTGTTAACTAGGAAAAAGCACAGAAAAGAGGGATAAGAGTTCCTTTGTCCATATTATTTGCCCTTTGTGGATCCCAGACAAGCTGCCAATATGTAACACTGGATTTAGGCAGTTTTATTCTTTGCCTTATGAATTCAAGGAATGAGATCCATGGACAAGTGGAGGATAAAGTAATATGTTTTATTTAAAGCAGAGAAAGACAGGACTCCCAAAGAATGAAAGGGGTCCCAAGAGAGGATACTGCTTGCTCCTCTTTGCTTGGGATATTAAGGGCTTATCTACTAGTTTGGGGAATGAGAGTCTGTGCTATTGGGAAATACTGCTACAGACCAATCAAGCTGATGGATTTGGACTTATTAAGCCAATAAGGAGAGTATAATTTCAATCCCTTATTTACATAATTAAGAAAATTAATCTCACTTGGTGGGTTTTTAATTTTTAAATTTGTTCTAATTAGTTATACATGACAGTTGAATGTATTTTGACACATTGTACTCAAATGGAATGCAACATCTCCTTCCTCTGGCTGAACATGGTGCTGAGTCACACTGGTAGTGTAATCATGCTTGTATATAGGGTAATAATATCTATCTCATTCCACTATACTTCCCATCCTCTAACCCCTTCCCCTCCCTTCATTCCCCTCTGCATAATCAAAAGTCCTTTCATTATCCACCCCCATTATGGATCAACATCCCCTTATCAGAGAAAACAATTGGCTTTTGGATTTTGGGTTTTACTTATTTCACTTAGCATGATATTCTCCAGCCCCATCATTTACTGCTAAATTCCATAATTTCATCCATTTTTAAGGTTGAGTAATATTTTTTTGTGTATGTGTACCACATTTTCTTTATCCATTCATCAGTTAAATGGCATCTACATTGGTTTCATAGTTTAGCTATTGTTAATTGAGCTACTGTAAACATTGATGTGGCTATGTCACTGTAGTATACTGCCTTTAAGCCCTTTGGGTATTAACCAAGGAATGGGATGACTAGGTCAAATACTAGTTCCATTCCAAGTTTTCTAAGGAATCTCCATACTGCTTTCCATAGTGGTTGCACCAATTTGCAGTCCCGCCAGAAATGTATGAATGTACCTTTTTCCCCATAACCTCACCAACATTTATTGTTGCTTGTGTTCTTGATAATTGCCATTCTGACTGGAGTGAGAAAATCTTAGTGTAGTTTTGATTTGTATTTCTCTAATCACTAGAGATGATGAACAATTTTTCATGTTTGTTGATCTAATGTATTTCTTCTGTGAAGTGTCTGGTTAGTTACTTAGCCCATTTATTGATTAGGTTATTTAGTTTTTTGGTATTTTTTTAATTCTTTATGTATCCTGGAGATTAGTGCTCTATCTTATGTGCATATGGTAAAGATTTTCTCCCATTCTGTAGGCCCTCTTCAAATTATTGTTTCCTTTGTTAAAAAGAAGCTTTTTAGTTTGATTTCATCCCATTTACTGATTATTGATTTTACTTTTTGTGCTTTAGGAGTCTAGTTAAGGAAGTCAAGTCCTAAACAGAAATGGTGAAGATTTGGGTCTACATTTTCTTCTATTAGGCACAGGGTCTCAAGTCTAGTGCCTAAGTCTTTGGTCCACTTTGAGTTGAGTTTTGTGCAGGATGAGAGATAGAGGTTTAATTTCATTTTGCTACATATGGATTTCCAGTTTCCCAGAATCATTTGTTGAAGAGGCTATCTTTTATCCAAAGTATGTTTTTGGTGCCTTTGTCTAGCATAACTATATTTATGTGGGTTTGTTTCTGTGTCTTCTATTTGGTACCATTGGTCTACATGTCTGTTTTGGATCCAATACCATTCCATTTTTGTTATATAGTATAGTTTAAGGTAGTATAGTTTAAAGTCTGGTATTGAGATGCCTCCTGATTCACTGTTTTTGCTAAGGATTTCTTTGGCTATCCTGGGTCTTTTATTTTTCCAGATGAATTTCATAATTACTGTTTCTAATTCTATAAAGAATGTTGTTGAGATTTTAATTGGAATTGTATTAAATCTGTATGACACTTTTGGTAGTATGGCTATTTTGACAATATTAATTCTGCCTAAGTAGGAGCATGAAAGGTCTTTCCATTTGCTAAGGTCTTCTTCAATTTCTTTTTTAAAAAATATTTATTTATTTATTTATTTATTTTTGCATTACAATTCTTAATACACCATTATATCATAATTTATCATATCTCTGATTATATATAGGGTATGTTGACACCAAATTCACATCTTCATACATGTATTTTGTATAGTGATGAGGGTCTTCTTTCACCATCTATGCTATTCTCCTTCTTCCTCCTTTTCCCTCCCACCCCTATTCCCTATCTAGAGGTAATCTTCCTTCCTTGCTCTCCCCCTCAACCCCATTTTAAGTCATCCCCCTTATATCAGAGAAGGCATTTGGCATTTGTTTTGGGGGGGATTGGCTAACTTTTTAACTTATTTATTTAATGTTCTGTAATTTTCATTGTATAGGTCTTTCACCTTGTTTGTTGTAATTATTTTATTTTGCTTTATTTTATTGAAGTTTTTTAAGCTACTGTGAATGAGGTAGTTTTTCTAATTTCTCTTTCAGTAGATTCATCACTGAGGTACAGGAATGCATTTGATTTATGGGTGTTAATTTTATATCTTGCTACTTTGCTGAATTTACTTATGAGTTTTTGAATATTTATAGTGGAATTTTTGGCTCTTATAAATATAGAATTATGTAATTAGCAAATAGTGATTGTTTTTGAGGGTTTTTTTCCTATTTGGATCCCTTTATATTTTTCTCCTAATTGCTCTGGCTAGAGTTTCAGGATGATTTAATAGAAGTGATGAAAGAGGGCAGCCTTATTTTGTTCCCAATTTTAGAGGGAATGCTTTCAATTTTTCTCCATTTAGAATTATATTGCCTTTGGGTTTAGCATGCTTTTATGATGTTGAGGTATGTTCCTACTATCCCTAAGTTTTCTACTGTTTTCAACATGAAGGGGTGCTGTATTTTGCAAATGCTTTTTCTGCATATATTGAGATGATCATGTAATTCTTGTGTTTAAGTCTATTGATGTAATGAATTACATTTATTGATTTTTGTATGCAGAACCAAAGTTGCTTCCCTGGGATAACTCCACTTGATCATGTTTCATTATCATTTTAATAGGTTTTTATATTCAATTTGCCATAATTTTATTGATAATTTTTGCATCTATTTTCATCAGGGATATTGGTCTGAAGTTTGCTTTCCTTCATGTGTATTTTTCTGCTTTTGGTATTAGAGTGATACTAACCTCATAGAATGAGTTTGGAAGGGTTCCCTTATTTTCTATTTTATGGAATAATTTAAGAAGTATTGGTCTTAATTCTTCTTTTTTTTAGGTCTTGTAGAACTTGGCTCAAAATTCTTATTGTCCTGGGCTTTTCTTGGTTGGTAGGCTTTTGATAGTGTCTTGTATGTCATTGCTTGAAATTGATCTGTTTAAATTGTGTATGTCCTCTTGCTTCAGTTTGGGTAGTTCATATGTTTCTAGAAATTTGTTGATCTCTTTGAGATTTTCTATTTTATTGAAGCATAAATTTTCAAACTATATTCTAATTATCTTCTGTATTTTAATAGTGTCTTTTATGATACAAATTTAGAAATTTTTGTTTTCTCTTTCTCTTCATTAGTGTAGCTAAGGGTTTATCAATTTTATTTATTTTGTCAAAGAACCAACTTTTTGTTTTGTCAATTTTTAAAATTTTTTGTTTGTTTCAATTTCATTGATTTCAACTCTGATTTTAATTATTTCCTGTCTTCTTTTGCTTTTAATGTTGATGTGTTCTTCTTTTTCTAGGGCTTTGAAATGTAATGTTAGGCCACTTCTTTGATGTTTTATTCTTTTAATGAATGAGCTCAATACAATAAACTTTCCTCTTCGCACTGGCTTCATAGGGTTCCAGATATTTTGATATGTTGTATTGGTGTTCTCATTTACCTCTAAGTATTTTTTTTATTTTCCCCTGATTTCTAATGCTATGCATTCATCATTCAGCAGCATGTTATTTAGCCTCCAGATGTTGGAGTAACTTCTGTGCTTTTTCTTTTTAATCATTGATTTCTAGTTTTAGTCCTATTATTCTGATAGAATTCAGGGTAGTATTTCTAACTTCTTTTATTTGGTAAGAGTTGATTTGTGACATAGCATATAGTGTATTTTAGAGAAGAATCCATGTGCTGTGCGTCTGAGAAGAAAGTGTATTCACTCAATGATGAGAGACTTTTTGTTTGAAAGATCTTCCCAGTGGTGAAAGAGGTGTGTTAAAGTCATCCAGTATTATTCTGTTGTGGTCTATTTGATTCTTGAAGTTAAGAAAGGTTTATTTGATGTATGTAGATGCTCCATTGTTTGGGGCATATATATTTATGATTGTTATGTCTTATTGATGTATGATTCCCTTGGCAATAAGAAATATTCTTATTTATTATTTCTGATTAACTTTGGCTTGAAGATCACCTAATCTGAGGAAGAAAAACCTCATTTGTTTAGGAAATCCATGTGAATGACATTTTTCCCCCAACATTTCACCTTCAGTCTATGAATGTCTTTTCCTAGGAGGTGAGTCTCTTGAAGACAACATATTGTTGGGTCTTTATTTTTTAATCCAATCTGCCAGTCTATGTCTTTTGATTGATGAGTTTAGACCATTAACATTCAGGGTTATTACTAAAATATAATTTTCATTCCTGGTCATTTGGTTTATTTTTGGTTTTTAACTTGACTTGGTTTCTCCTTCGATTGACCTTTCCTTTAATGTAATTCCTTTCTTTGCTGTTTTTTTATTTTTTTTTCATTTCCTCTTCATGAAATATTTTTCTGAGAATGTTCTATACTGTAGGATTTCTAATTGTGAATTCTTTTAACTTTTGTTTATCATGGAATGCTTTTATTTCATCTTCAAATCTGAAGCTTTAGTTTTACTGAATTAAAATTCTCAGTTGAGGTCCATTTTCTTTCTAGGTTTTATGTATGTAGTTCAGGACCTTCTGACATTGAGGGTCTGGATTGAAAAAGTCAGCTGAAATATGAATTGGCTTCCCCTACATGTAATTTGACTTTTTTTCTCTCACAGCCTTTAAAATTATATTCTTATTCTGTATGTTAGTCATTCTCATTATAGTGTGTCTTGGTGTGGGTCCATTGTAATTTTGTACATTTGGGTTCCTGTAAACCTCTTCTAATTGATTTTCCATTTTATTATTTAGATTTGGGAGATTTTCTGATATTATGTAATTGAAAAGATTGTGCAGACCCCTAGCTTGTATCTCCATGCCTTCATCTATTCTAATAAATCTTAAATTTAATTTTTCATGTTATTCCCATATTTCTTATAATTTCTGTTCCTGGCTTCTGTTCCTCTTCTCCATACAGTTGACTTTATTTTCAAGAGTATAAAGTTTGTTCTTCATTGCTTGAGATTCTGTCTTCCAATTAATCTAGTTTGTTGGTGATGCTTTCTATTGAATTTATAATTTGGTTTATTGATTCCTTCATTTTGAGAATTTTTGCTTGTTTTTTTTTCACAGTCTAACTCTTTATTTTTTTAATATTTATTTTTTTACTTATAGGTGGACACAATATCTTTATTTTGTTTTTATATGGTGCTGAGAATCAAACCTAGTGCCTTACTCATGGAAGGCAAGTGCTCTATGTATGAGCCACAACCCCAGACAACCTAACTCTTCATTGAAGTGATCTTTCACTTCTTGTATTTTCTCTTTGATTTTACTCCTCATACTATACTTTGCAGGTTAATTCAACTATGTACATTCTAAACTCCTTCTCAGGACTGGAATTTCTTCTACTGTGTCTACAGATTATATTACTGAAACATCTTGGTTTGTTTGAGGTGCTTTGTTCCCTTGTTTTTCAAGTGATTTGTGTTCTTCCCATCTAGTGGCATGGATCTGAGGCAGTACAGTTTCCTATAATCTTATAATGTACCTGAAGGCTTCCAGTCCCTTACCTTTAAGGTGCAGACCAATGTTAATAACATCCAATGCAAACAATATACAACCTTAAACTGAATAGCTCCTATTAAGGCATCTACAGTTTTGTTGCAATAAATAGAAATGAAGTGTTCACTTATTGTCTACAATATAAACAGTAAGTTTGCTAAAAATGTTTACCATTTCAAATGATGGACAAAGAGATACAGAAGTAGTGTAGGATGTGATGTTTATAAAGGAGAAGGAGAGAAGATAGAGGTAAAAAAAATATAGGAAGAAAAAGGAAGGAATTAATAGAGGTTGGCTGTAAGCATGAGAAGTGAGGAAGAGAATCCAAGGAGACATATAAGTGAGAGAAAAAATAAATACAGATATTTTTACAAAGTTAAAATATAAGAATACACAACCAAAATGTAATATACTATTCAGACATCCCACTCTTTAATAAATTGATGCATAAAACATATTTGGATTTAAAGATAGTAGAGGTGTGAAAGAGATGGAAAAGAAAAAGGAAAATCTCTATGGAAAATTGCCACTGCTTCTGTTTGCTTTCAATAATTTTCTCACCTTCCATTCTCTGCTTATAGGTGGGATTGTCTGAAGTTTAACTGTACATCCAGTCTTGTGCATGCCGGACCAATTGACTGGGTGAGCCAAAACAGGATGCCCTTACACCTTCTTCCAGATTTTCCTCCTGTAGCCAGCTCCTTTCTTCCCCATACCCTTCAGGACTCACTGAGCTGGAGAGAGCCCAGGTTTCTCCAGTTTCTCCAACCTGTGCTACCCTTGGGAAACTGCCCCCAATCTTTGGCTTTCCACAGGCTTTCAGGCCCAGACTGGCCCATGCAGATCCAGCTGCAATCTGACAGACCTGGGCTTCATATTCTGCAGGCTCTGCCTTGCTGCAGTCCCACTATCTCAATGCCATTCCAACTTGCAGAGAGACCACCAGGGATGCACTCACACAAAGTAGAGATCCTGCAAAGAGGCCACCAGATGGAGGCCACTAGAACACTCAGCAGGAAGACCGTAAGGGCAACCAGACCTACAGGTATTCTGACAATATATTTCTAGTTCCTGGCCAGTGTCCCCTGACTGGGGGAGCCACACCTTGAGAAGGCAGAGGTGGCTGCAGATGAAAATCAGACAATATACTGGCCAAAGGCTGGTAATTGCAGTGGACAAACAGGGGAGGGGACAAAGAATAGAGGATCAATTGGCAGCGAGCACTGTCTTGCAGAGAAACAGTATTTTCTTTGCTTGAGTCACAAATCACAAAGTGACAAGGAATGCAGCCTTCCTCTAGCTCATCATCTTTTTTTTTTCATAGAAATCACATAATTTATTCTGTTGTATAAAAAATTCATCCTTATATAACAAAATGTCTTCTTAGAAGAAGGAATATATTATTTCAGGTCATAAATAACCAGCAAACACACAACTGTTGGCAACTAAATAAACCAACACTGGTGTTTTCCACCAGTGGTGAGAACAGACCTGCTCAGATCTATTTACAAGATAGTACAGTACTGAACACAAAAATTGAGGTATTTGGTTCTTCTAGGAGTAGACACATTTGTGAAGGCAGACCGCCTACGGGAAAATAAATAAGGTATATTCTCATACATATATGTCATCGGGAATGGTAATACTGGTAGGTATGTCAAGCATCAAGTTTCTAGAAAAAACGGAAGCAAGCAAAGAGAAAGCAGCTCACACACGGAGTCCTTTCTCTTCTGCCCCATTTTGTCAGAGGGACTTGATGTACCCACTGTATATTGGTCCGCAACGTGCTGAGTTCAGCAAATGTCTTGACGCTGTCACCATGGCAACTGCTCAGAACCCAGGGAACTTGGGTGAAATTAAATAAATAAGGACCAGCACCCACAAGCCCATCTCTGGAGTTACTGCCTCTCTTCTGGAGGAAGAGCCTGTGGTCCTGGAAGGATGGAATCTCCTCACCTCAGGGCCTTTCAGCAGCTGGGGGAGGTGGTGATGGGGCTCTGAAGGTAGCTGAGGGCACTGTTCTTGGAGTGGACAGGGATGGAGACGGGGAAGTTGAAGATGGTGGTGGTAGAGGTGCCCCGGTCTAGCACAGCCATGGCAGGGCTCCCGGCCTCGGCGGAGCAGTGCAGGGCCAGCACCTGGGACTCGAACTGCAGCAGCTGGCCCATGAAACTGAAATTGGGGGAGATGATGCTTCGCCTCTGCTTCACGAACTCAAAGGCCTCATCCAGCTTCACCCGGTTAGTCTTCATGAGGTAAGCGAGGCAGATGGTGGCTGACCAGGAAATGCCCGCCTGGCAGTGGACAAACACCCTTCCCCCTGCATTCTTGATGGAATCTATGAAGTCTATGGCCTCGTTGAACCAGGAGCTGATGTCCGCCTTGTGGTTGTCCTCCACAGGAATGCTCTTGTACTGGTAGTGGCCCTCAAAGTGGTTGGGGCAATTGGCCGAAACATTGATCAGGGCAGTGATGCCCAAGGCATCCAGCATGTCCTTGCGGGAAGCATGGTAGCACTGCCCAGGTACAAGAAGGGCAGGATCTCCACTGGGCCACCCTGGTCGTAAAGTGGGGTGCTGCAGGAACTGCATCCAGATTCTGCGCTGTCAGGGACACTAGTACTCAGGGGAAGGCTGAGCCCCATGGGGGTCGACTGTTTGCTACAGAGCTCGGGACAGGAAGCTGAAAAAGCTTCATACCCTCCTTTGAGGAAGAAGACTTGCGCGGCCCGCGCCTCGCGACAGAGCGCTCCAGCGGCCAGGGCCAAGGTGCTGTCGCGCTTGGCGCCGTCCAGGGCGACGCTGCGTTCGTCCAGCAGAACCACGGCGTGGTAGGAGCCAGCCAGCAAGCGGCCGCGAAGCTCGGCGTTGGGCACGATGTGTTCCAGGCCCATGGCGCCCTTGGCACTGCGCCGCAGGATGGTGCTAAAGCGCACGTTGACGGAGCCGGCGATGTGGCCGGCATTGAACGCGAAGAAGGAGCGGCAGTCCAGCAGCAGGCACTGCGCCGCGCGCTCCCGCAGCAGCGTCCAGCGTGCCCACCTCCATGACCATGGCCGGCCCCAGCGCCCCCAGCGTGCCCGGTCCTCGATGCTCTTTGTCCTCGGAAGTCAAGGGCAGGGCGGCGGCTTTCGAAGAAAAGCCCGACCCTGAGTCTCTGCGCCGAAACAGAACCTGCTCTCGGACCTAGCAAGGGACGCTAGCGGGACTCCGGGCCTCGCTCGCTCGCGGCTATCCCGTCTGCCCTGCGATCGGTCCGCGGCGCCGGTCTGTCGTCTCTTCCTTCTCCTAGCTCATCATTTTGAATCCCTCACTTGGTGGTTTTTAACCTTCCTGTTAGAAAAAGGAAGCATATTGAGTAGGGGCCTGCTTGTGATCAGCCATTCTAGGGTAGGGCAAGGATAACATGGGAAAGGCTGCTGTAGTTGCAGCTGTGAAGGAACAGAAACAGGCAGAAACGGGTCAGAAGAAGGCATTTTGATTAACATTGGCATAGAGCAGTGAGTCACAGATGTCTTTCAAACCATGCTGTCTCCTTATGATGGCATAATGTTCCCCTCCCATCCTATGCTCCTTGAGGGCTCTTATCCTATCTGCCTATGGTAGACCTACCTTCCGGCCTCAGTTGTGTCCCCTGTTCATGTCCGTGAGCATTTCCTCAACCAAGAAATTGACCTTACTGGGGGAACTTCTTTATACTCTTAACACCTAGACCAGCTCCTAACTTCCTTATTTAGCATCTTACCCTGACTAGCTATGCAGTTCTAAATCTCCCTCACTGGAACAGGATACATTCTACTGAAGTAGGCTCCTTGCCACAGTTCCTTCTACTGCTGCAAGGAGCACTAACTGTCTCCAGGACTGGAAGAAGCATAGCTCCTGTCAAAGGCTAATATACACCAACCTCACCATTGGCCCCTGTGCCCAGCCAGCCCATCCCAGGAGGAACTGGCAAGGAAGGCAGTGATGAGCATGGGCATCCCAGAACCAGGTCTACTGTATTGCATCTGAACATGATCAGGAGAAGCCACCCACACAGCGTTCATGGTGCCTGCCTATGCCTGGAGGCAACTCACCCAGTGGCACAGAGCCTCCAACAGAAGCCAACATACTAGCAGACCAAGTTGCTTCCCATGCTAAAGCTGGCACTAGCATACATGATGAGATGCCTCACTAAGCAAAGTATCTAAGTGGTGAATGACTTCTTGGAAAGGAAGACCAGGCAGCAGATCAGCTCCACTGCTCTTGCCTTGTACCACTCCATCAAGTTAATGGCAGCTATTCACCCAGAAGAGTGACTCATCCAAGGACATCTGGGGTGACAAGATCACCTTGACCAAGGGCTAGAAGGCCAGCTGTGAGACCATCAGGCTGCTCATGAACAGTATGAATGACCTGATACTCCACTGCAACAGCAAGCTGGTCAACTACAAGATCAAGGGTCAGAGGAAAACCATGGTTTCTGGTAACCCAAGCAGTGGGACAGATTTTCCAGTTGATAATCCAAATGGAAATAAAAGATGTGTGTGGTATATATATTATTTAAATAAAGACTGGGGTGCTAAGGTAAGTGGAAGTATACTTCAACTTTTCCAAGAAGGAAAAGCCCAGTTTGCTAACATTGAACCCAAATTTGATAGACTACTATTTTTCTGATTAGACTGGTGGCAATTCTCACATGCTACATGCGGTGGCAACCAGCATATGCTACAAGGTAACAATAACTTTTGTATTTGATATAGATGAGAAAGCATGAACTAAATTAATATATCTAACAGGTATTAGAAATATCTAACAGGTGTTAGAAATACCAAGAATTCAGAATATGGGTGGGCAAGGCAAACTTTTACTCCTGCTAGAAGGCCTGCTACCAAACCTGTCTATCAAGCCCCTTGGCAGAGAGTCTGCCTGCCTATTTACATACATATGACAGTAGAGTGTATTTAAACATATTATGCTTACATAGAATATAACTTATTCTAATTAGTATCACATACTTGTGGCTGTTCCTCGCTGCTTCTTTTTTTCCTTTCTCTTTTCCTCTTCTTATCCTTCTTCTCCTTTATCTTTATTTTCATGTCCTATACAGTTTAATATCAATTTAACTTCTTGAAAAACAATCTTGTAGAGTATACCCTCCTTTTATCCATTTCGGAACTACTGGAGTTGGAAAAAAACATTTTTAATAAGTTTTATAATCTATTAGTTTGTGGTTTGCTATCATGTATTTGCAGTTACAGGTGATTATCATATTCCCTCAAAAAGATGGAAGGGGTTGATTAAATCACTGTGAATACATTGATTAGATGCTTTGACTTAGAGGCATACCTCTGTCTGGGCACACATATTAAGGTAAAAGAAGTCTACTAAGTCTCCTAACAATTTCTCTAAGAAATAGGCATGAGAGAGATCCATTCAAGGAAAAAAAAAATCTCAACATAAAAATACAGGTGACAAAGAAAGTAAGGAAATAATTAGGGAGAATTCTAAATATCCCTATACTCTAATGAGAATAGAGATACAACATACAAGAATCTCTGGTATTCTGTGTGAGCAGTTCTCAGAGTTTATAGCTGTGAGGGCCTGCACAAAAAAAAAAAAAATCAGAAAACTCTGAAAAAAATAACATAATGATATATCTCAAGATCCTATAAAAATCAATAACACACCAATCCCAAAAGAACTAGAAGGAAGAAAATAAATAAGAGTTGGAATTTATGAGATAGAAAATTTTAAAATAATAAAAAGATTGATATAAAAGTTGGTTCTTTAAAAAGTAAAACAAGGGCTGGGGATGTGGCTCAAGCGGTAGAGCGCTCACCTGGCATGCGTGCGGCCCAGGTTCGATCCTCAGCACCACATACAAACAAAGATGTTGTGTCTGCCGAAAACTAAAAAATAAATATTAAAAGATTAAAAAAAAAAAGTAAAACAAGATTGATAAACCTTTAATTAAATAAACCAAAAGGAAGAAAAGATCAAAATTAAGAAAATTAGACATGAAATGAGAAGGTAAAATCACAGACACCTCAGAAATCCAGAGGATAACTAAGGACTATATTCAAACATGTATTTTAATAAATTAGAAAGTCAAGAAGAAATGGACAAATTTTTAGGCACAAATGAATTACCAAAATTACCAAACTTGAGCACAGTGGATAAAGAAAACCTAAATATACTCATAATAAACAATGAAATTGAAGGAATAATAAGAATTCTTCCAACAAAGGAAAGTTCAGGACCAGATGGATTCTCAGCTAAATTCTTTCAAGGAATATTAAAAGAGATACAGTGGTGCAGAGGCAGGAAAAAAGGCTCTTTGTCCAAGTGGCCACATTTATTTATATGAAAAGGTTATGTTTGGTCATTAGTACCATAACTACAATATTGTTTAGTGTTTCTTTTTTCCTAGGAGCTGAGTGTCTGAGATCAAAGTCCATGCTGATAAGATTCTAGCACAGAGCCTCTTCACGAAGAACATTATCATAGCAACTAGACATTGCACATGTATTAGTTATCTTACTAGATTCTTGGAGAAACTGCAGAGCATTCTAAACATGGGAAACAGTATGCCTTTTACTCCCGGGAGTTTGCTCACCAGAGGAATGCTTTCCTGTATATTTCCATGATCAGAATCCCTACAAATTCTACCAGACTTTTAAAGAAGAACTAATGTTCATGCTTTGTAAATTATTACATAAAATAGAAGATGGGGAAATACTCCTAAATTGGTTCTAAGAAGTCAGTATTGGGCTGGGGATCTGGCTCAAGCGGTAGCGTGCTCGCCTGGCATGCGTGCGGCCTGGGTTCGATCCCCAGCACCACATACAAAACAAAGATGTTGTGTCCGCCGATAACTAAAAAATAAATATTAAAATTCTCTCTCTGTCTCCCTCTCTCAATCTCTCTTTAAAAAAAAAAAAAAAAAGAAGTCAGTATCACCTGGATAACAAAAAAAGATTAAGGACACATAAGGCATGAAAACTATAGACTAATTTCCATGATGAACAGAGATGTAAAAATGCTTAATTAAATATTAGCAATTTTTATTCAAAATTACATTAAGAATAATATACATCATGATCAAATCAGCTGAATTTCAGGAATATAAGAATTGTTCAATATATGCATAGAATTAAAGACAAAAGTCACATGACCATATCAATAGATGCAGAAAAGGCCTCTGATAAGTTTGAGCACTTTTTCATGTTAAAAACACTGAAGAAATTAGGGTTAAAAAGGAACTTACCTTAACATTATAAAGCCACAATCATGCTGACTGTTGAAAAATTGCAAGAATTTCCTCTTGAATCAGAAACAGCACAGAGATTTTCATCAACACCATTCTTATTAAATATACTACTCCAAATTTTATCCAGATAAATTTAGAATGAGAAGATTATAAGGGATACAAATAGAAAAGAAAGAAGGCAAATTACCAATATCTGCAGATGATATGATCCTATACTTAAAATATACAAACAACAAAAAAGTCCATCAGAAAACTTCAAGAACTGATAAAATCAGCAAAGTTCTGGGATACAAAATCAACACACAAAAATTAGTATTTCTTAAATACACTAATAATGAAACTGCTGAGAATGAAATCCATTTATAATAGGCTCAGAAAAACCCCACTGAGGGATAAATCTAACCAAGGAGAAAAAAATGTCTATAATAAAAATTATAAAACACTGAAAAAAATATTGAAAAAGACACTAAGAGATAAAAAGATCTCCCATGTTCTTGGGTAGGCAGAATTAATAGTGTCAAACTGGCCATAATGTGAAAAGTATACTACAGATTCAATTCAATGCCCATCAAAATACCAATGATTCTTCACAAAACTAGAAAAAAAAAGTTGTAAAATTAATTTGGAAGAATAAAATACCCAGAATAGTCAAAGTAATTCTAAACCAAAAAAAAAAAGAAAGAAAAAAAAACAATATTGGAGGCATAGCAATATCTATCTTCAAATCATACTACAGTGCTATAGAAACAAAAACTGCATGGTATAGCATAAAAACATACATGTAGACCAATGGTACAGTATAGAAGACACAGAGAAAATCCCATACAGATAGAGTCATCTGATCTTGACAATGGTGCCAAAGCCATAGATTGGAGAAAAGATTATCTTTAAAACAAATGGTGCTAGAAAAAACTAAATATTCATATTTAGAAGAATGGGCCCCTCACTATACTCACATCATGAGTTTAATTCAAGGAAAAAAAGGTAATCTGAAGAATTTCTATAAAAGGTATATGAAGTATTTGAATCTATCATTCTGTTTTTACAAATTCTGACAACTACTAATAGCATAAGCTTTCTTCAGAAATTTTTTAGTTTAGATATTTCCAGGTTCTTTCTTATGAAGAAAGCCAAGAGACTCTTTAGAAAATAACATCCTATTATTACCTTATTCCCCCTTTATGGAAAATGCTCTCAAGCTTTCTTGATATTTGTGTTTTAAGTAAAATTTCAGGTCTTCTCAAGAACAGAGAACAAATAAAATACTGACCTCCCCCAGCTCCAACTCATTTTCAGCAAGATAAGCAAGAGTGTCTGTATTCAAAAAGAGCAAGAAAGACTAACTGAAATGACTCCCCACTACCACCCCACTTCCTATAAAGGTAACCTGTAAAGAAATAAAGAACCTATAACAACTATCATTTTCAGCTACTCCTTAAAGATTATAGAACCCCTGTGTTAGAGAATTATAGGTGATAGAGACAGATTGAATGAGAGATTGATGTTAAATATGAAAGCATTGACATACCAACTTTAAGAATCTAATAACTAAAAATGGGGAGGTTACTACAGCACATACTTTTAAAGAGTGTGCTTATCAAAGTACCAGGAAGGTGAGAAAAACACTAAACAATAGGCACAGAAGCCAGCATAAGTTATTCAAAATTTTAACATGCAAACAAGAAAGAACAAAATCTGAGAAGTGCATACATAAGTATTGGTCTTCATTGGATCTGCTGAAGCCAGATTCTAGAAGAACAAATAGCAGTTAGTTTCAGTTCAAGCACAAGTTGACGGGTGACTCTCCAGCTGAAATAAATCTTTAGCAAAGGGGAGATTCTCCCTATCATAAAAATTTTTGTAGAATTAAATATTTTTTCAGAACAAAATAGCCAAGGCCACAGTAGTATGAGATTAAAATACCGTGAACCTTGTTAGACAAAAACCAAAGAAAAATTCAAGAGAGTGAGACTTGGAAAAGGTGAGACTTGAAAAGCTATGTCTCAAATGTGCCTAAACTCAGTGTAGCAATGAGGTACTAGAGACAAAGAATTTAGTGGGGGGGGGGGATGAGAAAACTTTCAAATGGGCTTAAAATGAAAGAAGGGAATTTCTTTTGCAAAGGCATGGCAATTGGTCACTATTGTAAACTTTAGAAATTCACAAGAAATGCTGTTCTCTGACAGAAAATACACTTAGGTGTATTTTCTTTCAAACATGGCAAAGGGGCCTTAATATAGCTCATGATGAATGATTGCTTCCATGTGTGAAACTCTAGATAGAGTGCAGGAAGCCAAGCTTCCAAGTGAAGCTGGAAAACCACAAAGTTTTCTCCTTTCTTCATTTTTTCCACTGGCTCCTCTCATTTCCCTGATTACTTCAAAGTCTTTGCTATGGTTTTTGGGTAAATAATAGCATTGTGGGTTCCAAAGTTTGCTTAAAAGTGTTGCCACAGGAATCCAGGGTTAGTGGTCTCTAAATGTTTGGAGTCTGAGGCTAGTACTATGAAAATCATGTGTCCCAGTCACACTCCAGATTTTTTTGTTTTATTAGTGCATTATACTTACACATAAAGTTGGGGTTTATTTTGACATAATCATGCATGGATAAATTATAACATGCTCCAATTAAGTCCCCAGTACTTCCACATTCCTTTCCCTCCTCTCTCTCCCTACTCACCTCTCTCTAACTCACTGTTCTTTCTTCTATTTATTTGTAGATTTTCAATTTTTAATTGGTGCTTTATAGATATACATAAAGATAACACTCACTGTGGTATATTCATTTATGTACGTTGCATAATTTGGTCAATATCATTCTACAATTCCTCCCCTTTCCCTTCCCACTTCTATCCCACTCTGGTCCACGGGTATTCATTGATTTTTCATGGTATCTTTTCAACACATGTATGGTGGGGGTGGGTTACTTAGAAAACTCACCAAGTCCCAAGTTTATCTAAATTAAAGAGTCTTTATTCTGACCAGTTGGGTCTGCTTCTCACAGGATCAAGTTGTCTCCCCAGAAAGCAGCCCCAGCTTTAACACTTCAGGATATTTAAAGGCAGACAAACACACACACACACACACACACACACACACACACACACACACACCAAAAAAAAAAAACACGCAGTTAGGTTGGCATAGCAACAAGCAAGCAAGCAAGCAAGCACACACACACATACAGAAGCTGAATAGAGCTGTTAGCAAAACAATGTAAGGTAATTAATCATATTTGTATTCTCATGGGATTTTCCATAACCATAATTAAAAGAAATAGATCAAAATGTTCCTAGTCAATACAAGTAAAGAATGGCTGTGCTTTGGTTTTGACTGCTTTTGCTAGGTATTTAAGATCAAGATGCTCAAACTGACCTTGCTCCCATCTATTGTTAAGAGTCAGCTGAGTTCCCTTGGGGGACACTCTTGGGGAACTGGTGAGCAGCATTTTAGCTCTGCTAGTGCCATTTGTGTTAGGATGGGTCAAGGTCTTGCTGACCATGTGGCTTTCCCTTGGAAGCATCAGGTGGGTCTCCTTTTTTCAATGACCCTCCTCTTTTGCAGCATGCCCACTGATTGGCTTTCCATTCTCCAGTGGTCTCATTAATCTCCCTTATTGGGAGGTTAAGTGGCCCAGGGTTGCAAAGCTCTTCCCCTTTTCCCTAGGTTCAGGCTGACTCAGAGGGCAAGAGCCAAATATTGGTTTTCTTGGCCCCTTTATTTTAACCTTCATCTTTAAACCTTGGCCTTAAACATTCAGCAAGTCAGTTTTATCAGTCTCAAACTAAGAGTACTTGAATTTAACTTTAATGTTCATTACTTTACAGTTAATTTTATTTCTTTCAATTACTGTCCATAGATGATGGTTTTATATCTCAATTTAGGTTGTGTGTTCTTGAATTATTACCTCTGCAAAACATTAATAGGCATTAGTTATAAGAAAAATACAAAGTGAAATTAACAAGAGTAAAAACATATTTAGCTTGTATATAATTTTGAGCATTGGCTGAGTTATACATTATATCCCCTGTTTGAGATCTTATAATAAAATCAATCTTTGAATACAACTTTAAATGAACTGAAGTCTTGGCTTAGTTTGGAGTCATTCTGACACACTATAAAGTGGAAGGCAGAGCCTTATCTCAGGTAAAGTGGGGCTCTTTACAAATCTTAGGTAAAATGTTCTAGTTCTGAAGTTGATCTCATAATATTAACCTTTAAATGATCAAGCTGTCATTATCTTTTAAAATACTTTAAAATTTTTGTATCCAGTGTGAAAGGCAAGTGACTCACTCAAAACAGAGAGTCAACAAAGAGATTTTATTGAGGGGCTGCTGGAAGGGAAGGAGAGGCAGAGAGAAACAGAGCAGAGCAGAAAGGAAGAGGGAAGAGAGCAGAGAGAGGAGAGGAAGAGAGGAAGAGGGCAGGGCAGGGAGTGTATGCTTACAAGCTTTGGCTTAGAAGGGTTACTAGGGGACATGGCAGGTGCTGATTAGCAGGGTGACTCAGGAACAGAGAGCTGACACTGTGTCTTGCAGGGATTGGTTGAGAAAACCTTTGAATTTGGTGCTCTTCAGCTTGGCTCCCTTCAGAGAGGAGGGGGAGGGTTAAGAGATTCAGTGATGTTCTCAAGAGACTGAAACTTAATACTCAAATACATTCTATAAAGCCA
The DNA here is from genome assembly GCF_045843805.1 of Urocitellus parryii. Taxonomy (NCBI): domain Eukaryota; kingdom Metazoa; phylum Chordata; class Mammalia; order Rodentia; family Sciuridae; genus Urocitellus; species Urocitellus parryii. Next base: position 113,733,458 of record NC_135541.1, read on the forward strand.
GTATAACCCTAATACTAAAACCAGACAAAGATGAATCAAGGAAATAAAACTACAAACCAATATCCCTGATGAACATAGATGCAAAAATTCTTAATAAAATATTATCAAATTGTAATCAAAAACTGTTAGGAAAATATGACTTTCATCCCTGGGATGCAAGTCTGGTTCAACATATGCAAATTAATAAATGTAATTCACCAGTGAAACAGAATTAAGGATGAGAATGACAGGCTCATCTCAACAGATGCAGAAAAGCCAGCAATTATTTGTGCTAAAAACACTGGATAAATTAGGGATAGAAGGAACTTACCTTAACATTATAAATTCTATATGTATGACAAACCTATAGCCAACATCATACTGAATGGAGGCAAATTGAAAGCATTTTCTCTAAAATAAAGGAAAAGACAAAGTTATCCATTCTCTCCACTTATATTCAATGTAGTTCTCAAAACCCTAGCCAGGGCAATCAGGCAAGAGAAAGAAATTAAAGAGATACAAATTGAAAAAGAGGAAGTCAAACTATCACTGTTTGCTGATAACATAACCCTATACCTAGAAAACAAAACAAAACAAAAATTCCCAGATTTCTAGAGCTGATAAATAAATTTAGTAGAGTAACAGGATACAAAATCAATACACACAAATCAATAGCTTTTCTATATTATAATAGTAATTCATCGAGAAAGATAGCAGGAAAACTACTCCCTTAATAATAGCCTCAAAAAATTAAATATGTGAGAATTAACCTAATCAGGAGGTGAAAAATCTCTACTATAGAATGCTGAAGAAAGAAGTTGAAGACAACGTCATAAGATGGAAAGACCTCCCATTTTCTTGTGTAAACAGAATTAATATTGTCAAAACAGCCATACTACCAAAATTAATATACAGATTCTATGCCATCTCCATCAAAATACCAATGTCATTCTTCACAAAACTAGAAAAAAATCCTAAGATTAATTTGGAAGAATAAGAGACCCACAATACCCAAAGCAATACTAATCAAAAAAGCCAAAGCAGGAGGCATCACAATACCTTATCTGAAATTATACTACAGAGCTATAGCAACAAAAACAGCATGGTATTGCATCAAATGGACATAAAGTCCAATGTAAGAAAACACAGAGACAAACTAAAATTACACAGCCATCAAATACTTGACAAAGGTGCCAAAAACATATGTTGGAGAAAAAATACACTTTATGACAGATGGTGTTATAAAAGTGGATATTCATATTAGAAGAATGTATTTAGGTCCTTATCTTTCACCCTGTGCAGAAGTCAAAACAAAATGAATCAAAAACCAGAAACCTTAAAACTGCAAGAAGAAAACATCAGATCAGCACCCCATCATATAGGTTAAGGCATTGACTTCCTCAGCAAGACCCCCTAAAGCTCAAGAAATGAAACCAAGAATCAATAGGTGGAACACATCAAATTAAATAATTTCTGCACAGTAAAGGAAGTGATTAGGAGAATAAAGAAAGAGCCCACAGATTGAAAGAAAAATCTTTGCCAGATACTCCTTTAACAGGAGATTAATATCCAGAATACATAAAAAACTAAAAAAAAAAAAAGACTCAATGCCCCCCCCCCATATAGACCAATCTATAAATGGGCAAAAGAACTAAACAGAAAGTTCTCAAAAGAAGAAACACATAAGCCAGGCATAGTAACATGTGGTGGGAGCCTTAGGCAGGAGGATCTCAAGTTCAAAGCCAGGCTCAGTAACTTAGTGAAGCCCTAAGCAACTTTGCAAGACTCTGTCTCAAAATAATTAATTAATTAATTAATTAAAAGGACTGGGCATGTGGCTCATTTTGGAGGCATTTCCTCTGGTTTTATTTGTTACTACCTTAATCTGGGGAGAAATTGTGCTAATTTAATTTCTTCTAAGGAGGCTGGATAGCTGTGGACTCTACAAAATCACTGCCCAGTTTTTAGTCCACATTTGGATTCAACTGCTTGATCTCTTTCGCTGTCTTTGATGCTTCTGTATCATTTTAACTTGCTCTGTGTTCTTTCTAGCTGTTGTTTTAAAAGTAAGCTTATGGGCTTTCCTTCTCTTTCTGTCTCTCTGTTATCCCTTCCCCCTAACTCTACCCTGATCAGAATTCTGGGTCAAGGAATTCTATCCTTATTTTAGGCTCTAGTAACCACACTCCAAGTCCCTCCAAGTTTCAAACTGTGCAATGTTTAGCTTTATTTACTCTGTCTGTCACCTCTCTGGTCAGGTCTTCTTTTCTGGGCTGTGAGAGGTAAAGAGTTAGTTGCTGCCTAGATCCTCTGGACCATCTTCTGTTCTCACACTATGGATTTATTACAGAGGAGGTCTTGAAAGAATTGGGGTTGGGTTAATTCAACCAGAGTCTTAGAAATACTAGTTCTACTATTTCAGTAAGAGACAGCCCAGGTCACAAATGCTATAGAGAGCCTTACTTGCCCTAAGAATTTGAATGAGATGGCTAAAGCAGACAAAGAAAATGCAAAGGAAGTAGAGCTTCTCTTCCAACTAATTCTCATTAACAAACTGAGTAAGAACTAGAAGAGTTTAAATGGATTGTATACTCCTTACATATGCCAGCACATGTCTGGAACAGTCCTGCATTCTGTCTCTATCACAACAGATGATCACTTGGATCAGCATGAAAGCAAGACACAGGTCCATGGAGACATATTTGACTTAATTGAGCATTCTCTGAGTTCCCCTAGGCTGGGAGAAATGGGTAAGAAGGTGAGCCGAGTGGCCTTGGTCCAGCAGAAGGCCACAATCACTGAGGTCCAGAGTCACGGATCCTCCACTCAGTTCAGTGTTTCTATTAGGGATCACAGGGAGGTGCTCACCTACTCACCTGCCCACACCTGTAACTAGAACTACCTTCCTCATCAGCAGTGCAATGGGTAACAAATTCAACACTTGTGCAGCAAACACCAGTGGCAGCAGTTTCCCAAATTGGAGTTTTTATCTCCCTAGACTAATTTAGAGGTCCATCCCACAGCTCAGTCATGCCCTGTAGCATCAGAGCCCATAGGGATTCTCCCCTCCCAACAGGGTTCCAGCTCTGCAAGCAACACTTGGTCCAGTGGTGGCATGAGGGTGAATCCTGTTATCCAAGAGGCACTGCAGGGAAGGAAGGAAGGAAGGAAGGAAGGAAGGAAGGAAGGAAGGAAGGAAGGAAGGAAGGAAGGAAAACTTAGCTCAGTGTTACAATTTCCCCATCACTTCCACTCACATCTTCCACCCCAGCTGGAACTATTCCTGAGGTTTTTGCTAGGGAATAAAATTTTAATCATTATTCAGTTTGGCCTTTTACTTCATTTTAAGTGTAAAAATGAAACCACTAGTGTGGTGAGCCGTTTCTGTGAACTGTGGCCGCCATTACAAGATGGCGCTGGTTTCCCCTGTAGTCTGTGACAAACAACTCCTTATCAGAATGAGTTGGAACGCTGTGACTTGGCACCCTATGAGAAAAGTCCACGTGGCAGTTGTGCATTGGGGCTTTATCTGTTTTATTAAGGCTGGGGCACACGGGAGTAGTAGTAGTGGCAGTAGTAGTAGCAGTAGTAGTAGTGGCAGTAGGAGTAGCAGTAGAAGTAGTAGTAGGAGTAGCAGTAGAAGCTAAAAGACATGTCAATACAAAGGCCTGAATAAACAGCTGAAAGAAGAAAAAGTATCAAGGACCTGAATAAACTGCTGAAAGAAGATTCCTGAGTTGCGTCTTCCTTGCGGGCAAGGGGTCGCGACACACTAGGTCATTCATTAGTTCACGTTCCAATCTCTCTTCTCTCCTTTGCCATTTCACTATGCAGTCAGCTATGAAAAAACAACAAAAACAAAAACGCCCTCTTCATTTCTCTTGGTGTCTTTAGTTACCGGCTGAAATGAAAAAATAATCTGGAGTCTGATTGGAAATTATATGTATTTACACTGTATGCAATTTTATTTGTGTTAGCTTCTTTGTCACTGTAACCAAAAGACACAACAATAACAATTTAGAGAAGGAAAAGTTATAGATGGCTAGCTCCATTGCTCTGGGCCAAAGGTAAGGCAGAACATTAAGGCAGAAGAGAGTAGTGGAGAAAAGCAGTTCAGGATATGGTCAGGAGCAAGCAGAAAGAGATTTCTCTCACAGGAAAAAATATATACCCCAATGTCATGCCTCAGTGAGCCACCTGCCCCAGCCACATCCTACCTGCCTACAGTTAATACCTCTAGTAGGGGATTAATGCAGCAATTAAGACTCTCATAGCCCAATTACTTCATCTTTAAACTTTCTTGCATTTTCTCACACTTTGGGTTTTGGGGGAGATAGCTCCTATCTATACCATAACATGGGGTAAAACAGGCCATCTACTTCAGCTGCTTATGCTTAAAAATTGAACCTCTATAACCTTTCTTTCTGCTTCTCAGGACCATCTTTTCAAAATCTTTCCTGGGGAAGGCAGCAACTCCAATGTTGGAGACTTGGAGTACTAAACCTGAACTAACCATTTAAAATTCTGCATATTTTTCATTTTGGAAAAAAAAATTGCTAGGACAATTAAATTACAATAAAACATACAAACTACAAATTTAATAAAAGAATAATACAATGAAAAGCTCATTCATTGGTTAATTTATCTTCCCAGAGCAACAACTTTCACTGTCACAAAACCCTGTTTTCTCATAGGTTCTTCCAGAATCTGCTGTTATGCTCAAATTCGGGACCCCCAAAAGACCACCAGAGACCAAGATCCATGTAAGCAGCAAAGAGGTGTTAATCGCGAGCTAGCTCGGTCCTCCACGCACACACAGCAACTGGTGACGCTGGGAGGCCCCGAGCCCAGGGTTTGCAGCAGTTTTATACACTCTTTGGGGAAGGCAGGGACTTCACATACATCATAGCATCTCTTAGCAAATCATCACACACCACGGGAAAATCATAAAACAACTCTAAAACATGATTAGCACATTCACTGGCAAGAACAAGTTGGGTAGGGGTGATTGGTTAGTACAAGAGGGGGATTCTTTTGAATTGATTGGTTTAAGCCACGAGGGGTGTACATGCTGTACTACATGGTTTCCCAACATGTTATCAACCACCATAAACTACTGGGAGGGTCATCTGGCATCCCAGGTATTTTCCCTGTCTCATGCTGATTGGTGGTTGTTAGGGGGTTGCTATGGGTCCTCATCTAGCCTGATCTGACTGATTCAGGGACACCTGGCTCCGCAGATCTCTCCAGTTATTTGTAGGTAAACAACTCAGCAGGGTGGGTAGGTGCCTAGGAGCGCTCTGTGGGTCTTTCCAAGGACAAGGGCCACACCCCCTTCCTTGAAGAGGATTTGCTCTGAGGTAGAGGCTGGTTTTTCACTGCATATATGTAAATATATGAGTGTGGGGTATGTGTATGTGTGTGCTCATGTATGTGCAAGTGTGAGTGTGTGTGTGATACAAATGAAAACAAAAAGACACATTTCACAGTATCTGGGTTTTATTCACTTAATCCACAATCCACATATACCTATCCCAGCCTTTTCTCACTCTTTTTAATACTTTTATTACTTTAATACTTTTAATACATTTTGTGAATATGATACCATTATTTATTCAGTACCTAGAGGCTGGGATAAAAAGTTTAAGTTCTTTCTACTCATTTACTGTTACAGGAAAAACAAAAAAAACAACAACAACAACAAAAACTCTGCTGCAGTAGGTAATCTTGTTCAATTTTAACATCTTTTATCTGTGATTCCAAGGCCCAAACTTACAAAACTGAAAATATTTTCATTTGGCATGCTTATTTGGCAGCTAAACTGTAGCTGAGCAGATGTTAGGCTATTTATAATATTTATACTACTTAATGTGAATTTGTATTTTTTCACCAATATATAACTGTTTGATTATAGGCTGTTACGCCCAACTCCTACTAGAGTTGTTACAAGATATACTCAGTTGTATGCATCAAAATATCTTTCAAAAATACTAAGAGTTTTGGATGATAGTGGGTCTATAGATGTTCATTTTTATGAGTTGTATCTTTGGGATAAATTTGAAAAAGTGGAGTTGCTACAGGTATGTGCATTTTAAATTTTGATAGGTATCATTAAATTGCTCTTCAAGGAGTAAATGATTTATATCACCAACAACATTAAATGAAAGTACATAGTCCTTAATATTAAAAAATTACTTGATGTTTGTTAATATAAGTGAAAAGGTGATAACTTACATAGTTTCAATTTCAGTTCCTTTTTTATTGGTGAGATTACGACTATAAAACTTATGGTTGATTTTTGTGCAAATATTTAAATTTTTAAATATCAGATTAATGGGCTCTCATGTATCATGAATATTCACCCAGATTTTTTTTGTATTTTGACTTATATTTTATTTATTATAATTTGTTGAAGAAAGTTTTAATCTTCATATTCATATTCATCATCAATACATATGGAATTTATTTTGGCATAATGGATTTTATTAGTCTTGAGTTGTTGCTATCAAAATTGTCATAAATTTATCAGCTTTAAACAATTCAAATATTATATCTCAGTTTTCTGAGTCAGAAGTCCAGGACAGCTTAACAGAACTCAGGGTTCAGTCTGGACTAAAATATTTGCTCAAGATTTCACTAATCTAAAATCAAGGGAACATCAAAGATGCATTTGGGAGAATCTATTTTCCAAGTTCACTCACAGTCTTGGAAGAATTTAGCTCTTTGCAGATGTCAGAGGTCCCCATTTCCTGTTTGTCAGGAGATGGGCTCTTCTCAGTCTTTAAAGGGGCTCTTCTAACCCTCATCCCCTGTCACATGGCCCTTTCCACATATGGTAGTTTCTCCTTCATCATCCACATTAGAGCATCTCCTGCAGCTCCTAAACTCTGAATTGACTTCTGCTACTACTCTTCTGAGGGTTTATGTGATTTCACTGAAACATACAAATAAGCCATGATAATCTCTCTACTTGAGGTCAGTTTGGCCACATAAAACACATAACACAATCATAAGAGTAACACTGAACAAAGATCTTAAGGAACATTTCAAATTCTGCCTACTACAATAAAGAGGGGTCCACTTTTTTTTTCTTCCAGATTTCTAGCCAGTAGTCCCCAGATTATTTTTTAAATTTTTTGTTTTAATTAGTTATACATGACAGTAAAATACATTTATGCACTTTGAAATACATAGCTGGGATATAATTTCTCATTTTTCCGAGTGTACATGTCGAGAATCATATTGGTCATGTAGTCACATATATACATAGAGTAATAATGTCTGTTTCATTCTACTATCTTTCCTATCCCCAACTCCCCCTCTCCCATCACTTCCCTCTACCTAATCTAAGGTAACACTATTCTTCCCTAGTGCCCCCCACCTTATTGTGAATTAGCATTCTATATTAGAGAAAATATTTGGCCTTTGGTTTTGTGGGACTGGCTTATTTCGCTAAGCATGATAATTCTCCAACTCCAACCATTTACTGGCAAATGCCATAATCTCACTCTTCTTTAAAGTTGAGTAATATTCCATTGAGTATATATACCACGTTTTCTTTATCCATTCATCTATTGAGGGACACCTAGGTTGGATCCTGAGAGACACCCAGATTATTTTGATTAAGTCACTAGTAACAATTTGGTTGGTTGCAGAGGCTGGCTTTGAACTTGCAATTCTGCTGTGTCAGCCTCCCATGTCACTGGGATTACAGGCATCTGCCACCATTCCTGGCTTTAGTAGTTCTTCTTATTAAAAGAGATAAAACCCATTCTGGCAAATTGTCTTTTAATTTAATTAACTTTTTCATTCTATTTATATTCAAAATTTAGTTGTGGAGTTGTTTTTTGTTTTGCTGAGTATCTTCTCCTTCTTCTTCCTATCCATTCTTTTTGGGATACAAAGAAGAGAAAGAGGATACTTGGGTTTTTATTCCTTTTTAAACTTCTGCTGGTTTGGAAACTAATTTCTGTACCATAAGATTGCCATTAACTATTTAATAAGTATATCAAATGTTATAATCTCTAAGTTAAGATATTCCTTCCTTCTGAATAATAATTAGAATTTCTTAATTTGAATAAACTTTTGCATATTTCTACATTGCTTTTTTCTCTTGAAACTAGTCATTTTAATTATTTTATAAACTAAGTATTTGAAACTTGGTTTTCAAATTTCTTCACTCATGCTTCCTTTTTGTATCTCACTTCTCCCTTGGAGCATTCAATTTCCTCAAGTACACCTCCTTAGAGGGAGATAAATAGAGGTAAACTCCTTCAGAAAGGGCTGAAGTAAAGGGTAGAGATAAAATCCAGTAACCTTCCAAAAGATTAAGAAGTGAAGTCATTTAGTAAGGGAGAGATAAACTATCAACCTTTGAAAATTTTATTTCAACCTCCACTTAAATTACATTTTATAAGGGTTTACTTTCATTCAGTGCTTTCAAGTTTTCTTCTGAAAAGCAATACTAGGTAAAGCTATTGTTAGCCTAATCATCAGCTATTGTCTTTAATTGGTTTTGCAGGTTACTTTGTTTCCTAGCAGTCTCACTATATCTAGGCTTTTATTTATTTGTGTGTATCTTAACTTGGGACTTTTCATTTTTCCAGAATCTGATGATCATGACTTTCATCAAATTTTTGGGGGGGTACTTTTAAACTTCCATCAATTCTTTAAAAAATGTTCAGCTTTTATCCCTTCATAAAGTGACTTATTCTCAATTCAGTCCTTCAGGAATACTTAGGAGATGCATTTTGAAATGTCTTATTCTATCATCCACATGTTAATATCTATATCCTAAGAATCCAACAGTATCCCACAGAGTCAGTGCTCAATAAATATTTGTGGAACAATTGAAATTATTATTTATACTGAATCCATCATGGAAATCAGAATAAATGCATCAGTCCAAGGCAGGAATTGGACATCTCCTAAAGCCCAACGTCTTAGTAGTTGAATCTTCAACCTGGTAGTCAAACTCAGACACAAAACAGCAAAATTGAAGATCATTTACTGACAGGAACCAACTGTTGCAGTATGCTACTTACAAGAGTCAGGATGGATACTATGATTTGTTCTCTATTTTGAGGAATTTGCATAAAGTGACAGAAAATATGTTGCACATCAACATACTGAACATTAGAAATGATATGAAATCAGGATTTAGTATGTATTTGAAGTTTCCTTTTGGACACTTAATACAGATCAGAATTAAATAGTAGTTCTCTAATTATAAAAAAATATCAACATTTTTTATAATTACATTGATGTAAAAACTGAAGTGACTTGCCCAAAGTCACCTTTAGTTAATTGGCTAAAGCCAAATTTGATCCTGTGTCTGCCCCAGGGCCTGAATTCCTCCTCCCTCACACCTTTCCCCTTTGACTAAATGTTGCCTTCTGGCAATGCTCAGGAAACAGAACCAACTCCCAGTCAGACAGGCAGTGGTCACTCAGTACTTTATTCTGCAGCAACTGAGCCATGGCATTCCAACTTATTGATTGCTAATAAAAATCATCATTCTCAAAAAAAATACTTCATTCATTTACATATATTATTGCATTAACTCCTCCTCCTCTCACCATACCCATGAGCAGAAGCAGAGAGATATTTACTCCACTTTACAGATTAAGAACTGGACATTTACAACAAATGAGGCGCTTCTTCCAAATTGACAATGTGAGCCAACAGAGAGTGGAAAACAGCTCTGATTTCAGCTTCACTTTCTCTCACAGAGACAGAGGGTGTCAGTGGGATACAGCACGCTTGGGGAGGTGGCAGGTCATTGTGCATGGTGGGTTGGGAGAAAGTAAACATCCCCAGAAGGCGGGCTCTAATTACTGATGCCATTGGACTCCTTGGCAGAGCTGTATACAAAGAATTTCAGCAGAATAACTGGTATGCTGTTGGTTGTGGTTTTAGAAGAGCAAGACCAAAATTTGAACAGGTTAATAATCTGTTGAATTCTAATGCAGTTCATCACATCATTCATGAATTTCAGCCTCATGTCATAGTACATTGTGCAGCAGAGAAGACCAGATGTTGTAGAATATCAGCCAGATGCTGCTTCTCAATTTAATGTGGATGCTTCTGGGAATTTAGCTAAGGAAGCAGCTGCAATTGGAGCATTTCTCATTTATATTAGCTCAGATTATCTATTTGATGGAAGGGATCCACCTTACAGTGAGGAAGACATACCAAGTCCCCTAAATTTGTAAGGTAAAACAAAATTAGAAGGAGAAAAGGCAGTCTTCGGAGCTGCTGTTTTGAGAATTCCTGTTCTGTATGGAGACGTTGAAAAGCTTGAAGAAAGTGCTGTGATGGTCATGTTTGACAAAGTGCAGTTCAGCAACAAGTCAGCAAACATGGACCATTGGTATCAGAGGTTTCCCACACATGTCAAAGATGTGGCTACAGTGTGTTGGCAGCTGGCAGAGAAGAGAATGCTGTGCCCATTAATTAAGGGAACCTTTCATTGGTCTGGTAATGAACAGATGACCAAGTATGAAATGGCATGTGCATTGAAGATGCCTTCAACCTCCCCAGCAGTCACTTAAGACCTATCACTGACAGCCCAGTCATAGGAGCACAATGTCCACATAATGCTCGGCTTGACTGCTCCAAATTGGAGACCTTGGGCATTGGCCAGCTAACACCACTTCGAATTGGAATCAAGGAATCACTCTGGCCTTTCCTCACTGACAAGAGATCGAGACAGTCTTTCACTAGTTTAATATTATTTTTTTTAATGAAAAGTATATATTTTGTGGCACTTTTTAAAGAAAAAAGGAAATAGTTATGTATGGGTACTCTTTAATTGTGACTCTTAAAATCTTTCAGGTAAATGATGCTCTTGCACTAGTGAAATTGTCTAAAGAAACTACAGGGCAATGATGCTTTATTTAGTGATGATTTTTACCATATTTGTTCTGGCTTAATTTGCAGTTTGAAATAAAATTATAATTCTTAAATGTTTAGAGTCAGGATGAATCAGACCTGCTGTAGACTTATTTTGTATGAAACACATTGTTCATTTCTACGAGTTCTGTATTTTCAGGTTTGGTTTTTTTTTAAGCTGTTGACTCGTATGTTGATTGTATTAAAGTGTGAAGTCATACAAAAATCATTGGTGTTCATTTTGTGCTTTGCTTGAGTGAAGATCAAAATATTTGAAGAAAGAAACTTTATTTTTGCAACTTAAGTACAGTTTTTATGCTTGAGATACTTCAATATGTTATGTATATGGGAACTTCTGCAGTTTGATGCCTCCTGCTTTCCTAGCAGTGATGGTGAACATTTGAAAGAGTATGTATGTGTATTTTTAAATATAAATATAGAACTATTCTTTTCAGCCCATGTTGCTAAATAACATTTCATATGTGTGGTTATAATAATAATAGATCTCATAATTCTTTGACCACTCATGAATAATAAATATGTGCTGCTGGCAAAAAAAAATTAAAAAAATAAAAATCTTTAACAGTCAGGTGTGGTGGCTCACTCTTGTAATTCCAGTGATTTGGGAGGCAGGAAGATCATGAGTTCAAGGTCAGCCTGGGTAACTTAGACCTTGCCTCAAAGTAAAACATAAAAAGGGCTAGGGATATAGCTCAATGGTAGAACACCTCTGTATTCAATTCCAGCACAAAAATAAATAAATAAACAAACAAACAACAAACTTACAGGCACTGTAATCAAAAAATGTTTTCATACTTTGTGGGGAAATTATATTTGTGTATCATTTTTCACTTTATTTACTCAAAATTGTACTGACTTTGTCATATCCTCAGTGTTATGTTAGTTATATGTATAATAAAAAATCTAGATATTTTAGCAATTTGTTTCCATATCAAATGAGGACTCTGGTGTGGCCCTTTTAAGATTAATAAAGAAAAAGTTTTGTTTAATTATGTGGCACATGTAAATTAACCACTTTCCTCCATTACTACAGTGGACCTCATACCAGTAGATATTCTATTAGCAACTTGTTTAATCAGAAAATGTTACTAAAATTTAACATGAGTAAATAATTTTGGCAGTAAGTTTATATCTGCCAAAATATGATTATGAAAATGAGTTGGTCCCTAATAAACAAATCTACAAATGGGGTTAAGGATCAAGCCCACTTTTATCATGAACTAACCCAATATCATAAAAGACATTTTTAAAATAAAAGAAATAATTCAAGTGACCCAAACACATAAATATTTTTATTCCTGAGACTAACTACATGGACATCCATAGTAGGATTGTTTGGATTCTAATAATCTTAGGTTAGGATCATTAGAAACAGTATATGAAGGAAATAAAGCACCAGACCTTAGAAAAAAATTGCTCATAATGAAAAGAATAAAGCTAAAACTGCCACTCAAGAGAGTGGACAGTGCCTCCTTTTGCTGGTAACAAGCCAAAAGCAAGTCCAAGATGTGCCTGTGTCAAAATTATTCAAGTCCATTCCTTATCACTCATTTCCACTTGGAAGGATAATACAGATATTCTATTAGGTGATTCTAGTAATTTTGATGTGGCACCATTCTAGAAAATATCTAATTGATATGTTTACTTTACCAATCTTATGTACACACACACATATGTACACAGAAACAGTCTTGGAGATAATTCTGAAAGGAAAGGAAAGAGATAATCAGAGTTCACAGTTCATAGAAATGCATACCACCCAGCTCAACGGAAAGCCATGTGTCCCAGAATGCACAGAAGGTAGGCAATGTTCCAGAGAGTGTCACTGTCAGCTCTGGTGATCTGATTTTTGAGTGGTGTTGACCCTAACACGCTTTTCCAGTTCCAATAAGTTTTGGTAAAGCTTTTCAGCAGTGTCTTCATCTATGTCCATCTGAAAAAGAAGCCAAAAAAAACCAATGATAAGAAAGAAAAAATAAAACAAATACCATGTGTATAAAAGGATGACATTCTACATATGTAAGAGAACTAAAAACAAAGGAGCTAGAGGAAAAGGGCGTGGTGGCTGCATGTGAGGATTATTAGGAAACCTGAGAATATTAAAAACTCTCATTTGAACTTCAACACTCACCAAATCTACTGCTGCTCACCTTAAACAGTAAGATTGAAATATCTGAGTACTGCCATCTACCCTAACTCCCCTGTTTCAGTTACAGAAGATACCGATGGTGAAAGAAAAGCACAAAAGAGGAAAATCAAGAGAATTTAGAATTTCCAACAGCGATTCCCGAGATCCATCTTCTTTTGTAAAGGAGCCCTTGTTTTTGCTGAGCTCACAGTTGTCCAGACGAAAGATTACGTATTTCCTACTTCCAAGGTAGCTATGGGTTCCATGTAACACGTTCTGCCCAATGACATGTATGTGCTCATTGAAGAGTCCTGGAGTCTCTTCAAAAGAATAGGGCATCCCTTTTCTTCCTTCTTCTATACTGTTTATTTTAACCAGAAGGATGAGGGCCATACCCTAAGGACAGCAGATCAATAACAATAGGATGCCTGGATGCCTGACAATTTGTGGAGCTGCCGTGCCAACCTGAGGCTGTCTTTTTCCAAACTGCTTTTACTTGAAAGAAATCTAAGATTCTATCTTATTTAATTTACTGTTATTTTAAATTCTTGTGTTTAAATAGAAAATTCCATTTTTGCTGTTTTTTGTTAGTGCATTATTGTTCCACAGAACAATGGGGTTCATGTTGACATAGTCATATATGTATGGCATCTAATTTGTTCCACTTCAGTCGCCCAGTACTTCCCCTTTGCCTCCCCTTCTCCTTCCCTCTGTTTCTTTTTCTCTACTCTATAGGTCTTCCTTCTGTTTATCTATAGTTTTCTTAAAATTTTAATTAGTGTTTTATGAATATACATAAAGGTGAAATTCATTGTGGTATATTCGTACATGTACACAGCATAATGTGGTCAGTGTCATTTGGCATTTCCTCTTTTTTTCCCCCATTCTTCCTCTCCTTTATTCCCCCTCCTCTGCTACACTGATCTTCCTTTTACTTTCCTGGGATTCCCTCCCACACACACTTTCCTCTCCCTTCTCATTCCCCTTCCTTTGCTTTCACTGATCTCCCTTCTATTTCTATTTTTCTGAATTTTATGTCTCAAGAGCTTTGTAATGTTTTGAACAACCAATAAAAAAAAATGAATTTTATGTTATGCTACTGACATATAGACAAAGATCACTGCCAAGTATCTGACTTACTGAGATGACTTGTTTTATCTCTTTTATTATCACCCTTTTTCCCCCCTTAGTTAGGTCTAGTTTCTGTATATAAGGAAAAAGATTCAACCCTTGACTTTGAGTCTGACTTATTTCACTAACCCTTATATTCTCTAGTTCCATCCATTTACCAATAAATGTCAAATTTTCATTCTTCTTAATGGCCAGGTAAAACTCCATTGTGTATATGTACCAAATTTTCTTTATCCATTTATCACCTGGATTGATTCCCTAACTTGGCTATTGTAAACTGAGCTACTAAAGACATGTATGTGCCTGTATCACTATATTATGCTGATTTCAGTTCTTTTGAATAAACACAAAGGAGTGGGATAGCTGGGTCATACAGTCATTCTATTCCTGGTCTTTTGAGGAATCGCCATACTTTGTCCTAGAATGGTTGTACTGATTTGCTGTCCCACCAACAATGTATGAGTTTATCTTTTCCCCTACATCCTCGCCTGCATTTATTATTTGTATTCTTGATGATTGCTATTCTAATTAGAGTGAGATAAAATCTCAATGTAGTTTTGATTTGTATTTCCCTGATTGACAAAGGTGCCAAAAATATACACTGAAGAAAAGAAAGCCTTTTTAACAAAAGGTGACCTTACTCATGACAAAGTACAACAGTTCTTACAGTTCAAAATAAATTTTCTCATTCCCCATGTTTGATTTCTTTTAAGATTATACAGAGCCCCAAAAAGAAACACAATATTGATTTTTTTTTCTGTACTCTATTCCCCTTCTCTTCAAAACATTGTTCTATTAAAGCTGATAATTATTGAATACTCAAATGAAAATTAATTACACATAGAGAATTCCTATTTTAGGGCTGGGATGTAGCTCAGTGGCAAAGCATCTGCCTTGCATTCGCAAAGCCCTGGGTTCGACCCCCAGTTCCAAAAAAGACGGAAAAAAAAAAAACACCCCCCCAAAAAAAAAAAAAGATTAAAAAAAAGAGAGAGAATTCCTATTTTACCCAACTTGCAACATATTATCCAATACCTTCATGTGTAAGACAACATGCTAAAATAGGGGATAGTCCTTTTCAGAAAGCTTATATGACAATAGGATAACCCAAGGCTGAATACTGTTACATAAGGAAGTCTATAATTTAGGGACCTGACCTGGTCTAAAGGGTCACAGAAGGCTGGGAGGGAAAAACAGAAATCAATCAGATGAAAGAAGTGTAAAAGCAGTTCAGGTAGGAAGAACAGAATATGCAAAGCTCAGAGGAAGGAGAGAACACAAAGAAATGAAAACAAGCTAAAGTAAAGCTACTGAAAGGTGATGCCGTCTTCCCCTGAAGATGCAGGGAAGAGAGGCTGGGAAGGCATAAGGCTGGAATGCAAGATCCAATCCCTCAGCCCAGCAGCTAGTATCTTCAGTGTGGCAATGTAAACAGATTTACCTTTTCCACTGTGACATAATTACTTCCAAAGCCTGTAGTAGCACTCAGATATTTGATCAGGGGATTGAGAGACTCTGGCTTTTGATGGAAAAGCCAAATCTGGAAAGGAAGAATATGCCAATGATTTCTTTCTTCTGTGCACATGAGTGAGATTTACAATCAGCACCTTATAGAACTGCCCCCCAAAATTCTAAAATATTCTCAAGTATCATCAGCCAATTGTTAAAATCTCATGAACCACTCATACATATATTTTTCCTTTCCTTTTTTGCAGTTTTGGAGATTGAACCCACAACTTGTGCTATTATAATTTGAAAAGGAAAAACAAAAAGACTGTTTAATAATATCCTTTGAAGCCTTATTTATAGCAAAAGAATCATACTTGCTAAAGTATGTCTTTTCCCTTAGTCCTCATGTAAATTTCCTGGTCTGTAGATCACAGTAAAATATAGGTCACTGATATAATATTTTATTAATAGATAAGGATACTCAAAAGTTGTATATTGTAAAAAGTCTCCCTCCCTTTCTAATTTTCTAGCCAAAAAGCTCTCCTCTCTGGAAAGTATTTTTTGTTTTTAAACTCTTGTGTATTATTCCAAAGAAAATCTATTTACTGAAAAGCATTTATATCATTTTCTCTTACTCAATGGAAGGATAACATATAGATGTTTCATTTATAAAATATGGCTTGCAGATACTTTCAAATTATATATGTAGAGCCTCTTCATTCTGGTTTTAAAAGAAACACAGTATCCCATTTTAGGAATATACTACAACTTATATAAGAAGTTCCAATTAAAGGATATATAAGTTGTTTCCAGACCCTGCTATTAGGAATTATATTGCAATGGGTGGTGAATATATCATTTCATACCTTTGCATGTATCTGTAAGATAAACACCAGATAAAACTGCTGGGTTAAGGGTACATGCATTATTTAACATTTTGACTGAACTTGCCAGAGTCCTTAAAAGCATCTATATTAATTTACTCTCCCTTAACAATGTAGAAGAGTCCTCATTTCCATACACCTTTTTCAATATATGTTATCAAACTTTCTGATCCTTGATAATCTGAGCTTTAAAAGTTTTCAATAAGTTTTAATTTGCATTTCTCTTAGTATAAGTGAGACTAAGCATCTTTTCACACAATAAAAACCATTAAACTTTCTATTCATGTAAAGTACATGAACATAAAAAAAGGTTTATTGCTCCAACAGACTTCATTTCCTGATTTGCTGAAACTCTGTATTTACTAAGAGTGGCAGATATACGTTTTTCTTCCAGTTTGAGGCTGGACTTTGGGCTTTATTAATAGTGAAGTTTCTGGCCATCCAATTTTTTTTTTTGTCAAAATTTTCAGTCTTTTCTTTTTGCTGTTTCTGCAATTAGATAAGGATTTACAATCTTGAAGCCATAATTTCCCCATATTTTCTCCTAGTAATTTAATATTTTAACATTTTTTTTAACATTTAATCTCTTAGTTTATCTAGGATATTATTTTGGTATGAGGTATGAAGAAAAAAAATCCTATTCTACGTTTTTTCAAATATTTATTAAATAACCCACCTTTTCCCCACTAATTTTGGAAATGACATATTTACTAATTAATAAATTGCTACAGTTTATGGGTCTGTATCTCAGCTTTCTACTCTGTTCCATATGATCCATCTATATGCATGTCAGAACTATACTTGGTTTTTTGTTGTTGTTTGTTTTTTCAAGTGCTAAAGATTGAACCCAGGGCCTCACACACACTATGCAAGTGCTCTATCATTGAACTATATATCCCAGCCCATACTTTTTTCACTAAAGTAATTTCCTTTAAATTCTTAAGTGCTGAAATATACTAAATCCTCTGCAATATGCCTTCTCTTATTTTCATCTAATTCCTATTTTATAGATAATAAAAGGCTTAGCATGGGTCGGGGATATAGCTCAGTTGATAGAGTGCTTGCCTCAAATGTACAAGGCCAGGGGTTCAATCCCCAGCACCACACACACACATACAAAGGCTCAGATGGGCTGGGGTCATAGCTCAGTTGGTAGAGTGCTTGCCTTGCATGCACAAGGCCCTGGGTTCAATCTCCAGCACCACACACACACACACACACAAAAAAAAAAAAAAAAAAAAAAAAAAACAAGTAGGTAAAGAAAAAAAAACATGCCCGAGTATTCATAGCCAGGAACTGGAGAATTGGGATTTGGACAGAGTTAATAGTAATTCTAGTGCCCTCACTCTTCAACACTGTGCTTTAAGTCTCTCAAGCTCAGGTTCAAGCTCTCCTTTTAAGGAGATAAAACTCATCTAGAGATTGAAAGAGATTGAGCTTCTCCCCATGTGGTATGCTCACATTCTTATCCACACCCACCAGCAGCTATGACCATCACTGGGTGGTATTTAAGGTGATATTCTCCTACCTATTCATATTTTGGGAAATTATAGAAAGGTTACAACAATATTTTTAATTGTGATACTTGGGTCATCCTATCCAAATCCTTCCTGACCCTCAGAGCCTAGGTCAATTCAACTCAGTGAGCAAAGTCTGCTCCAACTACCCCAGTCCCCTCACTGGTCCTACTTTCTGATTATTCCTGGAGTAAGCATTATATGATGTCTTATTTCTTGTGTATTTTGTGGGTTTACTCTTTTTTCTAAACATAATTCTAAGAGATTTTTTTCATCCAACTATTCCCCATTACCTCTGACACCTATATGTTCTTGACCTCTAGACTTGATTTTCAGTACTATGGATGCCAGATGAGTAATTCCTAAGGACTACATTTTAATACTTATCCTCAACTGGCAGCTATATTAAGAATTAATTAAAACATAGTATAGGCCAGAAGCAGTAGAACACACATATAATCCCAGAGGCTCAGGGACCAGCCTCAGCAATTTAGCAAGGCCCTAAGCAATTTAGTGAGACCTTGTCTCAAAATAAAAAGCACTGGGGTGTAGCTCAGTGGGTAAATATCCCTGGGTTCAATCCCTGATATGAAAAAAATATATATATGAAATCACTTGCTTCTACAATCAACTTTTGTGCCTGCAATAAAGGCATTTGATTCTGCAATGCTTACCAAAACAAGAGCATCAAGTCAATCTCCTTCATGTTTCCTTAGTTATTTCAATTTGATCAAGATTTGAGACTCTACTAAAGGTAAACACTACAGTGCTAGGCCCCCATATTCCTATGATAAAGAGCAAAACTACTGAAGGAGCTCAATGGAGTTAGCACACAAACAACTGGCTCTACTACAGTGGGATTTCAACCAGACGGTGCATAGAACAAGTAACAAGTTTCATATTGTATGACAATTCTGATCCATCATAGAGGTTCCCTTTGGAACTTTATGCTGAAAAATATTCAGAGACTTTATTTGTGTTCAACATAAAAGAGTACTATGATTCATTAGTAATCTGCCACTGATGAGGAAACACATGTAACTCATTTTCCAGGTGTGATTTAAGGAAATATACTATTTTCCTAATAAGGTAACAACTTGATCCTCTAATACCAACAGGGGAAAGAGAATCTTCATATAGGGAAATAAAGATGAATTTTGTTTCCCCTATTCTTGTCTCACAACATAGTCTTCCCCCATAGGAACTCACTCACCGATTGCCTAATTACCATTGTGCTTTGTTTATCCCCTAATTGTTTCACTGCTGTTTCTCCTCCAGTCACTACTTTATTTTGCTTCTAAAGAGCTGCTTTCCCTAACAATCATAGCAACCAGTGCCACGGTGGACGCTACACTTTCAAATTATAATCCTCATGTTCTGCATCTACCCTGATGGTTCACCCTAGTCCTAAACAGGACCTTGATTATTCAGTTTATTCTCTTACTATCTCTATTACTTTTTCAGCTGAAACTGTTTATTTTACCAGTGAACTCATAATTCACATCAGCTATGTCCTTATACAAGCTATAAAAACTCGAGAAACATACCAATGCTTCTGTTCCATTATATGGTGTCAAAGTAAAAGAATTTGCAAAAAAGCGAAGCTGAGAAAAGAAAACAGTCATTTTGAGAGGGTTAGAATAGAGTCACAAAAGAATTATTCATTTTAATATTAAGAAAGAAAACTTAAACTTCTGATTAAGGAACATTTTTCAATATTGAAAAAAAAATAAAGACATCAAAAAAGAAATATCAATCTCCAACACTCTGAGTCAACTACTTTTAGCATGAGACATCTTTACTTCTGAACTTTTTTCTATGCCTGCCCAATAAAGGGACATTTTATTTTCCTGACTCCTATCAGGAGGAACATTTCCTATCTGTACAATTTTTTAATGTGTACTAGAGGAACTGGTCTTACAAGATCTCAAAATGCAAAACAAATGAAAACAGTTCTGGGTTATATAATATACAATCATTCCCTTATTGAGAAGCTTTTTATTATCATAATTTTTAAATTTTATTATTAATTAATATTCATCTCTTACATTGCTTAACTTATAAATTAAACTTTATCCAAAGGTAAGTGTATAGATTCCCAGAAGAGGCAAGTCTTGAAAACTTTTAATGCTCATAAACACATTAAAAATGCAAAAACAGTCCAGCTTAACATTGCTTAACACAGGTTTCCCAAAATTATCTGAATACAGAACTCTTGGGATCCATGGTGCATTATCAAAGAAAATGCTCAGATACTAGAGCAGTGGTAATGCCAGAGAGTTTGGAGCAGAGGCTACATATAAGTAACATAAAAACCTTCCAGTTAAATAGAATTCTGACACACGCAGGTTCAATTTCTTATGTCTTTTCCCAACTCTTAAATTAAGAAGTATTACTCACCAGCCAAATCAGTGGCATCAGCAGTGTCCATAAAAATGGAGGTAGAATTCCATAGGTCAAATTGGTCAGTACTGTCCCTGGGCAAATTACACTTGAATACAGACCCTGGAAGCACAGAGAAGAGACACAATATGATTTTAATTCAACATACATTGACTCAGTCCAGCTATAGCTAGTGTATACACTAGGTAATAAAAGAGATACATACATAAGCCAGGAAGCCAGGATATAAAGAATTTATACTCCAAGTCATCTCTGAAGTTGGGACTATTATACTTTAAGAATCAGGTACTGAGAACCCACTATGAGAAACACTAAGGCTGCATAAACTAGTAAGATAAAGTCTCTATTTTCAAGAAACTCACAGCGTAATTCATCACATCAATACCCTTAAAGACAAGAATCATATAATCCCTTCAATAGATGCAGGAAAGCACTTGACAAAATATAGCACCCCTTCAATTAAAATCTCAATGACATTCCTCATAGAATTAGAAAGAGCAATCGTGAAATTCATTTGGAAAAATAAGAGTCCCAGAATAGACAAAGCAATCCTTAGCAAGAAGAGTGAAGCAGGAGGCATCACAATACCAGACCTTAAAGTATACTACAGAGCTATAGTAACAAAAAATGACATGGTACTGGCACCAAAACAGACATGTAGACCAATGGTACCAAATAGAAGACACAGAGACAAACTCAAATAAATACTGTTATCTCATTCTAGACAAAGGTGCTAAAAACATACCCCGGAGAAAAGATAGCCTATTCAATAAATGATGCTGGGAAAATTGGAAACCACATGTAACAAAATAAAGTTAAACTTCTATCTCTCAAAAACTCAAAGTAGATCAAAGACTTAGGCACTAGAGCAGAGACCCTGTGCCTAATAGAAGAAAATGTAGACCCAAATTTTCACCATGTCTGCTTAGGAACTGACTTCCTTGATAAGACTCCTCAGTGGAAGAAGTAAAATCAAGAATCAATAAATGGGATGGATTCAAACTAAAATGCTTCTTTTCAGCAAAGGAAACAATAACGTGAAGAGAGGGCCTACAGATTGAGAGAAAATCTTTACCACATGCACCTCAGAGCATTAATCTCCAGAATATGTAAAAAACTCAAAAAACTTAACACCAAAAAAGACAAATAGCCCAATCATTAAATGGGCAAAGAAACTGGACAGACAATTCACAGAAGAAATACAACTGATCAACAAATATATGAAAAAAATTTTCAATATCTTTAGCAATTAGAGAAATGCAAATCAAAATACTCTAGTCAGAATGGCAATTATCAAGAATACAAACAACAATAAATGTTGGTGAGGATGTGGAGAAAAGGGTATATTCATACATTGCTGGTGGGAATGCAAATTGGTGCAATCATTATGGAATGTGGCATGGAGATTCCTCAGAAAACTTGGAACTAAACCACCATTTGATCCAGCTATCCCACTTCTCAGTTTATACTTAAAGGACTTAAAATCAGCATATTACTGTGATGCAGCCACATCGATGTTTTTATAGCAGCTCCACTGAAAATAGCTTAACTATAGAACCAAAGTAGGTGCCCTTCAACAGATGAATGGATAAAAAAAAATTGGTACATATATGATGGAATATTGCCCAACCTTAAAGAATAATGAAATTATGGCATTTGCCAGTAAATGAATGGAGCTGGAGAATACCAGACTAAGTGAAATAAGTCAAACCCAAAAAACCAAAGGACAAATGTCTTCTCTAATATGCAGATGCTAAATCACAATGGAGGGGGGTGGGGCTAGGGAAGAATAGTTACTTTAGGTAGAGAGGAGTGAAGAGAGAGGAGGGGATATGGGAGTAGTAGAATAAATAGTAGGATAGTAGACTGAATTAGACATCATTACCCTATGTACATATATAACTTATGACCAGTGGGATTCTACATCATGTATAGCCAGAAGAACGAGAAATTATATCCCATTATATATGATGTACTCTACTGTCACAAATAACTAATTAAAACAAATTTTAAAAAGTATATTGCTATCCATGCCGAGTGTAAGCAAAATTTTATTGATGTTCTGTTTGAGATAAAATTTCTAAGATCAATAAAAAAACAATTTTAAAAAGTACCACAAAAGAAAAAAAAAAAAAAGAATAACCAATCTTGAAGCTGGAGGAGAAAAGTAGAGCCTTAAAGATCAATTTATCAATCTTAATAAGCACTTCAGATGAAAAGACTGACAGAGTTTATTTAGTCCTTGCCTTCAAGAAGTTTCTGATGTAGTAAATACAGATAGCCAAACCTAAAGTATGTATTGTTTCCCTGTAGGTCCCTAAGACCCATACCTCTAGCTTGAGATGGGTGTTCCTGGCATGAGAGGAACAAAGAGTTGTTCTGGTGCCATGAAGGGCTCCAACTGAAGATATCTAAATCAGATCCTTAGTCTGGGATTCATCAGGTTAGAAAATTCTGTCTTAGAAAGACAGCCTCAACTAACAGAGCTTATGTTAATAAGAAGGGCCCAATGCCATCTGTAGAAAGCTCTGTGGCACTGGGCTTGGTTAAAACTATTTCATTTAGTTTAATTTTGACTACATTTTACCTTGTTTTAATACTGAATATTTTAACTCTTTTTTTTTTTTTTTTTTTTTTTTACATTTAATCTCATTTTTTTCCTCTCAAATAAAAATTAGGGGGGCTGGGATTGTGGCTCAGCGGTAGAGTGCTTGCCTAGCATGTACGAGTCTCTGGGTTCAATCCTCAGCACCACATAAAAATAAAATAAAGATACTGTGTCTACTACAGCTAAAAAATAAATATTAAAAATGAATAAATAAATAAATAGAAATTAAGGACAGGCATCATGGTGTGCATCTATAATCCCAGCAGTTCAGGCTGCTGAGGCAAGAGGATCCCAAGTTCAAGGTCAGCCTCAGCAACTTAGCAAGACCTTGTCTCAAAATAAAAATAAAAAGGGCTGCCCGATGTGGCTCAGTGGTATAGCATGCCTGGGTTCAGTCCCAGTACCAAAAAATAAAACAAAAAGGCAGTGCCAGGGTAACACAGACAGATCAATGGACAGATGGCACACTGACAAACAGAAGCTGGAAGCTTTTTATCATTTATTTGGTGCTGCAGAGGACTGGTAGTACCTGACATGGGTCATTCACTCCTGAGAGTTCCTTAGATTAACAAACAATTCTCTGAAAAAAATGTCAAGAGCTGGAACTCATCACCACTATACCCAAAAATTCTTCCCAAAAAAAGTATCTTATTTTGCCCCAAAGATCGCTAAGGAAAAGTTCTTATTCTAGAAATAGTTAGAAAATATTTAGTTCCAAATGAGAAATCTTCAAACAAAAATACAGGGTTTTAACATGTAAAACTTTCTTTGATAAGCAAAAGAAATTAACAAGACACCTCTCCATGCTTAGTTACAGGGAAAAAATTGTGATGATCTTGAGAATTTCTATGTAGCTTATATAAGGACAGCCTGCATTAATGAATCATTAAAATCTCTCAGGTAGCCAATGCAGAACCTGACACTTAACAGTAATACAAGCTTCAAAAGGAATTTCCTAATGTAGTTCTATGTTTCTTCTCTCCTTATAAAAGCCAAGGAGGAAAAGCTTGAACCAAAAAGCTAAGAACCTTTTTTTCATGTAATTGTTGATTGATTGTATATCCTCTTCTGAGAAGTGTCTGTTCAGATCCTTGGCCCATTTGTTGATTGGATTATTTGCTTTTTTGGTGTTTAGCTTTTTGAGTTCTTTGTATACTCTAGAGATTAGAGCTCTATCTGAAGTGTGAGGGGTAAAAATTTGTTCCTAGGATGTAGGCTCCCTATTCACTTCACATATTATTTGTCTGGCTGAGAAAAAACTTTTTAGTTTGAATTTATCCCATTTGTTGACTCTTGGTTTTAATTCTTGTGCTATAGGCATCTTATTAAGGAAATGGGGGCCTAGCCCCACGTGATGGAGATTAGGGCCTACTTTTTCTTCTATTAGACGCAGAGTCTCTGGTTTAATTCCTAGATCCTTGATCCATTTTGAGTTAACTTTTGTGCATGGTGAGAGAAAGGGATTCAATTTCATTTTGTTGCATATGGATTTCTAGTTTTCCCAAATAAGAGAGCTCATTGACGCATGTATTATAATTATTCATAAAAGTAGGATTCATTTGCTATATCCATACATTTATATAGCATAATTTGGTCAGTTTTACTCACCAGTTCTTTCTCTTTCCCTCCTTCCCAGAGCTTTCTATGAAAGGAGAAGCTAATATGACCTTGCCCTTTAAAAGGGAGTTTCCAGAGTACAAAGAAGCAATGTGACAAGTTTTTAAACATCTCAAGAAACATTAGAAAGAGGTGCCTAAGTGGACCAACACACTGAGCACAAAATGAAATAATAATAGACAACACATGAACATACTCAAGAAGATGCAGACACCTACACAAATACACATACAAATGCATACACACCCACAAAAAAAATACACACACACACACACACACACACACACACACACAGGTATCCCCCCATGTGAATGCATGCACACACACACACATATAAATATCCTCACATTCTGAGCAACACAGCACTTCTGTGAAGGCTTCATATTGATCCCCTCATTCCACTCTCCTAACAAATCCATGAGGCAGACATTTATTATCCCTATTTTTTCAGGAGGCAAAACTGAGGCATAAGGAGATAAAATAATTTGGCAAAGATTAAAAAGCTAGTAACAAAGTCAAAATTCAAATCCAGTTTTAGAGAAGATATTCTTATATTACCCCGGGTTAGTCAGTTTTTCAACACTGCAACCAAATATCTGATAAGATTAACTTAGAGGAGGAACATTGATTCTGGTTCATGGTTTCAAAGGTTTAGTCCAAGGTTGGCCGACTCCACTGCTCTGGCCCAAGGTGACAACAGAACCTCAAGGCGGAAGGGCATGGCAGAAGAGCACTGCTCCACTCATGCCAACCAGAAAGCAGAAAGGGAAAGAGGAAGGGGCTACATGGAAAATGAACTCTCCCAAGGCACACCACCAGTGAGTCACCCCCTCCAGTCAAACCTACCCACTTCTAGTAACCACCCAGTTAGTCCATTCAAACTAGAATAGACTGATTAAGTCACAGCTCTCATAAATAAAATGTACATGAGAAAGATCAGAGACTTGCAGTTAATATTTTAGACATAGGCAATCAAGGCAAAGAAGCAGTAAGTTCCAAACCACAATGGGTACACGGAGCCAACACGACTCACAAGGGTCAGCGTCTCCAAAGAAACACCCTCTAAACTCAGATCCCATGGAAGAAGAGCTCTGGAGTCTTATCTAAAATCACCATTACCCAAAGAGCATTATAACTATTGACTAGGAGGTAGTGCAGTTTAGTGGGAAAAGTCCAAACTGTGAAGCCAGCTGGCCTGAGATTTTTGAGTAAATGACTCAAATTTTTTTGTTCTCGTTTGAAATATGGTAATAATCAGACCCACCTAACTGCACAGGGAAGACAATAAATAAAAAGTAGAAGAACACCTGACAGTAAGTACTTAAACAGTGGCTATTGTTATTGTTAATAGTGTCATTCTCTTAACAGGTTGGAGTTCCTGAATACTACATTATAATAAATGAACCACATAAAAATACAAGATCAGGAACTAATCATCTCTGTTCCAAAGCTTTCATGTATACCAACTCTCACTCTAAACTACAATAGTAAGTGGGAAACCAGTCATATTATTAGGAAATAGATTGTAATTAAGAAACTACTATTCTGCCATTTCCATATCACTGAAACAGGCCTCACCTGCTGGTTGAAGTGCTTATTCAAAGCCACATTTAGAAGGTCAGTGGCGTATTTGGAAGAGCTGTAGGGTTCCTGGCCTTTCCTGTGCTGGATGTCTTCAAGACTGAAATTAGATTTCCTTGCATTCCGAGATGATGTCCAGATGAGTTGAGATGGATTATAATTGTGACAGAGGAGAGGTTCTAGTTCCCGAATCTGAAAGGAAAAAAAAAAAAAAAAAAGAACAAAAAAGTATCAAAATCTGCTGAGCGGTACAGGATAACAATTTTGAAAGTACTACATCTGTATCCTGGAATTGAATTATTACATATATGGATTGAAAATGGAAAGAACCAGTTTTGTCACTGATGGAGTGAAAAAAATCACAAATAAGAAAGAGGAGGAGGCTAGAATGATCCATGGGGAATAAATTAGAGACGTCAGTATTAACTCATGTCCAGCCTTATAGGAATACAGATTAGTTACATATAAAATAGATATGTATGCATCCATGAGTTCACATGCACGAACTTATCTCCTTAGCAGAGAGGCATGAAGCAATTGACATCTCAATAGCAACAAGCACCCAGATCTTGTTTTCTGATAACAATTTTCCAATAAAAGGAACCAGATCTCCTTAGAGAAACAGCTGTTCTAGGATCAAGGCAGAAAATACAAGAAGCACCCTACAGTGCCCAAAAGAAAGAAAGTGCTCTAAATGAAAGTTAGAACAAAACCAGGAAACTCAAACAATGGCATAAAAGTACAAGAGATGGGGGAACCAACTGAAAGAACCAAATAGAAATTGTACATCCATGAGTCCATATGGATATAAAAAGATGATCAAATAAAGATTTGCTTCTTTGCCTTGATTGCCTATGTCTAAAATATTAACTGCAAGTCTCTGATCTTTCTCATGTACATTTTATTTATGAGAGCTGTGACTTAATCAGTCTATTCTAGTTTGAATGGACTAACTGGGTGGTTACTAGATGCAAATCTCTATTGCCAGAAAAATTCCAAGTAATTTCTACAGATGATCTGCCCTTGTCCCTTCCTGGGACAAGAGCATAGAGCATGCTAGATAAGCTACACATCTCGTGTTTAACTTTATATGCACGCCTGAAATTATAACACCAAAGTGCTAATGCTTAAGAAGTCAGAAATCATGAAAATAAAAAATTAACTATGTATTACTGTTTAATAATGGCTTGTCTACCATCCCAAACTATTGGATGCCAAGCACACTTCCAAAGACTACTTAGAATTAAGAATGGGTAGCAGGGCATGGTGGCGTATGCCTTAATCCCAGTGGTTTGGAGGCTGAGGCAGGAGGATCTTGAGTTCAAAGTCAGCTTCAGCAACTTAGTGAGGCCCTAAGCAACTCAGTGAAATAAAATATAAAAAAGAGCTGAGGGGCTAGGGTTGTGGCTCAATGGTAGAGCACTTGCCTAGCATGCGTGAGGCACTGGGTTCCATCCCTGGCACCACATAAAAATAAGCAAATAAAGGTTAAAAAAAAAAAAAAGAGCTGGGGATGTGGCTCAAGTGGTTAAGTGCCCCTGAGTTCAATCCTCAGTACCAAAAAGAAAAGAAAAAATAAAATAAAATAAAAACTGGTATGCTTTATCTCTGTTCTATACATTATTTATGAAGGTTACTGTACATTTTCCACTTTCTATCTTGATTTGCTACAGTCCTTGTTAAAAGAAAAAAAAATTATATATCAATAGGTTACTATAGGGAAACAATGTTTTCAAAAAGTCAAGTGAAATAAAGTGATTACCTCATTTATTTACTTGTTTATTTGTTTACTGGTACTGGGGACTGAACCCAGAGGCACTTTACCACTGAGTTTCATCCCCAGCCTTTTTACTTTTTATTTGTAGACAGGATTTCACTAAGTTGCTGCAGCTGACCTCAAACTTTCAACTCTACTGACTCAGACACCCCAAGCACTGGGATTACAGGCCTGTGTCACTGCCCAGCTGATCACCATATTTAAATACTCAGACATTTAATGCTACCCATAAACTAATGAGCTTAAAAACAAAAGAAAAAAAAATCACTGTAATGTATCCATGCAAGCCCTTAGGATCATAGCACTAAATGTGGGTTTAGTTAAGTTTTTTTTACCAGGATAAAGTGTCCAAAGATATTGGTTGCAAACACCTCCTGAAGCCCATCAGCAGTGACCCTATCCTTTTGGGTCAGCAGTCCTTCAGCTGTGGAGAACATATGAATCGCTTTTCTGAAACAGCAAAAGACAGTGGTATTACTTTTTAAAGTTTCTTTAATTAAAGACACTCCCCATTTACCCTACTCCCCCACCAACACATATACACAAGCTACAGCTTCCTTAAGTCTATCATGACAGAAATAGAAATATCAGTTTCTCAGACAGGGTTATTCTGAGTATTAAATAAGATACAAAAAAAAAAAAAAAAAAGCTTTCTTTCCCCAAATTCATGGAAATATTTACATACTTACTATTCACACTACCAAAAGGAAGCCATGTCTCTCAAAACCTGCTTCTAGCAAACACTCTCTTCACCTCTTTCCAAATCAGGTTAAAGATAAACTGTTCTGAAGGAAAACAGCTATGCCAAGAGAGAAAAGTCTACCTGCACAGAGTTTGTTTAACTGCTTAAAAAAAAAAAAAAATTAGGCAGGTTTGTTTTTTCACTAGGAATTTTTAGAGCACTGAACATACTAATATGCTGTTTTGCTATGCCATCAATTTAGCAGGTCAAGACCAGTGTTCTGGACACTGAGGAATAGCAGGAAGCAGATTTATTGGCTGCAGGGTTCAGAGGTAGGTCTCGCCTAAGAATTCTTCCTCTGAACTCTGAGTTTAGAAATATTTAGAATTTTATACCCAGTGTACAGAGGGAGGGGGAGCTCAGAGGTTCACAATCTATAGAAGTCCACATAAAAGTAGTTTTGTTTGTTTGT
The DNA here is from genome assembly GCF_045843805.1 of Urocitellus parryii. Taxonomy (NCBI): domain Eukaryota; kingdom Metazoa; phylum Chordata; class Mammalia; order Rodentia; family Sciuridae; genus Urocitellus; species Urocitellus parryii. The sequence goes on from NC_135541.1 coordinate 113,762,600, forward strand.
TTTTTCTCTAATGTACTTGGCAGTTAACCCAGTCTAGATACAAATAAATCAAGGATATTCTTTGTAAAAAGCAGTGCCTGGGATAGGGAGAGTTTTTCTCCCTTTTCCTTCAGCAGCTGGCTTTCAAGGATTTCTCCACTGTTTGGGTTAGTCTTATCACACTCTGCTTCAGCAAACATATCTCCTGCCTAAAAACTTCTTTTAGAATTTTTTTCTGATAGTCTAAGAGCAATTATGGTGAGGGTCTCTAGAGAAGCTTAATTAAGATTTCCTGTGAAGAAGGGGGTGCCACTACAATGTGGGATTTGTCTGTGTATGTTTTAATGCAAGAAAAGCAGTAATTAGCATGCAATAAAAATATGTATTTATAAATAAGTGTACTGAGTCACAAGACATTTCTTACTCTGATTTATGATTTTATTTGTTGCAGTACTAGAGATTAAACCCAGGGTCTTGAGCATGCTAAGAAAGCACTCTACCACAGAGCTATGCTCCCAACTCAGGTAAACAGGTTTTTCTTTTAACATTTTTTTTTTTTAGTTGTAGATGAACACAATACCTTTATTTTATTTATTTATTTATTTATTTATTTATTTATTTATTTATTTATTTATTTATTTATTTCTATGTGGTCCTGAGGATCAAACCCAGTGCTTCACACATGCCAGATGAGTGCACTACCACTGAGCCACAACTCCAGCCCCAGGTAAACATTTTTGAAAGCCAATACATCAATGTGTATCGAGAAACTCCCAAGTAAACACTAGTTCTTTGCGTTTCTCCCAGCTACCAGTCAGAGCACCTGACATACAGCTAAGGAAAAGCTTCCAAAGCAGCCTTTGTGAGCCTGGAGTCTCCCTGGAAACTCTAATGTAGAAATGTTCCTGCAAATAGGCACACTCAGGCAGACCAAAACCCAACATCCTGAAACATCCAACCACTTGGAATGTCCTAGAGACCTAGAATACCATAAGAAGGAAGTTGCATGAAAAAATGAATGCTTTTCTTTCATGACCTGGTTGTAACACCTGCTTTCTATGATTTCACCCTTCCCAACGTTCCTTTGCCTTTCATTCCCCACAATTTAACACACCAAAGGCAAAAAAAAAAAAAGAATACCTTTCTTTCAATCAATTCATCTAGAAAATGGAAATTACCTTGAAAAGAGGCCAGAGAAAAATGCTTTAATATTTAGCTGTGGGTTAGGCATGATCCCAGCATTTAGATACACATAGTCTAATCTTTGAAACCTGCAAGTAAAACATTAAGACAAGATTGTTAGAATAATGAAGACAAAAGGTAGTGTATTCTATCTCTAGAGTATAGAAGGCCTGAGGACAGGAAAAATTTTCTGGCTAATTAAGATGGCCACTTCAAGATAAATAAATAAGACAGGGTTATAGCATTTTTCTTTTTTCTTAGCCCTAGTAAATGTTTGAGTTTTTCTTTTTTCTTTCTTTTTTTTTACCTTTTTTTTTTTTTGGTTTTTGTTTGTCTCTTTGTTTATCTGCTTTGACACTGGTTTCCATGGGCTTGAAAGTCAAATCTTCTCTGATCAATAAACCCTTCCAGGTTCCCAATTAGGGAGTGCAGAACCCTCTCTTAATCTGCTTTCCTGTTATTGCAAAGTGGTTTTTTTTTCCTTGCATTTAGTTAGTTGGCTAATTAATTAGCTTACCATTCCCCCTAGTTGACAAATAAAATTTATATCACATATAATAGATCTGGCCTGACCTATCACTGCTGGAATCTGAAGGCCAAGATGTCTACTAAAATGGAGGACCCACACGGAAGCCATTCAGCATTCATGGACAAGAACTATTTACCATAAAATGATGAAAGTTCACTGTCATATGGTGACATTATAAGAGCTGAATGGGGATAAGATAGTCTTGGAAAGTTCAGTCCAGAATACTTGTGGAGGGAACTGTAAAATGCTGACTTGAGAAAACTTTTTCATTTTTAAACCTATATAAACCTTAATCTAAGTGTACCCCTTTTGAACTAGGCTCAAGATGAGTGGAGCGTCTTCTCATGATACTCAAAAGCACCATGCATATTAAAAATAATTCCTATAATTCTATGTACACAGAAGGACAGGGCCATAGCTATTAAAACTGGATCTTGAAATACATATATGTCTGCCAATTCAGATCACACATAAATATTTCTTATTCATCTTATAAATAATTAACATCCAAAAGACTCTAATTACTAAGCTGTTTAAACACTTATCTTATTACGATCAGTTTATCACACAAGGGTCACAAAGATAATAAATAGTTCCAGCTATTGTTTATGGTTCCATTATCTAATTTTCAAACTTCCATCAAAGAATATTAATCTATTTTGCTAGGAATGAAGACAAATGCTTAGTGAAGAGTAAACATTGCACCAGAACATCAAATTAAGCTCTGGCTTCAGTAAAAGAACAAAATATTTTCAAAGATGAAATGATTGACACAGTTGCTCTATTCTGGATACATGAGAATCACTATTTCTTATGAGTTTTGAACTGCACATATCTAATAAAACAGAGTATTATAGATGGAAAGACCAGGTTTCAGGGATGGTGCTGCTGAAGGGATCCTTCTCTAGCTCTCGTATCAAATTTACTTCAGGACCAGAACCAACAATATCCATTTGGGCCATTAAGTATAGTATGTAGGGTCTACATAGGCAAGAGATCTATCCATACACTTTCAAATATTCCCAAATTCATGAATATCACTATCACCATAATTTCCTAAAACCAGGCAATGCTGCCCATCCCAGAGAAAGAGATTACATCAAAGTTGCACTAAAAGTTGACGAAAGGCAACTGAGACAACTGCCATCTTACCTTCTTCAATGTTCCCTTCTGTTACACAGCCTTAAATTTGTGCTAAATCACTAAATATCTCATTATATTACTAAATTTGCAATAGACACCAAATATCTTGAGTCTTTGGAGGCAACTGAGAATAGTCCATACTACAAATATTAAAACTTAACATTTCAAAAGTCAATTATATTGACATGGGCCATTTTTCACAAAGGATAAAGGTTCTTTTCCACCAAAAAAGGAAAAAAATAATTCAATTTATACAGGTAAGATAACTAGCTGGCTAGGAAGGTCTGGGGAAAGAAGGCCTGCAAATTTCTCTCCTGACTCAGGTTTTTGTTATTGTTATTCTTTTTAGATATCCGTGACAGTAGAGTGTATTTTGACACATTATACACACATGGCATATAGCTTATTCTAATTAGGATATCATTCTTGTGGTTGTAAATAATGTCAAGTTTCACTAGTTGTGTATTCACATATAAACATAGAAAAGTTATGTCTGATTCATTCTACTGTCTTTCCTATTCCCATCCCCCCTTTCCTTCATTACACTTTGTCTAATCCAATGAACTTCTATTCTTCCCCACCCCATCACCAATTGTGTATTAACATCCATATATCAGAGAGAACATTTGGCCTTTGGTTTTGGGGGACTGAATTATTATTTCACTTAGCATGATAGTCTCCAGTTTCATCCATTTACCAGCAAATGCCATAATTTAATTCTTCTTTACGGCTGAGTAATATTTCATTGTGTATATATATATATATCACATTTTCTTTACATTTGTCTGTGGAAGGGCACTTAGGTTGGTTCCATAGCTTTGCTATTGTGAACTGAGCTTCTACAAACATTGATGTGGCTGTGCCACTGTAGTATGCTGATTCTAAGTCCTGTTTGTAACTCTATAAAGAATCTTCATGCAGTTTCAGAGGCTTGAAGACTCTCTAAGTTATGGAAGAATAAGGGGTATAAAACATATCACAATTTATTGGAAAGTAGAACCTGTAAAATCTGTTTTTTTTTTTTTTTTTTTAGAAATATGATGTGACAGAAAACTCCAGGAATTCAGCAAGAGAGAGAAACTAGATGCACAAAGGTCCAAGGCCATAGAGAACAAGAGTGGGGTGAAAATACAGCTTTTGCTTCATAACTTGTGCATTTGTGACAAGGAAATGCAAATGACTATGAAATCACAAAAATAAAATGCAAAGTATTATTGTCCAGGAAATATCCTTACCAAGAACACTTTCCTTGTATCTATCACATTTCCTCTACTGTGCAAGGAAATAAAATAGTTCCCTGTTTCGTAAAGGCCTCAATTATTTAAAAAGAAATAAAAAAGAAGTATGAAAATTAATCAATGTGGATAACACCATGGCTCACACGTATTTTTACTGTAGGATTTATAACCTTTGGGGATCATAAATTCCTCTTAGAATTTAAAGAAAGGATCCTCTGAACCCAGAAAAAAATGTACTGTGCACCGAGGAACAATTCTGTGTGCACTTCCAGGGAAATTAAACACCCAAGTACTCTATTCCTTCATATACCAAAATACTCATCAAATGCTTATCACATGACAATTATTGTACAGATATGAAGAAATCTTTACTGCCTGGGGAAAAAGATTTCTGAGGAGCAAGGAAGAGAACTGAGCTTTAGAACAACCCAACCAGATAAAGTCACATGATCCCATTAGGCATATCTAATATCCTATTTCTGTATTAGTTTCATCAAGTGTTAAATATCAATACTCTCCCTACCAATTAGTGAATTTGTTATGTGGAAGAAATATGTAAAAATCGGTTCAAATATCAAAAGAGTTATATTAATTTAAGCCATTACAACTGACCATATATCAGGGTATATTCACAAATTTATCTTCATGACTGAGAATGGAAATGTGATGTACTGAAATGAAACTGAGATGTATTGAGGATCACTCTACAGATTTTCTCAGCATAATTTCTTACCTGTTCAAAGTTTTCCTATCCTTTGATATTTTATTAAATGTTATGTTACACAATCACATGAGAGAGAAATGAGACAATAGGAGAAATACCTTTGTTTAAGTTCTTTGGCAGCCTCAAACACTGACTGTAAGTTGCTGATATCCACCTGCACAGTGGTGACTTCAGCAGTGGGGTAACAGGCCAACAGAGTAGCACGGACAGCTTCTGCCTTGCCCGAGTTCCTGCACGCCAAACAAAGGTAAAGCTCATTGTCTTCTGCCAGAAGCCTCTTGCAAAGGGCTAGGCCGATGCCACTGAGAAAGCAATTCAGGTACAAGATATATGTAAATTCAGATGGTGCTAAATAAAGGCATTTCTTTCTGACTGTATCAATTTGAGCTCCAAGGAAGAGTAGAGACCAAGAAAAAAAATATTTAAGCATTATTTAAAGAAAAGAGGAATCTGCCACTCTAATAGTCATTTGTTCAGGATGATGTCTCATTTGTTTCTCCCATTCCAAAAAATCTCAATGGCACAATAACTGGTTTTCATTATGTACTTACTGTGCTATTCATGAAAGTGATACATTACTAGCAAGTGTTGAAAAGAGCATTTTATTAGCTGTTTCTTGTGCTTATGGTTTATTTTGCTGTCTACATTCTTCAAGGTCCAGGGCTCCACCACCTATTGGTATCATTGCCACTATAAGGAGCACCAGAAATCCCTGATAAAGGAATGAATGAGTTTTTTAGGAAGAGGCATCAGTGACAGGCAGGAGGTATAAGTCCCTCTCGATTACTGTGACTGAATAACCACTACAAAGAGAAAGAACTCAGTATTATTGAATAGGAGGTAGCAATAAATATTAGATGGGGACCAAGAAAGAGATGCAGGGTCAAGTTTGCTTAGACTTTAAATAAACTACTTCAGAAAGAGCACTATAAAACTTCCCACTAGATGGCGACAGCAGTCAGATCATCTGCTGGGACTAATGAAAACCGGGGCAATAAATTAAATATTAGAATTCCAAAAAGAGCCTGAAACCATCAGTAATATGTTGGTACTACCAATGCTGCATCAAGTATGTTATGTTTATTCATCTTCACTAAAGAATAACAGGACTTTAAATATAAAATTGCACATATCACAATATATGAAAAAGAAGCATACACTAAGTCAGCCCTGCTTTATTTATCCCCCATTGGCAAAGTAGAGGGCATACCGAAAAACTGTCCATGGCAGACAGCTACATAGCTGATTTAGTTGGTGTGAATATGGTTAGATAACTGAAGCAGGGCAATCTTAAATGACATTTACCATATTTCTGTCTTAATCTCTCAAAACGCCAAAAAGCAATTGGTAGAAAAATGGATTGATTGATTTTATCCTCCACACATCCTTCGTGAAAGTACAAATGAGAAGTAAAACAGTCAGTCAATAAAGGAGGCTGAGAGTCCAGGTGAGCAATCCCAGAATATTTATGAGCTAATTACTTTGCACTCGGACGGACTATGCCTTAACAGGAATCATGTTTTCCTATGTTCCTATCATATACTCTGTATTACAGAGTATGTGTTAGTGCTGTGTGAAATGAAATAAGACACCAGCTCCCCACCGCGCGCGCGGGCTCCTGATGCTCATGGAAGTTGAAATTTTAAAACTAGGAGCATAAGACATGGCCACGTGCTCAGCACCGAACTAAACTTCAGGAATTCACAGTGTATACTTCAGAGTGGGTCAAAGGCGTGTGCAGGGTCCGCGTAGGAATCTTCCCTTTCCCTGGATAATCACAAGCAACCCTGACGACTTACTGGTGGTGTAGTTCTCCCTTACACTGCCATGTTTTCATTCAAAGCACCAGTTTCTGAGTACCTCAAGGGGCCAGCATGCCCCATACCTTGGCGAAGGAACCAGAGAATAGTAGGATGGGGTCTCGGCCCAAGTCCCCAACGGAGCAAATTCAAAGACAGGCAACTGCCCGGGTTGTCAACGGCAGGTCGCCGGCTTCTGCTCCCTCCGACCCCAGAACGCAGCCTCTGCAATCCCCAAAGAGCCCTCACCTGCTCGCCCCGGTGACCAAAACCACCTTTCGCATCTTCGCACACTCAAGAGCCGAGCCGTAAAGCAGGTCCTCACCTCAGCGTTCGGAACCCCTGCGAATTCATACTAACTTTGGAACCTCCTCCCTCCCCCGCCCCGCCCCCAGAGAGGCTGCACCCTAGCGTACACCCACCAATGGGGGAACCGATCGGGACTCTTGCGTCATCGACTCCGCACCGTGCCTGCCAATCGCAGTCTGCCGTCGGCGCGCAACGCCTAAGCCGGGTGGAGTGAGATAGGCCGAGGGGCGGAGCCGCGTGACGCAGAGCGTCAAGCCAATCCAGGAAGTCCCCGCCTACTCCGGGGCGCAGGTGCCTCCCGCCCCGCTGCTCCAGGCTTGGGCCAGCTGCGTTTTTCCGCGTGGTGGTGCTCTTTGAGCAGAGCATGGGTTGCCGTGGCTCACACAGAGTCCATGTACTGGAGCCTCAGAATGGCATTAGGATGGTTGCACCAGAGCTTGTATTAGAGAAAAGGGATAGATACAGGAGCTAAGGTTCAGGGATTATGTGCTTTTCCACTGTTTTTTTTTTTTTTATGTTTATCACATTTATTAGTAATGTGCAACAATGTTTAAGATGTCATCAAGTAAAAATAATGCATATTATACATAATTATGTGAAGCATATATTAACTTTTGAAAAACATTGCCTAAAATAGAAAATCTGAATATATGTGAATTTCTTATTTATGAATTGTGAAACTTGGAAGAAATATTTCTATGTTTTGTATTTTATCATTTTATTTAAAAAATCTCTCATATAACTACAATTAAGAAAAAGAATAAAAGGGATAAAGGGAAAGTGAGGAAATTAAGAAATAAAGATAAATGCTTGAAACTTTCTAACAAAATAAATTTAAAATGATCACTTACTTGTCTCATGTAAAATGAACATTGTATTAAAATGGATAGTATTGCATTATTTAGAATTCTTTGCATTTAACACATTTAAAAAGTCAACCTAACTTATGCAAGTAATAATGTGATTACAATTTGTAACTAGTTAAAAAAAAAAAGTGTGTCACATTAGATTGGGTAGAGAGAAGTGATGGGAGGGGAGGAGAAGGCCAGATAGGAAGGGCAGCAGAATAAAATAGACATTATTATTGCTGTATGTATATAGGTGACTGTATGACCAATGTGATTCTGCAACCTGTACAATCAGAAAAATGAGAAATTTTCCACTGTTTTTTGAGTGTATAGATCCAGCTTAATCCTCTTTGGGAAAATGAACATTGACTTTATTAAGAATTTTCTGTAGAATCATGCATGAAATACCAATCTTCAAAGATTGGAATGTGGTATGGAATCAGATATTCTCAGAACTTCATTCTCAGAATGATGTACTGAAAATATACTATAATCTACATCAATGCCTCTCAAACTCTTTCTGGCCAAGAAGCAGTTTTTTGTTTCCAAGCCATTCCATATACGTATTTTTGGAAAATACAAAAAACAAAAAATTACTGGAAAAATTAAAAACAAAATGTATACAAATTACGAGCCCTAGTTTTTTTTATTAGAATCAACACATATAAAAGTACTCTACCAAACGGCTGTAAAAATTTCTAATGTTTCCTCTAGGTTTCTATATTTCTAGTAGACAGAAGAACCATTACCATGCCCTGTTAACTGAATTAAACTGTATATCATCATACATCAAACTACTGAACATGCTTTAATCCACTCCATGGCCTCCTTCAAAATTTCAATTACTTATGAACAGCTATGATCCCTAAAAAACTGGGATAATTGGTATTGGTTTTTGATCCTAGACGTTTTGATTAATAATACCACTGAGAGTAATCATTTATCTTATGCCAATAAAATTAGATTTTAAAAAGCAAATCTGATTATTTGAACATTAGATTCCTAGATAAAAATTCTTCATTACTGAGGTGGGACTCAACTTTCATTGTTATCTCACTTTCAATTGCTCTGAAGAGACCACAGTTCAACAATATTTTCTGAATGTATTAGAGTGATATTAACCCCAATCTTGAGAATATAAATCAAACACTTTTAAAATGTCCTGGAGCTCAGCAGGCACATGTGAAAGGAGTAAGAGAGGAAAGAGAGATGTGTGGCCATCCCAAAGAAAATTAATTTCTACACAGAAAGTAGAGGGTACAGACTCCAGAGGTTCAGCATCACCACAATCTTGCGATGATAGTGTAGGATGGAGTGTGAATTATGTGAAGGCCATTTGACTGCAGAGCAAGGGCATCGGGCTCTCATCCCTTATGACTTCCATTTAACTGAATGAAGTAACTTTGGTCTCTTTTTCCTTTTTTTTTAGTATAATCTGCTTTTTTCAGTGTGCTGTGAGCTTTGAAAGATGGGCTAACCTACTAGAATAAAATCATTTTTAATAGATGTCATTTAATTTTGTATTTTAAAAATGTTATAACACAGAAAACACAGCTCAATAAATATTGGAACATATGTTTTACTAAGTAGATGAGTTTGGGAAGGTATGTTTTTATAATCTCAAGATGAATAGGTTTGTGTTGTGCAGAGCTCATTCTGTTTTCCTGGAAACCAGGCACACAATGATTCCATCTATCACTGACAAATCTCGGTTCCTATTATTTGAATAGTAAATGTAGCAACTGCTCTTTGACTATCTATTTACTATTTTCTTTTCTTTCTTTCTTTCTTTTTTTTTTTTTTGCAAAACTATCCCTCACCTGTAAAGATAATTAGTTTTTGTTCAAACCAAGAACTTTCTTTATCTGGCTTAGTCTTCTTGTCCCTCTTCCAAGAATAAATGTGCTTAGTTATTTTCTATAATAAATCTACCTGCTCCCTAAGCCCTGAAACTGACCTCTGATCCCTTTTATGGAGACTGAAGCAGTCCTTCAATGGACAAGGATGAGTAAATGTATCTTTTGCTTCCATAATAGAGCTGGTTTTGATTCTTACAAACTTATCTATAAATAACTTTCTTGTAATTTGCAAACAAGAGCAAAAGAACAGCTGCCAATGGACACACACACAGCTTCTTTTGTTCATATCTTTCACCTCTCTGCCCTTGATATCACACATTTAGTCTGGCCTAAAACTACCTCAGGAGTGAAATTTTATCAGGTTCATTGATGGTAAAAGGTTACCTGTTGCCCACACTTGAGAAATTTGTCTCATGGAGAACTCAACAACTACATGGAGGACTACTTACAGATACGAGTATGTTCATTTCTTTTTCAAATATGAAGTGAATATAAATATAAAATTACAAGTGTAATGAATCAGTTTGCTAGTCTTTAACACTTAACTGAATAGAGTCCCTCAAGCTGCTAGTTAAAAAAAAAATGAAGACCAGACATTATCAGACATTATCTTTGTCCTCATTAACAACTTGTATATCCAGGTGCATGCATTGTGTGTGTGTTTATGGGGGTGGGGGAGAGAGAAATACACATCTCTCATATCTACTTTTAAACCTTGGAAATAGGTGTTGATAATAGAATTGTACATCTCTGAAGCCCTTGTTTACTTTTCCTTCTTTGCCCCCAACCCACTCCCACTGCACAGCTATGGGAATCATTGTCGAGTCTGAGAATGAAACCAGATACACTGAAGAATCAGAATGTGTCTTTATGAGCCCTATGAATATATATCTCCTTATCTACCATGACCACTATTGAAAGAAATGTGTTCATGTTACTTAGATAATTGAAAATATAAATTTATTTTTATTCTTCAGGCTAAAAATAATGTATTATGTTGACTGATTTCACACTAATATCTAACATGAAAACTGAATCTATATTCTGATTTCGTATAATTTTGTTGGTTTGTGCATTGTGTACAATCTAAGACAGACCATATTTGGATTTAGCAGGGATTTGTACAGATAACTCTGTAACAATAACAAGAAAGGTCCCCAATAAACTCTAGACTGGTTTCCTCAGAACTGGATAATTAATTTGAGGATATAAAATCACAGACTCTGGTATATTTGGATATGTCAGAGACTAGAATGTTTTTCTTCCAATAAACATTCAACTAAGGTGTTAGAAACCTATCTAAATAACCCTGTCAGACAACCTCAGCAAGAGACAGCCATACTGTATAACTTCCCTATCTCTGTCCCCATGTCCCATTACTTCTCCAAAACTGATGTAAGAAATCTCAGGTGATGTTTACACAGAAATACGGATTCATTAGTATCACAACTCTTTAATCATTGTTATTTACAATTTATCATCTGACAGAGAATAAATAAAGAAAATATACAATTGGTATCATGTTTCTTTTTCTAATACAGAGAATTTTTACTTATTCTATTTTGGAATGACTATAATAGTTTTAAGCAAAAATTAAATCCATTTGCTGTTTACCCCTTGATGAGACACATTATCCTCCAAAGCCTGTGGAATAAAGCCCAGATGTTTCCTCATCATTGCTGCAGAAACTCAGTCCTCCAAAAAAAGTTACCAGACAACAGGGGGAAAAAATAGGATATCATGAACAGTAAAGAACTGTGAGGCTAGTTTACAGATTCTTGGTGTGTGTGCAATAATTTTCCCAACTTTCAGTTACTTCCAAACCTCTTCTTGAAAAAACAATTTTACAGTGCAAGTAATTACCTCATCCTAACATACTCTGCCTTAAGTTTTTGGTGTGTTTTTGTCGTTGTTGTTATTTTCAAATTCTTCCTTAACATGTACAGTCTAGCTTGGGAGGCAGATCCCTTCACCTGTAAAGATGTTGACAAAGTGTCTACAGGAGAAACTAAATAGCTTGTTTCAGGAACTGGGTTTGGAGCCAGTGTTGGTCCTTACTTTTAATCTGGTACAGTGTTGAGAACTACCTTGCACTGCTGTCTAATTACCTCAAAGAATGAAGCATTTCCATAGATCAATTTTGCTATTACCAAGTATGCAAATGGAGAATGTATTTTACCTGGTACAAGTATGAGCACTATGTCCTCTTATTTGAAAATAAAATTTCTGTTACAACAAAGCAATCTCACTAAATTCACCCTAGTTATACTAGATGACAGGGTTTTTGTCTCCATCTTTTATTCATTCAAAAAACAACATTTGGAAAATATTTATCAAGTGTTCACTTATGTGCTAGAAGTTTTACAAGACACACACTGCTATAGTCTTGTGACCCTTCAATAGGGCAGCTTAAAAATGGCACTCACAAAACTCAAAGCTGTAATCCACAAAAAGAGCTTCAACTTCTCTAGGGTTGTTGTTCCCATTAAGAACAGATATTTAAGCAAATGAAGCTTCTCTGCTACTCAAAAAAAAAAAAATAGTGTTTTATTACACATTCAAGGTCCACACTATTATATTGTATTCCTTCCACAAGCTATCCATGGTGTCATTAACTCTTGACCAAAATACTGATTTACCTGAAAAATTTCTTCTTGTCTTTGATAAAAACCCTACTCCCCTGTAGAAACTGCAGGAACCATTTAGCACTTCCTTCCACAGCTGAGTCTCTATCCAACAATCTATAGATGGATCTTACTTTGGTATTATCTAATCCTAAGTCATCTTTGGATTGTAAAACTAATGGTAAAATTTGGAAGCAGAATAGGGACGATATTGCTTAACAATAAATTAACATATTAATTTGTTATATTCTCTTGAATTTTGCATAATTGTGTCCAGATAGTGTCTAATACATCCAAGCAAGGACAGGTTACTAATTATCAAGGGTTAAAAGAATTCAGTACCTAAAGGAATATATGTATGAAAATGGTGAAATCCAAATAAAATCTGTAGTTTAGTTAGAGGTATTACACCAATGTCAATTTTCTGGTTTTGAAAATGGTTCAAAAGGGACTATGGTTTCTGTGGTTGAAAATGGGCTTATGTAAAATTTTATCAGTTGGGGAAAACTAGATCTAGAGTAAGAACATTCTACACTTTTTTTTTAAACGTCTTGAGAGTCTTTCAAAAAGGAGACAGCAACCAAACAATTACTCATTAGTTTTCTGCCACCACGCAATGTATCTAATTGGAGCAGATGAAGACATTTATCTGTTTCTATACAAATGTGAAATTTCAGTTTAGAAGTATTTCCCAGAGTAGATCAGGATCTGCATCTTCCAGAAATATTAGTGACCTACCACATGCACTAACAAAGAACAAAAATACGACAGACAAGAGAAGACTAAGATGGCAAGATCTGGGTTTATGAATTCAACTTAGGATCAAAGACATAATGGCTATACATTGTAATCCTTTTCATTTTTTTTTTAGTTTTGAGAACAGATGCTGTTGTTTTAGTATATTTCTTTGCAACATCTTCCTTTTCCCTCCTTTAGACACTCCTATTCTACTTTACTCAAAACACATGGCCTAGCCCCACATCATGGCTTTCTTGTGGGAAGACTGGATGGAACTAGAAACATGCATGTTTCTAACGTGGCACATAACTCATTGTGTGGACACCAGATGAGATTTAGTTTTACCTAACTTATGCCTATTTTTTCCAGTTGTCTGTTGCCATTCTGGGCACAGCAATGATGGACATCCTTGAAAATGGATTTCATTAACAAAGGCAAGAGGAGAGAATGCAAAGTTTCAGAAACTACCATTAGCTCCCCGTATCTAGGTTTTCATGTCTAAAATAGCCCTTGGAAAATCAAATCCAGTTCAGGCAGAGAGTTGACCCCTCACCAGCCCTTGAAGTAGTCTAAAACACATAGGGGCTTAAACTGCCTCCCTCACCCCCTGACTCTGAAATTAGAGGATCATTCCCTGATAGTTATGTGTTTTTAGATCTATGGAGGACATCCCTACATACCTTTAAACAATAAAAACAACAATCCTGTTTCCATTACTGCACCTGTCTTTTCATTTTTAATAAATATTTTATAATCTCTATCACCCAGAATTTCCTCTTTACCATCCTACTTCAAGTCACTTTTTCTATCCTTTCTCAGGTCTCTTTCTAAATCTTTGCTTCCTTGCTTCAGAGCGCATTCCATCAGCTCCCGTTACCCCTGTTTCTACCTTGTTTGACTAGCCCCTATCCATGGCTCCCATGCACTCTCATTGCCTCTTTTTATTGCCTCTCTACTATTGCCACTCTCTTTCCTAACCCCTCCTCAGCCTCCCTGACCAGTCATATGCACATTCATGTATTCATTTTTTGTCCCACTTGCATACCTCCCTCTTTGCTATATATTCTTGAACACTTACAAGTGATCTTTCCACAGCTTACTCTCCCTGGATACTTCTTTTCACTCCGGTAAACACTTTTGTGAACTAATCATATATGTGTCGACTGGACAGCACATCAAGATTTTGACCTAGCTATCAACACGTTAACCAGCACAAGTATAAATTAAAATCTTGACTATCTAAAAACACAACCTTGATACAAAATAGCTTACATGCATCATGAAGAGGATAACTTATAGCAAAGAGAAGAAGGTCCTATACTTTCTTATCATTTTTCCTATTTCTTTTCCTAGCTTCATTCCTCTAATTTAGATTTGAACACCTTTTTACTATAACATACTAAGTCTACATACTAAGTCTTTACCATTTACTCTGTTGGGTCACTTCAGATTTGTGCTGCTAAACTCTACAGGTACGAGTTAGGTTAGAAGTTAAACCTATGTCTATAGTGCAATTTCTCAGTGCCAAAAGATGGAGAATTCTTCATCCAGAAAAGGATACTTGTACATGATAATACATATTTGGCTGCCACCTAAAACAGATTACTTCCATGACTCAAGGTCAGGAAAATTCATATACTTTAATAACATTTTAAATATTTTTAAGTATGGGATCATGAAATACAGTGAATTGAGGCAGAATCCTAAAAAGTCCTAAGCAGAAAGATGTTAGGCTATGGAAGGGGAAATGGTCTGGAGGTAGTCCTACCAGAGGCATATGGATAAGTAGACTGTAGGTTCTGATGTCACATCCTTTTATTTCTAAGGAAGTTAACACTTTCCTTGAGATCAGAGGGTGGCATGTCTCATAGGAAAACATGTCTGGCCCTGTACATATAAAATGAAATAAATATTATAGAAATGGTAATGCTAAGGCACTATACAGATGCAGGTGCCATTGTTACTACTATTACAGTAACTTCTCCCAAGATCCCTTCTACCAACCACATTTTTCAGAACAAGAGATGACCGGATTACTGAATCCACATCAGTTATAGAAAAACAGTATTCAATAAACACTTCAATGCCATCTAATTCAATTTACTCACTTTACAGAAAGAAAACAAAATTCAGAGAAACAAGATGGCACACTTGGCTTAAAGCAAAAGATGGCCAAACATTCTCCCGACTCTTAAACCAAAGTTAGTCATGGAAGAGACTGAAGTCCAGGCTTAAAACAACCAGGGAGAAAAGGTATTTGCTATAGTCAGAAGATGACCTGCAAAATGAATGTTGGGGACTTAGATTTATGTTCATGCAGGGCCTGGAACAATTTTGAAAGCTAAATGGAGAAACATTGACGATTCTAAGAGATTATAAAAAGGCAGACCATGGAAGCAAGAGAAGCAGATCTAGGGGATCAAGACTATTTCTTGCCACCTTAGGAAGTTAGTTTTGTAATCTTCTCTTATTTTTTTCTCAATGGGAATTAAGGGTCCCCTTTTCTAGTTTTCCCAATGAATCTGGAAATTTGTCATGTGTCAAAAGCTCAGAATCTTCTCTAAGGAGATTCCTACTCAACAGGTATCCACTTCCATGAATTCTGAGAATTAGAGCCTCATATTTTTCTGCTGACCATACTATCTTGTTAACAAGAAGATGAACACTAAGCAGTAGCACTGAATGGCCATCCTAGGCCTCTCTGGAATCAATGATTCTTGAGGTTAGAAAATCATTAAATATTGTCTAATATAGCTATCTTTCCTCTATTTGAAAACCTTCATCTTCTTGCATAGTTCTTTAGCCTATATATGATCCTCTGCAAAAGACAGAGGACTCTCCATCTCTGGAGGCAGCCCATTGATTCTTGTATGTCCTGACTGGATGTATTTTCCCTAAAAAGAATAGATTTCAGTTTCCCTTTAACGTCTTCTCATTGTTCTGGGTCAACCTTTTGGGGACACTCAGAACAGATCTACTCTGTTATACATGTCCTTTAGGTATTTATGCCTGAGAAATTCAGTCTCCAGTTCACACATCCAGCGATGTTAACCATTAATAGAAACTTGCACAAGGTGAAACAAAGGGTCTATCATCAAGCTATTAAGACACCAGCCTTTACTAATTAAAAAATCAGATGCCCACTAAAACACACACATAAAAATTTCTTAACAAGACAAAGAAGAGGACCCTCACAAGTGAATATTGAATAGGATACTTGTTATCTGTCCTTCATAGAACTCCTTTCTTACATCTGTTATCCATTCAAGAATCCTTCCATGCAGGATATACTTTTTTAAAAAAAATAACTGTTCTCTTACATTTAGCCTTGCAGCAGACATTCTTTCCTATCCATATCCCCTGTTACTTTATAAATGCATTTTAACCATGACCCCTGCCCACGAATGAAGAAAATACCCATTCCAAAAAACTAGGACTTTTCCAGAATACATTATTCACTTTGATAGGAGAGGGAAATCAGAGAATGGTATATGTTCAGAAGCCAAATGAGAAAACCATCTGTGGTAAGTTGTTAAATATCAAGTCTTCAGATTCTCCATGGCTACTACATGCTTCCCCTAAGTCTAATCTCATGTTTCCCAAGACCTTAGTATTCTTCAATTTTTTTTTCTCTTTCTGAAGATACTTTATAAAAGGTGACATGGAAAAATATTATAGAATCTGCACATTTATAAACATAAGCATATTTAACCTTTATAAATTATCTAAATTTTGTAGCTTTTGTTATCTAACCCTTTGGTATATCAAGATTTCTTTTACTAGATTTTATCTGCCCTAGATTTTTTTTTCTTTTGTAGTGCTTTAATGTAAAAAAAAAAAAAAAAGTATATATGAGACAGTGGTAGGGAGTGAAGGAGTGGCATGGGGTAGGTGAGGGACAGAGAGAGAGAACAAAGCAAAAGGCCTGTGTCTCTCAGTTCCGTAAAATGTCCGGATGGAGTGGCTTAGGTATGGTTGAGTGGTAGGTCTTGTGGGAAGAACCTGGGCCATTGGAATGCTGTCACGCATTGACGGCATCACTCATCCCCTTGTTGAAGGAGCAAAAGGTGGATTTCTTGAAACGATGGACGGTGCTTTGTATCTCTTCTCCAACAGCTGAGCATCAGCTTATACACAGAGTCAGGGCAAATGGCTGGTTGAGGGAGGTAAATCTTTGGAAACAAAAAATTTAAAGAAGAGAGAGAAAAAGAAATATTAAGATCAGGAAACAAAATGAAGACTAGTTGCATCATAGTTTAGTCATCCCCCTTGCCCACTTTCTTGAACTTGATAACTGAAATGGGTGTCCCTACACTCTATCAAACTTTTAAACTCTACATCATGTACAACCACAAGAATGATATCCTTATTAAAATAAGTTATATTCCATGTATGTATAATATGTCAAAATATACTGTCCTGTCATGTCAAATAAAAAAAATGTTTTTAAACTTTTAAAATTTAAATACTGAAATTTAAATAAGAAATTCAATAGTAATTAAATAGTAAAATGTAATAAAATAAAAATCAAATAAATTATGTTTAATCTATTAGTTTAGAAAATTTTCATCAAAAATTTACATTTGGATGTTTATAGATGAGTTTACTCAGCTTGTAATGATGCTATTTGGCTTTGGCCTGGCTTTAGTCAAATACGGACTTTTAGTCCATGAGCATTGATAGTCAAAAATGTATATTTTGTGCACCACTAGCACTGATGAAGGTAAAAATAGTGGACTTTTTTAAAGGTCCACTATATTTTTATTTATAAAAAATAAATAAAATAAAATCTATAAGAGAAATGTCTCATAACCAAGATAATTTAGACTCCCCCTCCTAAAAAAAATATCTAAAGGATATCTAGCTACTAGCAAGCTTTAAATATCCACTCATAGGAATATTAAAAAACTGAATCAACCAAAAAAAAAAAAAAAAGCACCCAAGTCTTCATCTGTTCATCCTGAAATACTCTTACCTGCCTCCCCTGGTCTCGGAAGAACTCTCCAGTATTTTCAATAACCTGTTCATCTGACAGCTGAGAATAGGGCTGCTCTTGGCAAAAGGTGAATGTCTCCCACAGAGTCACCCCAAATGCCCACACATCACTTGCTGTAGTGAATTTGCCCTATTGAAGTCAAAAAAGGAAATAATCAGGATAACCCATGCAAAACAAGAGCAGGTTATATTTTCATAATCTGGAGTTAATTTCCTTTCCTCAACCCAGGGCAAAGAATACTGAAACTGCCAAGATCTCACAGAGGTTCTAGAAATAACAATGTGAAGTTGTCAAAAAGGCAAGCCATTCTCTCATCTTCATGATCTCAACTTAGTTCTGCTTTTCTTATAGATGAGAACCAGGAGCTGAAAGAAACACAGCCACAAAGCATTCATCATGAACTGAATGTCAGAGGTTCAACTTTTAGGCTCTAGGGTACCTTGGGAAAAGGTCCCTGGGAAAGTCAAAGTAAGAATGGAAAGTCAACTGTTTTTATGTCAGAGATAGAGGAATCTGGTTGAAGTGTCTGGAGTTAAGTCCCTGAGTGAATCCAGCACTCTTTCTTCCCACTTCAGTGATAGTCCTAGTATTGAAAAAGAGACATCTTAGTGATGGCACTAAGATTCAGATGTAATTAGCATGTAATAAATACTCGGACCCTTTTTATCCAATAAATACAACCACACAGCAAAGTAGATGATATATTTAGATCATAAAAATGACAGCAGAGGTTTGCCAAATTACCATGGCTAATAAGAACATAAAGTATTGGAGAAATTGAAATTTTAGCCAGGGTCTCTCTATCTCAGTCTTAAATATTTTTTAACAACATAGATAGAGCAATTGCTAGTTACATTAGAATTAGGTAAAATATAAAGATTCACATATAGAGATGAAAAAAATTATAAAGATTTTTGAAAAGTTGTATATATTACAGCATCATTCTTAATAGCAAGAAGTTGAAAAGAACTTAGACATCCAATTATAAAGATATTATTAAATCACAGAACATATCCCTACAATAGAAATGATGCAGTCACTAAAACCATGCTTTAAAAAATATGTAATGATTTCAGACATGTCAATGAAAATGTGCTAAGCAAAAATATATAGAATTGTATGAGTTGGCATTATTCCAATTACATAATATACATTTTGCACAGAAATACACATGAAGAAATTAATGCATATGAAAAATTCTCAAAGGAAATATACTAAAGTATTAATTGATGAGGGGAAGGAGATAATTATATATTTTCTCATTTCAAAATTAATTTTTGAATCCTGTAAAAGGATGAGCTGTAAATAAGCAAATTAGCTATAAATAAAACCAAAGTGACTTTTTTCTGCAATAACTACAAAAGACAAAATTACATGTACACAGTATTGTAGGAAGTAAAAGTACATAATCTATTAATCCTTTTAATCAGCTAAATGTTTATAAAACCAGCAATGGAAACTCTTAGGTATGCATGGTCATATAACATCTCCAAGAAAGACATTAGAAAAAATCATTCATTCATGATGGAGAATACCAGGAATTAAGTAAAAGGTAGAAAACAAATAATGATAAACTTAAAAAGTAAATGGTAAAGACCATAAAAATATAGTGATTACACAGGATTGTTGGCACTGACATCTAGGGCAAAATCTAATGAACAACATGATTATGAAGTTAACATAGAAGAAAAATTCTTTATGTGATTAACATTTCTTTACATAATAAGATTTTTAAAACCCTAAGACCGATGAGGATGTGGAAAGGGTAGAAAAAATATGATACTAAATCCCACATCATACTGTTTAACATTCTTTCCTAAAGTATATTACTTTTTTTCAATTAATAGGCAAGTATTGAATAATAATAATAATAATAATAATAATAATTGGTACACAAGAAAGATCATCTCCAATCAGAGAAAATATGAAGGTCTGTGGAGCTTGGCTCCTGCTGTCTTTGATTTGTCCCCACCTAGGGTAGGGCTTACAAATGCCAGGAACTCACCAGCAAGATGCTCTCCCAAGACATCCAGCGGATAGGGAGCACTGCTCGACCCTGGATCCGGTAGTAGTCACCACTGTATAAGTTTCTACTCATTCCAAAGTCAGCTATCTTGATGGTGTAGTTCTTACCCACTAAACAGTTTCGAGTAGCTAGATCTCGGTGGACAAAATTCAGAGAGGAAAGGTACTTCATGCCAGAGGCAATCTGGGTAGCCATAAACTTCAGGTTGACATAACTGAGGAAAATACAAGAGAAGAGAAAGTATGGATACAGGAAGTTACTCATTCTAAAGTTGATATCAACAAACCAAGCATTTAAACCTTAACATTCTTTCACTATTCTTAAAGAATCCCTTTTGCTTTCTTCCGAAGGGTCAGCTGCTTTTTTATTCCCTGTAGAATAGTCACTCACCATGCCAGGAAAAATGGTAAACTTTAAGGCTCATTGCTCTCTGTTTTAAAACTCCAAGTGACTCTCATGACCACAGGGAAGAGATAGAAGACCTGACTTATTTACCTGACAGTGGGTACATTGCTGGAGCAAGAATTGGCAGGCTCATGGCGGGATAGAAACTGATTGAGGTCTCCATTCTCCATGTATTCCGTGATCATGCAAAGAGGGTCATCAGTGATACACACAGCTAAGAGACGGATGATGTTTGCATCCTTGAGCCGGGACATGATCTTTATCTCCTTAAGAAAATCATTCCTTTGGAGGATACAGACACAGATAAACTCAGAGATTGCTGGGATCAGAATGAAGAGGGGAAGTATGCACATCAAAGTCTATTTCTATCCATTACACCAAGGCTCATTTGTCTTTGGGAAATCTTTGAAAGGACAGAGAAATTGGCACCATGAACTGTTTCATTCTCCATATCTCCTGGAACATCACTATTCAATTATAATGGTTTTAAGAATAAGATTTATGATTTATTCACATATAAATTGCATTCCTAGTATTTAACAAAATGCCTGTCATACAGAAAGTGGTCAATATTTACTAAATCAAATATATGCTGCATAAAACTACTCTGAAAAATAAAACTTTTCACTGGAAATCATTTGCCTTTCCAAAAAGCCAAAGATTCACACTATTAATAAAGCCAAGAAAGTTTTTATAAAGTGGATAACCACCTTCTGGTTTATCTCATAATTTTTTTATTTTCTCTTACTGATTTTTCTTAATGCAGTCTAT
Source organism: Urocitellus parryii (assembly GCF_045843805.1). Classification (NCBI taxonomy): domain Eukaryota; kingdom Metazoa; phylum Chordata; class Mammalia; order Rodentia; family Sciuridae; genus Urocitellus; species Urocitellus parryii. The sequence goes on from NC_135541.1 coordinate 113,783,770, forward strand.
TCCCACAGTCAGTCACAACACACATTTGGTAGCATGTTCTTTAAAGGCTATGGTGGTAAAGTGGGGTCACGTCAAAAGAAGTACTCACCTAGTCAAGACTAATAATTCTCTGAGTACTTAATGACAGTCATTCTTGAGTTATAAAGTAGCAACATTTGCTTTGGGGAAGCCACTGGCCCACATTCTTAAAAGTATTGGAGTCTCCTATGGGTTGCATAAGAATTCTCTTTTGAAAGCCATACTATGTCAGTATTAACCCTTGGAAACAATATAGTCCTAATTCGAGATCTTCCTTCTTCATTTTTCCCTTTAATCTTAAATCAGAGGTATCCATGGCCTAGAAGGGCCCAGAGTCTAGACCATTCATCACTGGTCAGTACGCTGGGCACAGTGCAGCACGGCAAACCTCACTATCATATTCTATGTTTTGGTTTCTCTCCTTGCCATTTTTTCCACTCATGTGCTAAGATTAATATGAAGAATACTCCATCTCTCCATGGGAACCAGAGAACGTCACTTTTCATTCACACTAATAATCCTTAAGACTGAAATTCTCAGTTAAAAGTACTCTGTTCCATTTCTCGCCTTTCTCTCTTTTTGATTCCACACCCTGTTAATTTCAAGACTTAATGAAATAGGAATAACAAACTTTACCTCACTATGAATATCAGTGATAAGAATCAAGGCAACCCAAATGCATATGTTAACCAGATGTGCAAATTTTTCTGGAACACACAAACAAGCTTTCAATCAGCATGCCTCTCTGTGTGAGGATTAACTCACCATTACTCAGACAATGGAGTATGACTGGAAACAGCAATTTATGAAGTAAAGGATCCAAGAGATTATTAGCAGTTTGAAAAACTGCTAAAGGATTGTGGATCCTTTTGCTTTAAGGTCCATGGATACTTTTCCAACTAGAGGCAACTTCTCATTTGTGGGGTTGCTGGACATAGAAGAAAAGGAGCATAAAAGAGAAAGAAAGGGTGATAAAGTAAACAGAGATGTAAAAAGAGGAGAATGTAAAAAGCTTAGCAAGAAAGATGTGTTTGATTGTGAAGTGTGGTAGGATGTAATGAATTCAGAAGTCTGTATAATGACTAAAGAAGTACACCACTAGATTTTTGTGTATTGGGAAGTATGGTGCTGTACAAAGGGAGTTAAGAAGTAAATGTGACAAATATAATGGAAATGTACATTTATGTTTGAGAAAGATGGAGAAGATGAGGACTTTGTATTAGAAAAATAAAGCATAATAATGGAAACAAGGGTATTTACCAAACTTTCCATCTCAAATGAAAAAAAAAAGATTCTCTGATGTTTCCAGAAATATTCCTGGTCTGAAAGATGAAATAAATAAAGGAAAATTCAAAATGCAGACCACAGACCTGGCATTCTTGTTGGCATCTGCTCGGAGCATTTTCACAGCCACCAGGACAGGCTGGTTGGCACTGACATCTAGGGCAAAATCTTTGTCTTTGAATTTTTCCATTCCCTCCACTTCACAAAGATGAACCTAGACAAAAGTCATCTAGTCTCAGCATCATCATTTCTCCTGAAGATGTCTCAGTACTCTTGCTGGGCATTTCCTGGAGATAAACTAACTCTTACCACTCAGGCAAAGTAATCAAAAGAATGATAAGAAGGTATATATAACATATCTTTGATTCAAATGATAAAAGTAAAAACAATGGTAAAGTACCCAGCTAATATGATATGTTACTGTCTTCTAAAACAAATATACATTCAGTAAGGGAATACATGAATCTATAACATAAAATTTCATTATAACATAGCTCCACTCTAAAATGGAAAATACATTCTTCTGCCATGTATAGCTAAAAAGAACAAGTTAAAAAAAAAGAATTAAAAAATGTTTCAATATAAATGCTTGAACTTGGATTTGAGAAAGTTTAGTTACTGGAACCTACAAAATATAAATCAATTTTCTAAAATAATACCTTAGTATGGGATTTAGCATTGCAAATTATTCCTGAGTTTTAATAACATTATAATGAGTGTGGTTTTTCAACCCAGGAGACAGAATGAGTACACATAAACACCATAAGCAGATAAAATGGGCTCCTCTACCTCCCCCAACACCAGACCTAATCAAGGGGAAAACATCTGACCCAAACTGAAAACCAATAACATATTTCTATAAAACCAGGTATTCAGGGTTGTTGAAGAGTTCCTATTACAAATTAAACATTTCTATATCTCAGAAGGTTTATGTGACTGCTGCGAGAGTGAAATACTTAGTATTACACACATCAATCTGAGGACAGTTGAGAAGAAAACTCCTCCTTATCTTGGTTGGTGAGTCATTCCCTAGTAGCTAATTCTGGGACCCACAGCAGGGGCGAGGTTGTTTTTGACTACTTTATATGTAACTCCCATCTTAAAAGGAAAAACACAAAGTGAAATAAACACCCAACAGCAGGGTGTTCCTGGATGGTTTATAAAAGATGATTACATCTCATGAGCCCCACCCTATTATAAACATTTTGTAACCTATTATAAACATTTTTTGGAAGCATTAAATGTTTTTCAGCATATCTGAAGTCTAACGACGTATTTGCCTTACAAACCCTTGTATAGGAATCAGAGTTTCTAGGAACTCCTTAGCTATATGACTTAAGATGAAGTTGACCTAATTACTAGTCATCCAGAGGACAATTCAAAGAAAGCCAAGTAGAGAAAACTTTCAGTTGTGCATTCACTTCTGGAAGGGACACTTTGTTCTACTGACCATTGTTAGGCACTTACTTCATTTGAACCACCAAGGACTAGAGACCTCACACAAAGGGTCAACTCACCTCTCCAAACTGGCCTTCTCCTAGCTTCTCCTTGAAAGTTAAGAGTTTCCGGGGAAACTCTTCCACAGCCACATCTTTTCCTGAGAGAAGGTCCATGGTGACAGCAGGAACTGAGTAAGTGTTGCCTCCAGTCACTCCCTGGAGGTTCACTATGTCAGCCTCTGCATAGTGGGGCACTCCCTCAGGTCCGTTGTGTTGGGCTGGCTTCACAATGCCACTGCAGCCTGGAAAGACAAAGACAATGAGTCTCATTCCAAGAGACATCTTTGGAGATCTCTTCAAGAAAAAAAACCAAGAGGAGATCTAGAACATGCCTCCATGACAGTCTAACCTTCTTCATAACACTCTTACTTGGAGAACACTTTTGCTTCCTCTAGAGACTCTTCCTTGTGATTTTCAGAATGTAGGTGGCCACCATTTTGTTTCTCATTCTCCCCATAATACATGATCATTAACAATTTCTTGGGTCAATCTTGTAACCAAGAAAAGCTACAACAAGTTTCCTGCTATATCAGGATGGGAGTATTAAAGATTGAAGGTTTAATAGCAAATTTCCTTAATTTTAAAACATTTTAATTGGTGTAAGAGCCTATTTTAGGGATTAAGAATATGATCAAGTTCATAAAATCTTGTTTAAGATACATGTTAACGTCTTTAAAAAAACTAAAATATGAGGTGGGGAATGTTTAAAACTTGAGAGAATAGGTAAATAACTTCAGCTTAGCCTAGAAAATAAATTCATTTACATTCCTTGGTCTTGCTGTCTCTGCCAAAATTCCATAAATTCAATATGCTTTTTCAATGTCTTCTATCCACTAAATGATAAAAATAGGTGTTGGTTTCCTTTCTTCTTTGCACAAGATCCCTTCAAGGTTTGTTCCCTCAAATGCCTATGCTCTCCAGTTTAGTCCTGTCAGCTTCCACAACCGGCTCAGGCTAAGTGCTGCACAAGTCCTCTTCTGCAGAATGGGGTCACTCTTAGGTTGACGAACTATGGAAAAGCAGCTCTGAGTTTCAGAGATGACCCTAGCATCCCCAGTAAAGTCAGGCACTATGCAGTACTTTTAAAAAAGGCACTGGGAATTTAATCAATTAGCATTACTGTTACTTTATTCAATGTTTTTTTATTGATAAAAAGCAAGAAATATTTACTCTCATAATAAAATCCTGTATTATTTTATAAATGTTGACCAAAGACAAATCAAGAAAAATAAGATAATTAATTATGTAGATAACTATAAAACTGGGAAATTCAGGAATTCTTTTTCTTTTTCTTTTTTCTTTTTTTTTTTTTTTTGTACTGGGGATTGAACCCAGGGGCACTTAACCATTGATCCACATTCCCAACCCTTTTATATTTTATTTTAAGACAGGGTCTCACCAAGTTGCTTAGGACCTTGCTAAGTTGCTAAATGAGGCTGGTTTTGAACCTGTGATTCTGTCTCAGCCTCCTGAGTCACTGGGATTACAGGTATATGCCATCATACCAGGCTGAAATTCAGAATTTCTTTAGCTTCACTTTAAAAAATATATATATATTTTTTTCCAGGTGAAATTACAACCCTGAATTTATCCTTAATGAAGTTTTATGTTACATGAATGCGCCCTATCTGGCCCTTCTCACATTCTTCATAAAATGAGCAAGTTAAACTAGTTAAACTGATCAGTTTCTTTCGGTGTTACCACCTTAGTAACATCTTTTATTTTAATCAAATCTAGAAAGAGAATGTGGATTTCTCAGGAAGCTAGCACAGACCAAAAATAGATCCAGTTATCTAGGAGCAATACTGTTATACCTATGTAACATGTGTCGAGACTTCTTCCTCAATCCCCTGCTCACTCTTTCATTCTCACCTGACTCTTCCTCCCCTGGAGCAAATTCTGGGAGCTTTCGTATCAGTCTGGATGGCTCCTGGTAGTCAGGGCGAAGAGGAAATATGCGATCATAAGTCGAGTTGGACTCCTGTTCACTTGGTGATGAGGAGCGGTTATTGTTGAACATACTGGACTCGCTTGGTAGGGAGAGACTGACAGTCATTTCATCATCCAGCATCCTCCGGGAAGCCTGAAGGAAAAGAGCAGAGAAGATCATCTGGCATAAGGGTATTATCACTTCCTTTACTTTTAAAACCTAGCTCTTCCATTCAGTTTATTCCTGCTAAACCTAGAAACACTGTAAGTGACAGGGATGCAGTCTAGTTCCACAAATTTCTGTGTCAAAGAAACTTTGAAAAATCCTTCATTTCTTCAAGCTAGATCTCCTGTCCTGTTAACATTCATTCACTTTCACTGAAGCACTTCTAAGCATTATTTACACAATGAAATAAGAACCTATAAGTAACCAAAGATCTTCTAACTTTTATTTTTTTATTGATTTTTAAATAAATGACAGCAGAATGCATTGCAATTCATATTACACATATACAGCACAATTTTTCATATCTCCAGTTGTATATAAAGTATATTCACACCAATTCATGTCTTCATACATGTACTTTGGATAATGATGTCCATCACATTCCACCATCATTGCTAACCCCATGCCCCCTTCCTTCCCCTCTCACTCCTCTTCCTTTTCTAGAGTTCATCTTTTCCTCCCATGCTCCCCCTCCCTATCCCACTATAAATCAGTCCCCTTGTATCAGAGAAAACATTCATCATTTGTTTTCTTGCGATTGGCTAACTTCACTTAGCAGCAGCAAAATTCACAGTAGCTGAAGTGTGGAAACAACCTAAATGCCCTTCAGTAGATGAATGGATTAAAAAAATGTGGCATATATACACAATGGAATATTACTCATGTTTAAAGAGATTTTTAGGTTCTTTTAAATAATGAGTTTTCCTGGATTACCTTATACTACTTTGATTCTGGGTAAACATAAGTTAAAATGTTCATTAACTCATTAGAAGAGCTGTAACATGATGTTAATAGTTCACCTCATCACCTAGCAGTGTGGGTTAAGATAACACTCCCCATCCCCTTATATTTACTAACAAAAATTAAAATGGCTACAAAATGGGATAGGAAAGTCCTAGGTGTCTGAGGATACCAAGACTAATTATATATAATACAGAAAGAAAAAGAGCCAAATAACTAAGTGTTGTGGCATATCATTTAAGGTAATCTTCCCATTCCATCAAAAGGAAAATGCATCTGAATTGATATAACTATTTAGATTTAAATGTGTAAAATGTACCACTCCAACAACATTGAGCACTTGGGTGCTCAATGGAGAAACTTAAATCAAGGTGTCATTCTAGAGCACCTTGAATTATCTTACACTGAGTGCATTAGGATAGAAAGAATTTCTTGAAGGACCAACTTAAATATTCAAGGACAAAATATTTGCTCTCCCTTTTATCTGGAGAGTCTTTAATCCAACATTCCTTTCTCAGCTCATGAAGACATTCCAATAGGCCTCAGAAGAAAGGCCTAGAGAAGGGTAGTATATTCTGGCTTAAATAAAGAGAAAAAAAAAGATATTACAGAATAGAGAATAAAATGCAGTGTTAACAGACCATTCAGTAAGGAATCTAAGTTGCCTAATGAGCCTTTAGTCTCTCATCTTTTATCACTACCACCCTTTGCTACCCTTCATGCTAGAATTCCTTATTTAGACACCTCATGTATTCCAGCATTCTAAAGGAGCAAAGTTTTTCTTTTTTTCCAATTTTGTTTATTTAGTTTTTTGGTTTTGTTTTTTTTTTTAACATGGTGCTGGGGATTGAACCCAGTGCCTCACACATGCTAGGCAAGCGCCCTGCCACTAAACCCCAAGCCCAACCCAGAGCAAAGATCTTGATATCATCTCATAGATGCCTTAAAACATAGTCACACAAATTGGTGAGCTCTCTGTGGATTCTTTCTTTCAGTGTTCAAATCTTCTTTATATCAGGCTTTAATTTAGCTAAAGTGTTTATTTAGGTAAAGTGTTTTCAGATTAATGGTAGAGATCCTTGTTGGAAGCAAAGAGACTTCAATTCCATGAATATTCTTGCCAAAATCTTAAATTAAACCTCAACCATCTCAAGAATCCGAATGTAAAACAGGTCAGAATGATTTGCAGGTCACCCATCTGGGTTGCTCTTCTTCTTTTCTTCTGTCTACATTCAAAGAGTTTTGGAGATTCAAGCCCATTCTATGGTGAGCTTATCCTCCTCTAGAATATACTCCTACAGAACACAGAAATCAATCAGACAATACCTTCCTTCCTGCCCCCTTCTTTTGATAGGCAGTTCAAAACCTCAGGGCCCAGAGTTTCTATGACCATGTCAGTCCCTATCCATTAAAAACTCATTGCCCAAGGGCGGTGTTTATGCCTAAGGACATTGGCAGCAGGCCCAAGAGAATCAGCCACTTAGAAGCAGTGTCAATCGAGTTAATATCATCTATGATAAAATGTAACTTTGGAAGAAAGATGGCAACATATTTCAATATTTGCAATTGAAAAGAGCATAAAAGACACTATACTAGCTGCATAACCTTGAATTCATCTAATTTTCTCATAAAAAAATTTTTTTAATATAACCACTATGCCTATCTCACCATTACTCAGAGGTTCATATAAAACAATACATAAAATATTATACTTATATACTATAAAATAATAGATAAATGTAATGAAAAATTATTTAGATCATTTGACCTAGATAGAAAGAGGAAGCAAAAAGACACATAATCATAATGTTTAAATACACAAAGAAATAAGGGTAGAATTGTAAGAAACTTGATTTGTATATTAACGAGGCTGGATGCTTTTCTACTCACTTTCTCTCACTCTCCCACTCTCTCCAAAAACAAACAAAAAGAGAAGAGATGGAATTTCAACAGTACTATCAGAAATTTTAGCTAAGCTTTAGAAGAATGATTCTCAATCTTGTATATGCATCAAAATTACTTTTTAAATGAAAAAAATAAGAAATAGATAGATGATAGATACATAGATAGAAATAAGAAATAGATAGATGGTAGATAAGATATATAGAGAGATACATAGATGCCTGTACTCCACCCCAAGCCAAATGAATAAGAATTTTCATGAGAATTGTCCAAGTGAAAATTTTAATGTATTAGGAAGCATTTTCTGAGATTTCTAGGGAGGTTCCAAAATCTTCATTCTAAAAATGAGGAAATGAAGTTAGCTAATTCTTTTTCTGGTTCCTTTCAGCAACTAGCTTCTCAATTTCTATAGTTCTTTGCAGTCTCTGATGACTCCTTTGCCATTTGTAAACTCTTGTAATCTGCCTTTTTACTCCTGGGTCAATAACAGCTTAATAAAGAGAGGCACAACCTCCTGTCCCATGCCTGTTATGCACTTCCTCACCTTCTCCAGCATTTTCTGCCAGAACTGTCTCCACAAGATAATGACAATGATGGCCAGGAGGATGAAGATGATGGCCACCAAGCAGCCAATCAGGATCCGTGTGTTGCTATCATCAACTTTAAGCATTGGATCTGTAGCCAGGAAGAAAAGGCAAAGAATATAATCATTTTATGGGGCAAATAAAAGCATCAGGGACTGAACTGGGGGTGGGGAAAGAAGTGCACTCTGTTCTTTCAGGATAATTCCAAAGATTCTACCTTGACATTTCTACTTATTCTTGATTTTGCTACTGTTTTGTTACTTTGCTTCTGACTCTTACAGTACCCCTTCATGAGATAGTAGCCTCCCTTTCCCCATGTCTCACGACTGGGTAATGAAGAGCTTTCCCATTCTTCCCCCAGTTTATTCCTATATTATCATGGCATAGACCTAATCACAGCCCATGAAATACAAGTGAGGAACTGGTTTCACTCTCCTTATTCTTTGCAATAGGCAAAGATTGCTGAGAATCCTCTTTGGAAACATTAAATCAAACATATTTCCCAGATTGCTGGCAGATACAGTCAATAACCGCCTGAAGCAAAGAATATACTTTTGTATGTTTATCTTCAATCAATGAGACCACTATTTGGTTTCATAGACTTCTTCCTATTTATTGAGATCCTACCATGGGGTCTCACTTAGGAATCTCTATTTCTGCCCCAGGGTTCTCAGATTTTCATGGAGCAGTTGGAACACTCTAAATTCTGTCTCCCCAAGCTAAAGAATCACATGAATGAGCAGTGAAGAGAGTAAGTTTGAACTCTCAGCTTTGAAGGTGGACTGTCCTACCTTTCCAGGGCTACTCTTCATCCAAAGCCACCTGGTATCAAGCCTCCCACACAGACAGTCAGGCCTTTGCAAATCTCCACCCTTCTTCATCCTCCAGGAGGTGACTTCAATTTAATTTTTATAATTAGGAATCACACATACCATAGGTTGTCGGTGCCATAGGAGAGGTGGGCAGGGCTCCAGAGTTGTTGTACATGGCCGCATCTGTTACAAAATAAGAGGGAGTCAGAGCTGGCGAGAAGATAGGTAGTGGCTTATCTGAGGGTTGTGACCTGGCACAGTGTGAAATCACTTTAGTGAAAATACTTTCATTTGATTATTACACAATGAGTGCATTATCAAAACACCACACTGTACCCAATAAATACGTACAACTTTTATATGACAATTAAAAACAAAATAAAATGAGATCATAAACACATTGAGTAAAATTGTAACCACAGTAAGGGCGACCTTTCTTTTGCAAAATTTTAGTTTCAACTATTATATAATAGGTGTTCACGTACAAAAAGTTAAGAGGTTTTGAGAGCTATGACCACACATTATCATAAAATATGCACAGAAGGCAGGACACAAATTTAGCAAAATGTAGAGAGAATGCAGTGGGTAAGTGGGCGTGGGACGGACATAATGCAAAGAAGTTATTTCCCTCATGAAAATGAAATTCTTTCCATAAAAGTCTTTCCACTATGCTTTATTTCCCAAAGTCATTATCTTATAAATTAAGACTTCATCCATCCTTAGAGAGAGAATATTGATATCAGAGATATTGATATTTGCTATGATGCTGCAGCTTCTGAGACTTGGCCCCCAGAGTGTATTTGTCAGGTAGATGTTGACAACTAATTTTTTCCCTCTGATTTGTCTAATCAAGGGGGTCAAAAACTAGAATATATATTCTCATATGAGACATTCCTTTCAAAAATTTTATTTTTCTTCTTTTTAACCTTACTATAGAAATTAAGGTGTCTAGCATCGACATGTACTTTCTGAACTGAGTCCTTAGTCTCCAGTGAAAACTAATGGCATTGAATTTAAAGATCAAGAGGCCCCAGGAGCCAAAATCCATAGTCCATTGCTACAATTAGTCAAAAATCAGGTAAGTGTATCAATTACTGTGCCAAGGGTATCCCAAAGGATAGATAGGAATCTGTTAGTCCCCCAGTTAACAGAGAATTAAGTGGCACTGTTTTTGACCATCTTGGTTTCTGCTCTCAACTGATACTCATATAACATAATCAGTCTGTTTACTCTTAATAAAATCACTAGCTCAGAAGGCATTTAGGTATCAAATTTGTTTTTCTAAATATAATCTATATTTCATTATCAGTACATCTTAATAAGCAAATTCTTGGAATTTTCTTAATTTAAAAATTAAATTAGATGGTGGGTACAGGGGTACCCACCTGTAATCCCAGTGATTCAGGAGGTCAAAACCTAAGTAAAGGTTCAGAGGGAACTTTCCCATGAAGAGAAAATGATCTGAGACCAGAAATCACTTTTAGTATGACTGAAAGTGATGGGATCCAGTATTACATACCAATGATGAAGTTCAACACAAAATACACAATAAGTATCAAACTTGAATCAAATTAGCCTATAGATGTACAGGCTTCCAATTTATAGACATGACAGAGACTAGAGGTTCTTGTAAAATAATACCACAGAAAGCAACCAATCAAACCAAAATGAATTTCTTAGGTAAAGGGAGTACTCTTTTAGATTCAAGAAGATTTTTAGAAGATATAACAAAGACAACCTTATTTGATCCTGAATCAAACAAGACAACTATAGTAACACATTATTAGATAATCAGAGATACTTGAATATGGACAGGATATTAGGTGATATTAATGAATCATTTACAAATAAATGTTTATGGATACTATATTAGGTGATATGGGGGATTTATTTATTCATAAATGTTTGAGTTTTTATAAGGATATTATGCCTATGAAGATATATTTATTTTATTAGATTCATTCCAGAATTGTTAATAGTAAAATCAAATAGTGTTTCAGATTTGTTTTAAAATACTACAGGGGGAAAAAAAGAGGACTAGACTGAACAAGAATAGCAAATAGTGACAGTTAGTAAAGTTAAGTGATAGATGGGGTTCCTTGTTCTGTTTACTTTCATGAATAATAGAGACTTTCATTTGAATGGCAATACTTAGGTGTGATTCACCTTAATAGTCTTAGTTTGTATAATTTTTGGCAAATTGTGTCATCATTTTTAAGTTCTTTACCACATATCTTTTCTAGATAAATGTGTAAGGAAGAAGAGTCAAGTAAATATTCTGTTCACTTCCATTTTCACCCCTACCCCTCCATCATTAAACCTAGTCACACAAAGCATTCCCCCTGTCCATCAGTGAGAAACCACCTATACAACCCTGATATTCTCAGAGATGTGCCAGTGGAAGCCTAGATGTATGCCTTCATCCTTCATCACCCTGCTCTGACTTCCCTATGGGCCTCAAGCTTCTTACCTGATTGGAAAGTGATCTCACTGAACATCATCCAGGTGTCAGCAAAATGGTATTGGCATTTGATGGCACTGGCCATTCGGTGGTGGAGAGGCACTGTGACAAAGCGAGCACTGGGGTTGACATCATCCAGGACAAGAGGGAAGGAAACAGCATTAGGTTCCCACTCATTGGCTTCAGAACGGAAGTAGCACTGTACCTCCTTAAAGATCTTCACACCTTTAGCAAACATGTTATTGCAGTGGACCTGGCAGAGAAAAAAAAAAGCACGTGAGTGACAGGTTGGGCCAGCTAAGTCACATAGGAACATGGTGCAAGCAAACCCAGAAAAATCCTAGACCTGCCTGTTTCTTTGAGCACCACCCTTGGTGAATAGCTGATGATCCGCAGACTTCTGCATTTTTCTCTCTAGGGACTTCATAGTGACAAGGATACAATGATCAGGTCTTATAAAACCTGGGCTGCAACCCCAGTTACCTTGATGCAGCTGCATGCCTCCTCAATTCATGTTGCTGGGCTCCAATATCCTCATTTGTTAAATGAGAGATGAACCACCATCCTCTCAGGCTCTGAACTCTATTAAATCTAAGATCCTCTCAACCACAGTTGCTACCTACCCCTATTTGAGCTATTCTGAACTAGGCATGAGATAAATTGCCATCCTACTTCCTTCCAAAGCCAGACTACTCCTTTTCAACAAGGAAAGGTAAGAAATTTGAAAGATGAGAATATATAAACCAACACAATTTCATACTTTTGGATATCTTATTTCAAGTATCAGAACTTTTCAGCCAGAGACACAGACTTAATCATCTCTTTTAATTAAATTCAGTTTAAGTTATTCTGATGCAGTCATCAAATATTTCTCATAAGTAACTGTTGAGATGAAAAAAAAAAGGTCCATGGGAAATTAATTGGCATGTTTTTGCCCGATGTCATGATTGCACCAGTTATTTATATGGTTGTTTAAGGCCATCAGGAGCAGAAATTCCACAACAGTCCCTCTGTAGCACATTGCTGTATTTAATAACCCGCAAAAATAAAGCGTATATATTTGTAACTGACTCAAGCCCCTGTGGTAGTTCAGTAACATATCCTCTGACTCAGTCTTATGTGGAAATAGATCTTTGCTGGCTACTATCCATTGAATTTAAGGATTTCTTGGGTTGAAAAGATATAATCGTCATTCACAAAATATGCTTTCTGTTTCTGTTTTAATATGTTGCATAGGCCCTGAGTTATAACCCTTTAATTGTCCTTAATACCCTCCTGGGGTTTCTAAACAATCAATATAGGACTATACTATAAAATTTATTTTTAGTTGAAAGATCAGCAATGATAGAAATTCAATAACTGAAGACCACACCAGAGTTCTCTAAGAACAGAATGTTAGAACTACTAGAGATTGTAAAAATCATCTAGTCTAACTCTTTACTTACCAATGACACACTGGTATCAGAGAAGTTTGACTTGCCTATGAGATAGTGCTCTTTCCACTTATTATGCCACACAGAAATGTGGCAAATCTTCTGGACTTTTCCCTTTGGGTTTTTCTCATTTCAAATGTTTTACTGATGAAAATGTGTTAATACCTTCCTTGGGGTGAGTTAACCATTCTAGTTTTTTGAACATAGGTCAATGGAATAATAAAAAAAATTTTAAAAACAGCATCCATTATCTTCAACAGATTTTTCATGTTTTTAAACCTGCAAAGTGTTGGACAAGTGTCCTGTGGGAAAGGTGATAATCTCTTCCACAGATATTTTGGGAATTCTCCTAGAATGCAAGTAAATAGCATAGGATTTCATTCCCATATAGTTTTACATATTTGTTTAATAAACAATACACTTAAAATGCATTAATATATCTTAATGGTATAGTTTAATCATACTTCAAAGTGAGAAATGTGTAGTAATTTGTCCAGGAAGCAAAAACTAGTCTCTAGAAACTCCTTGAAAGTCATATTTTACTTTTTATTTCTCTCAGAAAAGTCAAAATATGCCAGAGATCTGTTTGGTTTTCAGGAGACTTCCCTGAATCAGCTCCATAGATACTTTTGACACTTTCTTTTTGCTGTCTAAGCTCTTGGGTATTTTTAACCTGTGATAAATTATTGAACAGAATCCTGGGGATTCTAGAAGATCAGTGTCTATTGACTAAACAATATATCTTTATAGGGAGTGTAAAAATAATTTCATCATTTATTATACTAGGTAATCTCTCAATTGTTATCTATGTGTGAATTTACCTACATGCCCATAGGTACATATGGATATAGACATTATTTAGGACTAAAAGTAAGTTTTCTTTTAAAGCATTTTTGTTGCTATGTGTATTTACTTCTTCCTTTCTTTTCCCCCTTCAAAAAAAAAAAAAGCTGTGAAGAATAATGTGTTACACACAGTCACACACACTTATGTTGTGCAACTGCCAAGAGCTATCCTTGAATAATAAACTAGCAGATTGGGCATATGTTGATTCTTCTGTTATCATCTTTAATGTTTGTTAATTTAACGAATATCTGTTCATCTAATTGGGAGATATCATCATACTAACATCTGGGTGAAATGTAAAAGACATGCATTTTTCTTTTGGAAACCTAGTTTGTTCAAGGAATCGCAAGTTTTGCATTACTAGAAACCCTCAATGACAACACACATTTCCTTCTTCTGAGTCTTATGTCAGCCCATATATCTGCTTCTGCAAATAAACATTGCCTCTTCAACTGAACTGCATTGTGTTCCAAAATACAGATTATTTATTATTCAACTGTGTACATTCAGAGCTGAGTGGTACCATATATGCTTCAAACATAGATGATAATAACAGACAGAAGAATGGATGAATTTAGGAAATAAATATTAAAGCTGAAGACTAAGTACAAATAGAGGCAATAATAGACCTGCATTAATTTTTGTTTACTAATAACCTGCACTGAACTATTTTTTTAAGAGAGAGTGAGTGAGAGAGAGAGAGAGAATTTTTTAATATTGATTTTTTAGTTTTCGGCGGACACAACATCTTTGCTGGTATGCGGTGCTGAGGATCGAACCTGGACCACACGAATGCCAGGTGAGCGTGCTACCGCTTGAGCCACATCCCCAGCCCTGCACCGAACTATTAATGGGGATAAAAAATAGATAAGAAGAATCTATGTGTGATTTTCCCACTTTTTTCCCTCAAGGCTTATTTTGAGGACCCCGTCATACTCCTTCATAAATCAGTAACACTGCATGACATCCTGCAACTTTTTTATTAATCCATCAAGACAGCTTTCCTTCACACTCCTGAGTCCTAATTTACCTCAAGCTGAGAATTCAGGTTTAACAACGAATCTGGTCACTTTTTCGCATGAAAACATGTTAATACCTTCCTTGGGGTGAGTTAACCATTCTAGTTTTTGAACATAGGTGAATGGAATAAGGCTAAGAAAAAAAAATCAAAGAAATAGCATCCATAGCTTCAACAGATTTTTCATGTTTTGAAATATTCGAAGTGTTGGACAAGTGTCCTGTGGAGAAAGTGATAATCTCTTCTACAGATATCTTGGAAATTCTCCTGGAATGCAAGTAAATAACATAGGATTTCACTCCCACACAGTTTTATATATTTGTTCTTGCCTTCCATTCCTTTCTTTCTGAAACAGACTTGTGATTGAGTAAGAGAAAAGGAAAATAATTATTTGAGCCAAGCACCAGGAAACACATAATTTTATTAACAGAAATCTCCTCAACTCTAACACCAAGGTTGGGCTCTCTGGTGAGGTCCTGCTTCAGAGAATGGAACTTGGGTCTTCTCCCCCAGCTCTTCTCAAGTGTCTGAATTCACATGCCCAGTCTTTAGATCTTTTCCAAGCCTTTATCCTCTATCCAATTACATAATAAAATTCACCTATTCTCTCTTTTTTTATAAGCTTTTAATTTTTATTTTTTATTGGTTATTTTCAGTTATACATGACAATAAAAGCCCATTTTGATAAAATCATACAAGCACTGAATATATCTTATTCTAATTAGGACCCCAGTCTTGTGGATGTACATTATGATGAGACCTATTCTCTCTTAACTGCTCTCTCAACTGCAGTAGTAAATGTCAACAACAGTAATAGGATGACAAAATAGCTGCTGTGCCTAGTGAAATGTACACATTGGCTCCAATGTTGCTAGAAGGAAGGAATGAAGGAAGGAAGGAAGGAAGGAAGGAAGGAAAGAAGGAAAGAGATAGGAAGGCATTGAGAACTATTGTCCTAGCCCAATCCTTATAATATTTACAAATTAATAAATAGGCCTTAGAGATAAACTAACTTTGAAATGAATATAACTAGTTACTAATGGAATATGTATTTGAATCCAGTTCTGCTGGCAACTGTTAAGGGTTCTTCCTGGCATACCTTTTCTCTTCCACACTGTGAGTTTACCCTCCTGGAAGAAGTTCCACCATACCTAACTCCACTGACCTTCATGGTAGTGAAATTCCTGATGCGGTCAAATTCAAACATGATCTCAATGTAGCCATTGGTGGCACTCTCATTCCGCCAGCCCACGTAGTCATAGCCCGGCCACACGTGGTATTCATGGGTCTGGGTGAAATCATCCAGGCCAGACACCCCATCTGTCAATTGGCCCAGTCCTTCAGTCATGCTGCTCAGATTAAGATAGATGAAGGAAAGAAGTTAATTACACATTCATAGAAGAGCATTCACCCAACTGCTTCACTCTGAGTTTTTTAAGAGCTGATAATCTTAGATGTTCATTGAAGGATTATAAAAACTCAGTTTTATTTATGGTAGTGATTCATTTATCTCAGCATCAATGGAAAAATAAGAGTTTATATAAATGAATCTTACAAAATTCAATGCTTACCATTTTAGTAGCAAAAGTTTTAAATAATAATTTATATGAAAATTTTTCTATAATCTCTTCTTATATATTGAATATCATGTCTTAATATGTAGTGACTCAGTATTATCAAATGCACTTGAAGAATTAATTCATTAATAAGTGAATGAATGAATGAATGTCATACATAGTAGCACTTGTCTCATCACTAAATAAATATATCCAGAGCTTGTTAGAAATTTTTCTGACTCTTCTTTAACTGTGTGTTGTCATTATTCAGTGAATCAATTTCAGAGAAGCCAATCATGTCCTCGCATACCTCACATCTCCAACAACCTAATTTAACTAGGGGAAAAAAATTAACCTTACAAAATTTAAATATTAATTTTTATTTAATTTTATGTAAATATGTAGAATACTAGACCCATGGAGCAAAACACATGGATTTCATGAGAGTCTCAGGTAATTTTGTTTCTGAGCTTAATAGCCTTTTCTACTTTTGAGTAGGAGGTTCTGTTTTGAATAGCTGAGTTTGTCTGACTGCTGTATGGGACATAAGTATGTTTACATAATTTGACTATATGTAGGACATAAAAAGGCCTTCTTCCTTCCTTTTATGGTGGGAAAGAGCAGGAACTCATCATGTGAAATGTGTCTTTCCTCAAGCTCTGAGAGATATGTCAGGAGTTTCTTAAAAGAAGAGACTGCAATAGTCATTCTCAAGCATTATTGGGTGTGACCTCTAAAGTTTCTAGCCAGAACCAGTAGAATGTAAAATTTGTAAGAAAAAAAAAAAGATTAAGATGGATTGTGCCAGCTTTGTATATACACTTTAAACTATATTTATTCAATAAAAATGTTTGGCAAATTATAAAATTTGACTGGCCTTATCCACAGTGACCTGGATCTCCCTTCCAAGGTTTTGCCATCTTCTTCTCTCTACAGATCAGAAGGCTAGGAGAACATAAGTTTACTTGTGATAAATGTAGTTCCCATTGTCCCCAGAAAAATAAATCTCATGAAAGTTTTAAGAGAAGCAACACAAATTAAGAGGAATGATTATTCAGTTTCTTCAAAATAAAAATTAAGTGGAGAATACAGAAAAAACTTTCCAAGTTAACTTTATATTGTATTAAAATTTACTACAATGAGCATATATTACTCATATTTATTTTAAATTAAAAGTTATTTTATAACTTTTTAAAAATTAAAAATTATTATGATTTCGTATTAGATATAATATCTGTCTTTAAGTCAGTTCCAATCACTAACTGAATTACACAATTATTTTAAAATGATCTCAGCCAATTGTCCACAGTTATCACTGTTTCATAACCATTTGATTTTATTCTCCATCAAATTGTGTGTAGTTTTTTCTTTTAACATAGTCCTTAAATTTAGAAGATTAGTACTATAAAAACTTTCCAAAAAGTAATCCATTCAATTTGGTATAACACAAACAAGACTAAAGAAACATTTTTTAAAAATTACACACACACACACACACACGACACACACACACACACACACACACACACACATTTGTGGAGAGGAGTTCATACTGCTCCTGTATTAAAGTGGGCTGCATGGTGGTAGGCAGGTCATGCTCTCCATCAATCTAGGTAAAGACATCATTTTTAATACCTACTACAACTGTATCTGGACAAATATATATGAGACAAAATACGGTAACCAGAGACAATGTAGGATTAGATGGACAGGGTCAAATGGAGTTTGTCAAAAAATGAATTGAACCCCATAATTCTAAAATAATTATGATGGCAGATTCAGAATTAAAAATATAAAGTTATTTTATCCAACAGTTCAGCTCATTAGCAAATGAAACATTAACAGAATGATGAAGTTCAAAAATGCCCCTGGATTGTCTATAAATCTTTCAACAAATGTTTTATAATTGTCTGTCTTTTATCCATAACAACTCTTTTTCCTGAGACCCTTATCTAAGTACCTTGGATCTCCTCAGCCACATCTCAATCAGAAATGTGATTATCTCAGTTATTAGTGTTTACATTTCTATAATTATCTGATCTTTCCTTTGGGGTCTATAGCTATATTTTCAACTAACTTTCTTATTTCTCCATTTGAATGTTTTGAATATCCCTTTGACTCATATCCAAACGAAATCTATCTTTATCTCCTATTAAACTAAATATTTCATCCAGGTTTTCCATTTCTGCCAGCTATACTTCTCTTTCACAGGCACCGAGAGTGCATCCATATTACACCCTGAAAATGTATTTGCTGGGCAAATAATGTCAGCTCCATTGTTTCAGTCACTTAGACTGTCATACTTCATCTCTTTATTTCACCATACCATCTTATCGCTTACATCCAATCAGGTTGCTGATGTCCTGTAAAAGAATATCTGACCCTCAGTCCCATTCCCAAGGTCATGATTCTGGCCTTGTTCATTAATTATTTTATCTGACAAAACCGGAATTTAGGAATATCCCTAATTTTTTATTCTATTCAAATCTAATCTTTGATTAATCTCTCTAAAGCACAGTGATCATGTTCCCCAGCTTTAAAAATGTTTAGTTGCTCATCATTTTGATAATGATGTTAATAATAAGCAGAACAACTCTTCCTCATCATCCTGTTCCTTCCTTTCTTCTTTCTTCTCCTTTTCTTGTTCCTCCTGGCCCTGACATTCAGATTCCTCCAAATATGGCATAATCCTTGTTCTACTTCTCATCTACTACTTTGCTATGTAAATATGGTTGATGGTTAACTAAACTGTTCAATTTTTTTAACAAATATTCTTCTGAAATTTACAACCAATGTTCTTTTTTCCCCCATGTTATTCTCTCAATCTAAATGCCATTTCAAGATTCTCTACCTATAGAAGTTCTATCTATCCTTTGGAATGCATTTCAGATTTTATCAATTCCATTTATCTTTATTCGTCCTCCAATAAGATAATAACTTACACATGTATAGTACTGTACTTTTACAAAATGCTTTTCTTAAGTATTTTAATTTACTTAACCCTAAAAAAAAATAATAATTCAGAACATGGGGAATTCAGCCATTTTTCACTCCCAATACTGTATGGCTTACTCTTTCCTTAGAACCTCAAAGTGTTAATAAAATAATCTCTCATTCATATTCTTGCATCATAGTAGTTTATATCTTCATGTAGCCTCCATTCCAAACTGTGAGTACCTTAAAGGTAAGATCAATCAACGACTTATTTATTTTATAATGCCTAACCAAATTCCTTACATAGAGTAACAGTGAATTAGCAAAGGTTGATTAAACTAAACTGAGTTCAATTGATCTCTGGTTTCCTTTATGACATGAGTATTTGCTGTCTGGGTTGTGCTGAGTAAAATGATGCTAAGACAGTTTAAGCAAATTGGAAAGACCAGTGACTAAGAAGGTGAAAAGGAAGTGACTAAGAATAGAAGACTGGATGAATCAGGATTTCACCCAGAGGATGACAGCTGGGGGCAATCATTTATTCTCTACACCTAAGCTAATGGCAGTCCTGTAATTCCACATCCCCTTTCCTGAGACTCACTAATATTTCCCTCTCTCAACCCCTGTATATCCCCATGATCTCTCCCAGGCTCAATCTTTGCAGATAAAGACAAAGATAAGAGAGAAGAGTATTGGGATAGGCTAGAAGAATGGTAAAGCTCAGACTGGAATGGGATACATCTCTTATCTACTTCTAAATTCTTACTTATTTAATGATATTTCTCTGCTATGGCTCTCTGTTAATCCACTTCAGGGGGCTCTCTTGGTATTTTGCAGCATCCAACTTCTGCCATAATCAGACCATTCTTGTTCTCAGCCGTGTTTCCTCTGCTCTCCTTCACTCTACCTTACCCTGCTTCAATTCTCATCTCATCCTAGAAATTTTCCTTGCCTATTGTCTTATTAATTTCCACAATTTCTAAAAGATTTATATTTATGAAGTCCATTCTTTGTGAACTTCTTGACTGCCCCCAATTTATGATGCTTATTATTTCAATTCTTCTGGCCCTTCATCTTCACGGCGAGGCCAATATTTGTGTCAGGACAGATGCCCTGTTCTCTGGGTCAAAAATATGGCTACCGCACTTTAAGATCATACCAAAAAGTTTAGCCTTGATTTGTGTAATTTATTGTTGCTTTCTGTGTTGTGACTTTGTCTTCCCAAGGTAGACTTTAAGTTCATTGGAAATAAAAACCACACAGTTGGCTTCATCTAAATTACCTTACCATGTATAGTCTAGGGACTAAATAAATACTTGGTTGGTTTGATTGGTTACTGATGTAAAGTCATGATAAAACGTTATTCTTAACTCCTGGTGGTCACTTTCCCATTCTGATGATCCAGCTTCCCAAAATTTACCTGTACCCAACGGCTCCATCATAGACAGAATCATTCAGATAAATGATAGAGCCTCCAGGGAGTACAAACTGCTGCCCAGCTGGAGCATTGTAAGACACCAAGCCATCTGCCAAAGAAACAGAGTTGTCAGTGTCTTTGGGAAGATGTGCTTACTCCTCAGACCAACTACCTCAGGGAGCGACATGAGTTTCAAGGGTGCAGTTCTGTGCAATGTGTCCCATCAGGCTCTATTTGGGTAAACAGGGAGCACTACTGAAAAGCATTCCTTGGTGATAGTCAGCAAAGTAACTTTGAATATGTTATTTCAGGTGTGGTGCACCAAGCCATGGGTGGATGAACAATGCATCTTTCTCTAATCAAGAGGATATCACATTCTTCTGGCAGTAACTAGTCCGATCCCTTTCTGATTTGGTTGACTTTATTTCCCAGGGAGTGGGGTTTTGCTTAAAGTCTATAAAATCCCTGTGCTAGAGACCTACCTAGCCAGACACAGCCATAAAGTTCCACCCTCATGCAAACATTCATGGAGTGGTCAGTGACTGGAATGAAGCGAACAAATCTAGCTACAATGGGTGGCTCCAAGTCCTTTAGGAAAATGTCATACGGGTTACTATTTCCATCTAGCACCTGAAGAGAGAGAAGAGAAAAAGTGAAGAGATGGTATAAAATCATGTTCACTTTTCTTCAACCCTATCACCCATTTTATATGGAAGCTGTTACTTAATTCAAAGAACAGAATATATTGATTCAGCTTTCTCAACAGGCTTGATGACCCTCCCTGTGAAACCTCCTTCTCCCTAGGTCCCATTAAATAGGTCATGCCAGGTCTGTAGGCACACATATCTGCACAGATAATCTGTGCTGTTCTCCTTCTCACCTAAATCAAAATATTGTCTGCAGACACACCAGGGTGTGGACATCTCTTCTTCCTACCTGTTTCCCATGCCGGTTCCGCCAAGAAATCCAGCGAGTGCCATCCCGACTATAATTGATCTTGTACATGGGTGCAAACTCAATGCCATGACCCCCTGCATGGCGCCCCTGGGTCCCCACAAGAGTGATAAAGTGTAGGGTGTGCAAGTCAATCTGCAGAAATTCCTTCAGGTCATCAGGTTCCACTGGAATCTCAGGGCACCAGGCTCCATCTCCTTCTTCTGAGTCCAGCCTTGGAAGGTAAGAGTTGGGGAAAGAGAGAGCAACGATGAAACCAAGTTGTTTACCAGTTCACACACACACACACACAAAAACAGCTTTCCTGTCCCTAGGGGAGAGAGCAGCCTGGAATTCCACTCCAGACTCACATCTGGGTTCTTCCCACCAGTCTGATTGCCCCCAACCATTCTTATTTAGGCTCAGTATTCTTTCTTTGAAGCATCATGGAACCCAGGAGAGTCACCATCAGGGAGTTTAAGGCCTTCAGAGTAACTTTCACATTCCCTCTCAATTTAGAAGATCCAAGGAAAATGAAACAATTTCTATCCCCTGTTACCCTATGGAATCATTTCACCATCCCCTTCTCCTATTTTTTTTTTTTTTAGACTCAGCCTAATAAAATTAGCCACTCCTGGCTTGGATATCAAATTATGGGAGTGGAGAGGGAGGAACAGTAAAATCTCCAGTGTGGGCTATGCAGTGCAGTGGAATTTTAACCAGCAGGATGGGCATGGCCACCCAGCAAAAACCATGGAAATCCACAGCGAGGGTGAGGAATAAGAGCATGTTAAGGGAATTGTAAATGATCTGGTTTCATTTTATTATCTCCAGGCTGAGTTACCACTAAGCAAAATTGTGAAATCAGTATAAAGTTTACACTGGGAACCTTTTACCATTTTCTCTCTTTCCTGGAATGCTCCCTTTTCTCGCAGATGTTACCCGCTCAATTTTTGTCCCCTCTAACCTCACTAACTCTCATCTTTCACCCACCAAGATAAATATTATGGGGGAAGGTTTACCTTTCCTTTTGGGCAATTCCATTTTAATAAAAATCAATACCTTACCCCCAAGAATTAGATTCCAAGAGGAGAAGTAGGTCCTGACCCACAGAGAACTTTTTGATTTGGGAGTTTGTTGATTTATAAGACTCCTAAAACTTTGCCAGAAGAAACCTACCACACCCTGTTTATGAATGAAGATGGCCCTTCTGTGTGGGATTTCCTTGATAGCAGAAAAGGACTTGTTGGAGGCAACAAAGTCTGATTAAGTCCTTGATTGTTTATCAAGTAATTGGTATTTCAGAGACACGATCTGAGAAGGATGCCTCTTCACTCTCAATGTCCTATATAATCTGCATTTTCCCACATCTGCTACTTTGGCCTCTCTCCTGCAGCAGCTCTCAGTGAGAAGGCCAGATAAGCAAACTGAGCACATGTCAATCAACCCATCCACTGTATGTGGTGTGGCTCTGGAGCCTCTGTGGTTGGAATGAGGTCGCCAGACCAGCACATTAGCCAAGACCTGAATTCTGTCCTTAAAAACATGCAGAGTAGGACACACCCACTTGGTGCCTTTCTTCTATTCTCCCCGCCTCTCCCCAGCATCACCAATCTTCCCCAGCTGTTTGAGTCAGGATTGTGTGTCCAGGAAATTTGAACTACCCAGAATTCAATCTTCTCGATACAGCCATCCTCACCTTCCATATTTGGCAGCGGTGGACTCTGACCACTGACTGGAAGCTGTGATGTCCTCATCAGGAATGTGGCCTCCTGACATGCCCAGAGGATACCTGCATATAGCTGGACCAAGAGAAACCAAAGAAAAGTTGAGAGGACATGTTTTTATTTTTATTTCAAAAGCCCCTCAGAAAGACTGCAACTGATTATTAACAGGGAATTAAAAGAAACTAAAGTCTCCTAAATTCCTCCATGACCCCAGTTTGACCATCCTGACTACCAGAATTTTCTTCCTAGCCCTGAATCTAAATGCCACTTTTGTTTCCGACACTTGATCCTTAGCCAAACTTATCTTTTAGTTCAAACTCTGTTAAGTGATGTAATATGATATAATGCATTGGTTTATCCCTTTATTTAGTAATAGATGTGCACTTCTAATCAATTTCCCAATTGTAGTGCTCTTTCACAACTTAGGAAACCATCAGGTACCCTGCAATCCATAACATTCTTTTTTGTCCAGGTAGCCGATTGCATGAAACATGAAGCAAACCTATAAACTCTCCTAAAAAGGGATTGAATGTGTATTTTTGGCCCACATTAGCATCATGTCTGTCCCTTGGCTAAGACCAATAACCTCTGGGAATGGACAGCTACTTTAACCCAAGCTACAGTAACAGACACCAGATTTACTCTCCTGTATGAAAGAAACAGAAAGGGCTAACTATATGGGAAACTGGCCTTCAGATCATGAACATCAGGGAACAATGAATAGCAATCTCAGAGAGATGGGAAAACAAAGATAAGCCCTGGAATTGAGCCAACTTACTGCCCCGAGAGTATTCAGCTACAATATAATGAGTGCAAAGTCAGAAAGAGCCTACAGAATTCATTAATTCATTCAACAATTTGTCAAACACTGTGGGGATACGGCAATGAACAAAACAAAGTGTGTTTTGTCATAAAGTATACATCCTAGTGTAGGAAGACATTCAATAAGCAAATAAATGTCTGAGAGAATATAGCAAGGGCAATGGAAAGGGAACAGACGCTCATTCCGCAAAGAGTCAAGGAAGTCCTCCTGGACATGATGACTTTGAGCAGAGCTTGGAGTGAAGGAAAACAGATGAGCTCAGTGACTCTCAGAGTTGGGGATGTTTAATGCAAAGGGAACAAAAAGTACCAAGGTATGGTTGAGGAAAAAGCATGCTGGTTAAGGTGGCTTAAGGTATAGTGAGGAGGCCATTTCACCCCAAGTTGATATGCTACCTAACATTATTATACTACCATTCTCCTTTTGCAATGCAATGAACTAAAGCAAACATATTTAAAGAAGGATAATAATGATTCCAATACATGTCTCCTTCCTCTATTTTCTGGCATTTTTTGATCTCTGCTATAACATTAGATATACCCTACTTCATAATATAATTATTTGTATGAAAGTCCTTTTCCCTTATAGATGGCAAATTTTTTCTTGGTGGGAGGACTATATCATACTTATTTTTATTCCTCAGTGCACACATAGGGAAAAAATATATACTTAAATATATTTATTGAAAAATAGGTAAGCCTTAGAAATAGAGATAGGAGAGGAATAAGAATAAAATTGAGCAAAATACAGACTTCTTTCAAACCTCACCCCCCCCCCAGTTTCTTCCCTTTCATCCAACTTAATTATTCTAATGACTCAAGACAAAACTCTTGAGTCCATTCTTGACGTCTTTCATATTCCATACCTAGTCCATCAACTAGATGCACAAAAAGTTCTGATGACCACATTAGAAGTATTTCCATATCCCATCTACTCCTTCCCACATTTATTTTACTGAGCCAATTCACAATCTTCTATCACCAGGAATAGTATAATTATCTCATGACCAGTTTCCCTTTGTCCACTTCTCCTCATGTATCTTAAAATGTAAGTCAGATCATGAAACTCTTCTGTTCAAAGTCCTCGAGTAACTGCATATCTCACTCATAATAAAATTCAAATTCCTTGTATGGTCCCCAGGGCCCTGTATAACCTGTCCCCTTGGCTGTCTTTGACCTTGTCCCCACCCCACTCATACCATATTCCCCATAGTTACACTGGCCTTGATATTCCTCAATCACAATAGTATGTTTCTTCTTTGGAAATCTGCATTTACTGTTTAAAGTATTTAATTCAGGGACACGCAACTCTTCATGGGGCTCAAGGAAGAGAAGTAGAATACCATATTTCCTGTTTGTACACATGTTAACAACTGGTTACTTACAAGCAAATAGAAGAGAGACAGAGATCCCACAGATACTCTACTATTTGGTGTCAGAGGAGTGTCAATTCCCTTTCTGAAGACTCCCTGCTCTCCTTATCATGAATGCATTTCACTTATTAGAATTGTGATACTTAATTATGCCTCTTAATTTAATTGGTAGTTATTTTTTTTCTTTTTAGAGGAAAAATATAGTAATAATATATCTTAGTAGCTTATTGAATTTGATGAAATACAATCAAAGCAGCATCCATTTAGAAGCATTTAAAAATGTGAGAAATTATAAGCATTTTCTCATTCAATATTTTATGTTTCCCATGAATTCTACATTCTACAGGCAAGAGGTTAACTAAACAAGACTATTCATTGAGTAAATACTAAGCCATCTTGGAATCTGCCTCTAAGGCCTCTGATCTACCAAGCTATGCAACCTCTGAAAATCACAACTTCAAATCCATTTCTGGCTCCACCACTTAACCAGAGGGGACTTGAACCTAGACAAGTTACATGCCCGCTTTTTGTCTCAATTTCCTCAACTGGAAAGCAAAGGGGCTGGATTAGACTTGCTGTAAGGCAGTGGTTCCTGAAAAACAGTCCATGGAACAATTGCTTTAGCATTGCCTAGAGAGGTTTCAGAACACACAAGTGTGAATCCCTCCTAGAGACTTAGCTTTGGAATATCTGAAGCTGAGTCCAGAAACCTGCATGTTTATAAAACTATCCAGTTTTTCTGTTGTATTCTCAGGTTTGGGAACCACTGCTCCCAGGTTCTATCCTGTCTGGATACATAATGATTCTCTGGAGCCAGATAATCTAACCTCCACAGTTCCCTTGGGTTTCCATTCCTGGCCATCATGAACCTTCAGACTCTGAGCCTCTACTTCTAAGGACATATGAAGTAAACCAGAAATGTGGAAGAAGGCTTGCACAGGCTGAGTTATGATATTATTGCAAATAACTCTACCAAGGCACTGTTCACCCTTTGGAATAGCAACCCAGAAGTTTAAACAGAGCAACTGCTGCTGCAGCTGCCTCTGTGACATATTTCAGTTGGATTCTATTTCCTAAGATCCTTCCCTCATTAAACCCATCCAGGAAATTTCCACTTAATAGATGAGGAAAATAAAGTAAGAGATATTTGAAATATGTGTAATCGAGAGAAAGAACGAAAAATAGTAGAGAGACAGAGTGATACTACATAGGATACTCTGCTACTGGTGTCAGAGGAGTGCCAATTCTTTCCCAGAAAGCTATCTGACCTCCTTATCAATGCTTTCATTATCTTATGGTTTGACCTGTGATTCTCAAAGGGCAGCATCAGCATTCCCTGGGAACTTACTAGATATGCAAAGTATCAGTCCCCAGCCTAATCTATTGAGTCAGAAACTTAAACTCAGGTGAACCAACAATTGTGTTTAAACCACACCTACAGGTGACTCTAATGCACACTGGATTTTAAGACTTAAGCCAGAGAATGAGCCAAACACGTTGGTGCACACCTGCAATCTTAGCAACTAAGGTAGCTAAGGTGGAAGAATCACACAAGTCCGATGCCAGCCTCAGCAACTTAATGAAATTCTGTCTCAAAATTAAAAAAAAAAAAAAGAAAGAGAAAGGATTGGGGTTGTAGCTCAAATGGTAAAGGTAAAGTACCCCTGGATTCAATCCCTAGTATGAGGGGTGGGGTGGGGGGAGCAGGGAATGAAATGAGGCTTCAGTTCTCCACATAAAGAAATATTAAGTGCATCAGTGTCCCCCCCGACTCATTCCCTCATGGAAGAGTTTAAATCAACTGTGCATAAACAGCAGAATGATAGTGACATTGATAAAGGACTCTTCCAGAGATAGCACAGATGGCCCCGAACCTCTGCTTGAAGACCAATATAGAACATGCAGAAAAATCATTCAGGAATGATAGGTCATACCAGGAGGCAATCAAAGGATGAGAAGTTGCTATGATTTGGTCTTCCCAAACTTGTGTGTTGGAAACTTAATTCCCAAATTCATTCGTTAGTGGTATTTGAAGGTGAGGCCTTTGGGAAATGATTAAGATTTTATAGGTCATGAGGGTGGGATCCCCATGATGAAATTAGTGACTTTTATAAGAGGAGGAAGAGAGACATGAGTGTGCTTGCCCTGTCTCACCATATGATGCCCTCTGCCATGTCATGATGTAACAAGAAGGCCCTCCCCAGATGCCAATTCCATGCTCTTAGACCTCCCAGCCTTTAGAGCTGTAAGAAACAAATTTCTTTTCTTATAAGTTACCACTCGATGGTGTTCAGAGATAGCAACAGAAAACAGACTAAATCAGAAATAAACTGGTCCTTTGAGAATCATCCAGACCATCAAGAGGTACAGAAAATTCTACTTTCTGCAAATTTCTTGAAATCAGCTACATCTTGCCTTCTCTTCCAACAACTCACAGCTGGACTACCTAGCTCTTTATCCTGCTTTTGTTCTCTGGTTCCTTCTCATATAACCCAAGTGAATTTCCTAAACTTTATTCTGACATCTTAACAGTTCTCCACAATTCTTAAGAAAATATGGCCCATGAGATCTGCAGAGTCAGGGCCCAGTCTACTCTGTGGCCTTACCTTGAATGTTTCCCCTCTACATACCAGTACACTGGCCTTATTTCAATTCTTTAAATGCATAAAATACTTAAAGCCTCAGAGTCTCTTTATGTATGATACTCCCTTTAGTAGGGACATTCTTCCTTTCTACTCTACCTGCTTACTCCAACACATCCTCCAGCTCTCTGCCTATCACTCCCTCAGGGAATTCCCCCCAAATGCCCAGCTAACTTAGGAACCTCTAGTACATGCCCTTGTACACACTGTTTTCCCTTGATACCTATTTTCACACTCCTCATATAAATAGTTATTTTATTTAATTTTGGTCTTTCAACTAAATAGTATGCATTAGGAGGACAGGAATATCTACTGCATTCCCATTATCTCATAAGGTGTCTGAAATTAATTAGTGTTCAATAAATATCTGTTGAAAAACGAATGAGTTTTCCGTTGTTCATTTTTACAGGGATTAAAAACAAAGTCCTATAAATTTAGTCAAGGTTACCCCTAACTCATGATATTTAATCAGGCAGCAAATGTATGAGTCTTCCTTATAAGTCTGAGTCATCAGAAAACTTATTGCATAAGAAAACTTTATGTTGGTGTATCTAGTTACCAAATGTATTTATTTAATGATTGTTCACATATTTATTTAGTCAGTAAGCTTTTATTATATATTAGGTACTATTCAAAATATAAAGTAGTGAACAAGATACATGAAATGACTGATCTATTCTGGTATGGGAGACAAACAAAATAGATTTTTCAATAATCGAGGAGACATACACCTCAACTGTCTATTTGACATAGCTATTACTAGCAATTAGAGCTGAGAAACAAATTTCTTTTCTTATAAATTACCAATCTATGGTATTCAGAGATTGCAACAGAAAACAGACTAAATCAGAAATAAACTGATCCTTTGAGAATCATCCATTGGCAATTCTGAGTCTTCACTAATGCCTGGACTCTCCTCCACAGAGTTTACCCAAAATAGACTTTTTCAATGGGAAAACCACACTGGTACTGCTGAGACATGCCACGTTGGTTGTCTGAAGGAGTGATAGGCAGAGAGCTGGAGGATGTGTTGGACCAGTACTATATTTCAGGTAGTCTGATAAAGTTACTAAAACATGGTGTCAGGATAAAAGTGATGGGAGGGACTTTTAAGAAATCCCCTTCATCATCGATTTTCATGTTTTACTTATGCTTGAGTAGCTCCTTACTGGAATTATAAGCAATGTTGAGCACAGTAACCGTGTCAGATTGTTCCATTTCCCCCTGAGCACTTCCCAACACACAGTACTAATTAGATGCTCAACATACATTTGGCAAATAGGTAACTTCAGAGAGAGAGAGAGAGAGAGAGAGAGAGAGAGAGAGAGAGAGAGAGAGAGAGAGAAAGAGAGAGAGAGAGAGAGAGAGAGATGGGTAGATGAATGAAAGGATGAATGAATGGAGAATCCAACTCTAAGGGCAGGTGCTATAACTGATTCATTTCTCTGCCCAGAATCTCCCCAGAACATAGTCATCTGAAGTGTTCAGCACATGTTAAGAAGCAGCCTATTCAGCTGCATTTCAACAGGCAGCACTCTCCCAAATCAGAGTCAATACATCATAGGGGGCACTGTCTTTTTCCAATTCACAACCACCTCCAGTGAGTAATGAACAGCAGGGCTTTCTTTCAGGAGCTTTGGGGGCATTTGCATGGGAGCAAAAGAGCTCTGACAAAAAAATATGACTCAGTGGTTACTGGATAACTATCTACCAAGGTGAACTGAGGCGGGATCCCCAGGCTTTGGTTAGAAGAGACACAGATGACTGGAGAAATGGAGACTGGCAAGAATCTTGCTCTATGCTTTGATGAGGATTCCCAGCTCAATGCTAAGAGTAAGCCTCTGGGCCACGAGTGCTATAGCTATCTTCCTTTATTGGCAGGGAATATGTTCTAAGACCCCCAGTGGACATCTGAAACCACAGGTAGTAGCAAACCCTCTACATAGTTTTCTTTTTTTCTATACATACATACCTATGGTAAAGTTTAATTTATAAATTAGGCACAGCAAGTGATAAAAAGCAACAATTAATATTAAAATGAAATAATTATAACAATATTCTCTAATAAAAGTTCTGTGAATGTGGTCTCTTTCCCTATTTCTCTCTCTCTCTCTCTCTCTCTCTCTCTCTCTCTCTCTCTAAATATCTTACTGTATTAATCTTATCCTTCCTGTGTAATATGAGATGACACAATTGCATACATAATGAGACCAATTTCACAGGCACTAGGAGGGACAGAGTGGCAGGGCATGAGATTTCATGACGCTAATCACAATTTTAAACTTATGAATTGTTTATACCTGAAATTTTCCGTTTAATATTTTCAGCCTGCGGTTGACCACAGGTAACTGAAACCACTGAAAGCAAAACCCCAGAGAAGGAGGACTGCTGTATATACCATTTGGACAGTGGGAGTTAGGCTGGAGGTCTAAAAGTTGGGATCAAGGAATGTACAGATGAAGACAGGGAATTCAGAAATAAGAACCAGTGAAGCAGCAATAGTCACATTAGAAAACAGGCAGAGTTCCTTGATGAATCAGTATTCCTAGGGGCCTCCCAGAAAGGGCACAGGAAAATGGACGAGCTGATCTTGGATGGCCTTTATCATCCTACTGAGTCTTTGGAACCAGGCAAAACCTTTTCCCAGGACAACCAACGTGGCATGTCTCAGCAGTACCAGTGTGGTTTTCCCATTGAAAATGTCTATTTTGGGTAAACTCGGTGGAAGAGAGTCCAGACACTAGTGAAGACTCAGAATTGCCAAGCTGGCCCGAGTCCTCAATGTCAGGTCCCCTCTCTTTCACCTGAACCCCCATCTTGTTCATCAGATCCCATCAACCTCTCCTCTTTCTATTATGAAATGTAAAAGAAGCATGAAAAATGGGAATTGTAGCCAAAAAAAGTACCTCCTGATTTTGCCTGCTGAGTTGTCTTCGTGGTTTTCTGATGCTTCTGCTACCCACCAATCTCCTGACAGAGAAGCCAATTGACTTTTCCAGTTTCCCAGAGTGGAAAAGTACCAGCACCAGCTGCAGCAGGCCTGGCTGAAAGCTTCATCCATCCCAAGCTCCGGTAGGGCCTGGCCAGCAGTCTAAGGAGAAGCAGCTGCCACCAGTCCTCAGCTTCCCAAGAATTATTTTTCATACTATCCTGCCAAGGTTGAAAGGCTGAAAGGGCTTCTTGTTCCATGATGTTTACCATCTCACTACTAGCTGCAGGCCACAGGCTCCCTGTCAATGCGTGTCCTATATACAGCTTCCAGGAAAACACAGCCTAAACATAGAGATCTGGTCCCTAGCCTTCTCTGGGCACACATAGCTGACTGAGGGGCAGGTACTGAGGTCATCTGGGGGCCCAAGCAAGTTGATGGCTTAATTTGCAATCACAAAGCTTTAGGGTTTTTTTGTTTGTTTGTTTGTTTGTGTTTTTTTGGACTGGGGATTGAACTCAGGGACACTCAACCACTGAGCCACATCCCCAGCACTATTTTGGATTTTATTTAGGGACAGGGTCTCACTGAGTTGCTCAGTGTCTCGCTTTTGCTGAGGCTGACTTTGAACTCGCTGTCTTCCTGCCTCAGCCTCCCAATGTGCTGGGATTACAGGAAAGTGCCACCATGCCCTGCTTGGAATCACAAAACTTTAGATCCAGGAAGGAAAATTAAGATTCCAACCTCTCCAATGGCTCTATACTAAATATCAGAATTTCTGAGACCCAGAAACATGAACTTACTTGCTCAAGGACACACAGTTGACCCGTGTAACCAGCATTGAAATACAGATCTCCTGATGCCTGGTTCTTTTTCCTTCTTCAACCCCAGACTACCAAGATCAACTTCTTCTAATTCCAGAAAGGAACCAAGTAGTCACCCAGTAGAAGCTGTCTCTTGGGACCCTGCCCCCTGCAAACTCCACATAACCAACGACCTCAGACTGATTCAGTGGGTAGATAAATTCCTAATGGGATCCTGCAAGAGTCCAGTAAAGATTTTTTTAGGCTCCATTCTTCAATCTACAGGCCATACAGTGAGTCTATTTCACCCATTTCCAAGTTGAAATTCCCATTAGAAATAGTTCTTTAGAATTTCAATATTCCTTTAATCCCAAAATACCTCCAGAAACAAATACTATAGCGCTCCAGGAGTAAAGGCCTCAACTGCAGTGGACTTCAAGGTACTGAGGTAGAGATCAGAGAAGACATTTTTCTTCCTGATTAAGTGGGTTAGTGAAAACTTCACAGTAAAATAGTATGACCTTTTGCCCAACAAGGAGGTAAGTCAAAGAGAAAATGGGTAGTCATGAAGGCTATGGATTGAGAGGAAAAGTGGGCATGGTTTAGAATCATGATAGGTCTATGCTTAAAACTTGATTCAGCTACTTCCAAATTCTGGGACCCTGAAATTAGTTACTAAACCTCTTGGAACTTCAATATCCTCTTCAATAATCCTGATAAGTAGAGTTGTTAGAGAGCTTTTATATCATATACACAAAGAACTTAACACATTTTAAAAAAAATAGAACTTAACACATTTTATGGGATGTAATAGAACTTAATAAATAATACCTAGAAGGAGCAAGAAAGGGGATTATTTGTGTTAAATATTACATTCATTCTTTCTTCAGCAATTCAGAAGTTTTCTAACCTTGGAAAAGTTACTTAAGCTTATACTTTCAATCAAATCATGATAATAGTACTTGTTCATAGGACTGCTGTAAGAAATATATGAGCTAATATGTGTCAAGAAATTAGAGCAGTGTAATATTTAATAAAGCCTAGTTATTATTAATTTTTAATTTATTCTTAATCTGATTCATACAGATAAAAGATTTGAGCCAGCTTCCTAAGTTGCATAAGGTAAAATGATATGAATAAATAAATGAAGAATATGGGTTAAGAGGAAAAAGAATAGGAAAAGTAAAATAATCTAGAGCTAGGTTAGTATTCAGAATATATTACATTTAGGCCTACATTCTTGGCTGTTTAAATTTGGCTCTGAGCTTCCTAGAAGTCAATTTAAAAAGCGAAACACAATTAGTTAACATAAATCACAATGAAAACAAAGTGAAAGTTAACTTTTTATTTCTGTTTTTAGGTGGGTTAGAGTAGGTTGCCATGCTCTCCCAAGAGTAACTGAAAAAAAAATAGATGAAATTCATAGATGATCTACACTGTTGAAGCAATAGGAATGGAGAGACTAAGATTTCAGAGAAGGGAGAATGTCCGAAAGGTGAGAGAATTTCTGTAGCTACTTGCAGCCATTTGCCAATTTGGGGTAGAAGCAAGAGATTGATTCTGGGCATGGCACTTACTAATAAAGAATTGCTACAGGAAAGAATCAGCAGAGGAGAGCTGGGATTCATCAAGCATGCAACACTTTTCTCACTCAGCACATGTGCCAAATGTTTGGGCTGTGTGGATCAGGAATGTAAAACCCTAAGGAGAAACCCCTCTGAAAAATCAAGCTGAGTTTTTAGTCTGACATAATAAAGATATCTTAAAAACTTGCCAGGAAGAGAAAACACAGAATTTTTTGAAAAGCTCAGAATGACCAAGAATTCAGGCTTACCAACTACCCAGAGCAAAGATGTTTTGCTCTGCCAAGAATGGGCAGATCCAGTTGTTGGCCAATGTAGTTGGGTTCATATCCTCTTTAAAAAGCCAAAAATCCAAGTACATTCTCCCAGAAAAGACCACCCCAGCTTCACAGGGAAGAGGCCAAGCAAGTTTTTCACCTACAGGCTGGGTGCTTTAGTAGCTATAAATAAAGAATAAAGTACATAAATATGCCCAAATATATATGAATTTAAGGAATTCTCTTGGCATTTCAAGGGGGAAAATCAGATTAAATCTTTTGGGTGCACAGTCCATATTCAAGAGGTATGAACTAACAATGAAGTATACCTTCTATATACAAGCATTGTTAACTGAAGAAATGTTTCATCCTCGTGAAAGAAATTAAGAATTAGTTTTATGGAATCAAGAAACATACCAATAACCAAAGATATGTCATTCTATCATTATTAATTTTTTGGTACACTTATCTAGCAGTAATAGATTTTCTTATCTTTCTTATTGAGCAAGTTCTTTAATAAGAAAATCTATTAATGAGACAGGGACAAAGGACAGGTAGTCAACCTAGATAGTAAATGATCAAATGACTGGGTCAGAAAGATGAGGACTGATTTTCAAAGAAAAGGAAATGGGTGGCTAACACCTCCATCTCTTCCAGGCTCAACTGGTTGTTAAAACTTGGCTGGGGGGGGGGCTGGGGGGGGTCACACTTTCCCACACTGTAGCCCTAGGGCTGCTCTTTCCTAACTCTGGAAACTTAGACAGGATATAAGGAGGAGGTAGGAAGGGGGAGAGAGGAAATCTGAGATCTATAAAAGGGCAAGACACACCCTCTCCTGTGGGCACCCAGCTCAGGGCCCTGACTTCTCTCTGGTGAAGTCTGCTATCTCTGCTCTGTCTCTTTCTTAAATAAAACTTGCTTTCTAGGTTTGCCTCAGCATTTCTCAGGTGTTTAATCTTCAATACCAGAGGAACGAGGACCCGATCCTGATTTCCAAGACCGGTATCATTATCAAATAGGTATGGTGTTGCACCCCCCACCACCACCACCAATCCCAGCAACTTGGAGGAGCTAAGGCAGAAGGACTGCAAGTTTAAGATGAGTGTTGGCAACTTAGTGAGACCCTGACTCAAAATTTAAGGAAAAAAAAATTAAAAGGGCTAGATATGTGGCTCAGAGGTAGAGCACTCTGAGTTCAATTCCTAGTACCACACACACACACACACACACACACACAAAAAAAAAAAAAAAAACTTTAAGTCTAACCTATTAAAATCCAACAAATAAATTTAAAGTATAGTTTTCCCAAAAGTTTTCCTGCTGCTCTCCACAGCCAGTGCTCCTCCCATGACAGAATAAATAATTTCTCAAGTTAGCAATGCTAAGTTAACATAGACAGTATGCTTCATTATTACTATCCTCACTGAAAGTTACAACATTTGGAAGATGATATCTGAATTCCTATCTTCACATGCCAAGAGTAAGAGACCTACACAAAATATAAGCACATTTTCCTTTATGTATAACCATCAAAGTCTATTGTCTATAGTCTAAAGCAGGGAGAACTTAGGTATTTAGGAATAGGCACAGAGACTTCACCCTCCCCTGCAGCCAGAGTTGCTCTTCACCTACAAGGGGATGGGCTCTCCCAGGCCCCAGACATCACAAGAGTGGGCCTTGGTGCTGCACATTGATAGTTAGAGCTCAGGACCTCAAGCTCATCACTCTCCTGATTTACTGACTTCACTTAGTATCCCTATAAGGGATGTCATTCCTAGGACTTCTTTTTCAGCTTCCCAAGATCAAGTCTCACATAGCATGATTTTCTTCCTCTTCCTCCTCCTCCTCTTCTTTCTTCTTTCTTCTTCTTTTTGCAGAAAAAAAAAAAAGAGTTCCTAGACTTCTTTGCTTCTCTCCCTCTCCTCATTCTCAAAAATTTACTAATTGCCTCTAAAAACCAGGCACTATCAAGGTAGCACCGTGATAAGTAGTGGTCATGGGTCCACAACAGATCATCACCACAGCAAAAAGATAAAAGCCAAGGTCATAAACATCTCTGAATCAGGGATGAAGGAAAGTTGCATATTTTTAACAACTCATCACCTCACACTTAAGCATTAAAAAAAAAAAACCTCAAAAAAGATTTTGACTATCTTAACTTTTGTTTTACTTTACTATATATGTATCCAAACCACCAAAACTTCTGGGAGACCTCTCTTGCTACATGCATGGTCTTCTGAGACTTGCTAGCTAAAACCAAGAGTTAAGTCAACAATCACACGATGGTCCCAACGGGTTAGGGGAACCACTGTAATGGATATTCTCAGCCTGAACTCAGGGCCCTACATCCCCTTGGAGTTAGGATAGCCAGAGTCCAAGGCTGTTAGAAATCTTCATTCCCCACAGGCACCTGGAATCTCTTTTGTAGACCACAGGGGACCATAATGATTACCAGTAACTCTTTCTCTTTCCTCCCCCCTGCTATCATCTGTTTGGAAGGAACTGTTGTTTTGTGGTGTTTGGGTTATTTTAATTTCTCTCTTTTCCCAAAGTAACAAAATACAACTCAATATATGCATATGACTTTCCAAAACCCTTTCACATCCATTTTTCACATTCACTATTGTCTCATTCACATCCTCCCCCATCCCATAATCCTACAAAGTACAGAAAGCGGAGCTGTTATTTCCATTTTGTAAGTGAGTACTATGGTTTAGATTTGGTTTATCCCTGTGGGGATCCATGTGTTGGGAGTTCAATGTGTGAATAGGGAAACTGATGGAATCTTTAAGAGGTGGGGCCAAGCAGGAGGACCCTAGGTCTTTGAAACCCTGCCCTGAGAAAGAAGTCAAGTAATTTTCTCATAAACCCAATCATAGCTGGTTGTTATAAAAGCCTGAACCTAGCCCCACCTGCTCTCTGCTTTCCTGGTCAATTGCTCCTTCACATGCCATCCAACATGATGTGACGCGATGGAGAGGCCACTCACTAAAACTGAACCAAGGCAGGCTCCGTGCCCTTGAACCTCCAAGATTTTCTTTATAAAGTTAGCCTATCATCTCAGGTATTTCATTATAACAGCAAATAGCTGATAAATACAGTAAGGTACGGGGATTTACCTAAAATCATAAAGCTAGGTAGTGACAGAGCTGAAACTAGCATCTAGACCTCTTGATTTCTATCATCATGGTCTAATCACCATACCATGTGGTCATGACACCCTGCTGACAGCACACACTCTCCACACTGTCCACAGTGTGGCTCCAATGGTTGAAGAACCTTGAAGTGAGAAAACAATATGGATGGAGGGCTCATGGAAACTTCCTGCCTATCTAAACCTAGTTCTGCTTCCAGGATGTATTGAAATATAATAGCAAAAGATATCTGCATCCTGGGGAGGAGGACAGGACATAGTATTTTGTTAGCACTGAGACAAGGCCTTTGATCATAAAGTATTTGGCACACACTGAGAATTCCAAAATTAGGTGTCTCCTATTTTTGATGCCACCCCAAATCCACCTTTACTCTCATGATTCCTCATTGACAATCATCCCTATCCTAATTGTTTTCCTTTTGTGCCCATGAGCCTTTTATTAAACTTAAATGATTTCCCTTACTCTTTCGCCTGCTCTGGCAAATTTCTTCAACTCTAACTCACTGTCATAACTTAGTATTTCAACTATCAGGAAATTCGGCCTATTTGGATAGCACATGAACATAAATATATTGTGTATCTTGATTCTATAGCATTCAAAGCCCTAGAGTTCTTCCAGCTATTAGAAAAGTTATTGGGCCAGACACATGGCACACACCTGTAATCCCAGCAGCTCAGGAGGCTGAAACAGGAGGATCACGAGTTCAAAGCCAGCCTCAGCAATGGTGAGGTGCAAAGCAATTAGTGAGACGGTGGCTCTAAACAAAATACAAAATAGGGCTGGGGATATGGCTCAGTGGTTGAGTGCCCCTAAATTCAATCCTTGGTACTCACCTTCCCCCACCCACCGCCAAAAACAAAAAAGAAAAGTTATTGGTAAGCAGAAATGTGAAAAAGCAGTGATATGTGGCCCTAGTTGCTCCAGTGCTTGGTCTCCATGGTAAACCAAAGACACTGACTGGCTCCTTATCTGTTTCTGCCAACATTGTTGGTCCTCTTGTAGACTATTAGCCTTTCCACATCGAAGCCTTGAGAAAACCTGAACTCAGAAGATTATAGTAAAAACCAAGAGGTCCAATAGGGACTTCAGTTGGTATGAATAGTGTGGTAATCTTCCAGCAATCTCACTATCAGGCTTCCTGCCCCTGCCCCTAATGACTGAAGAAAAGTGGAGCTCTGTCCTTTCTTGCATTAATTACAACTTACTGTCTACCTTTTATAAGCCAGGAATCTAGGCCTCAGAGTATTAAATGGCAGGGCACAAGCAAAGTTTTAAAGTATAAACAGGGAATTCAGCTGACTACTTAGGATGAAAGTATTGACAAACGCACTTCAATACTTTCATCCTAAAGTGGTGAGACACAAGTATGAAATATCTGCTCTAGAGGATAGGAATGGAGTTTTAAAGTATAGTGTAAATAATTAATTTGGAATATAGAAGACTTTAGAATAGTGGAAAGACTATTGAAATCCACTATCTTCAAAACACAATATAGAATTAAGGAAAAGGAAGAAGAATAAGTGTTTATTAATCACACTCATGTGTTTAATGCTACATTAGGTACTTTACATATACTCTTTTAGACTTCATAACAACCTTTAAGGTGACTAGGGATAGATGATAGTGATAGAGTGAGGTTCAGAAAAACTAAAGATTTGTCCAAGCTTACCCATGTAGTAGGTAGCAGAGTCGAGATCCAAAGTTAGGTCTGGTAATATTTCCAAACATGCTTCTTGCCTTCATTTTATCTCTATGAATCTCACTTTCCTCATTTGTATAAGATTAGATTAAATCAAATCTGATCATTCTAAGCTTTTTCTGGGACTGATCACAGAATCCTTTGGATATTCAATAATACTTAGAGATTTCTTTAGAAAATTGATTTTGCCTCCAAATGTTACATTTAGGATACAAGTTCACAGGCCCAATACCCCTACACAGCTGATTCAGGACTTTGAGTTTCCTCTACACTGACATTCTGTGAGACTCAACATCCACAGGAGCCAATACAGTACAGAGGTCAAGATCTGGATGAATCCAAATTCTGTCTCTTTGTTTCCTCTTTAAACTTGAGCAAGTTACCTAATGTTCATGTAACTCAATTTCTCCTCTGTAAAACTAGAATAATAATATTACTTACTCACAGATTATTATTAAGATTAAATTTATTTACATCCTTTACAATGGCACCAGGAATATATTAAATGTTCGTTGAATATCAGTTGGGGCTTTCCTTTGAATTTTGCATTCTCCTTTTCCCTATTTGGCATAGCTAAGGGATCTCAAGGAGGCAGCTGAGTTTCTGTTTCCTGAGAGTAAGACCCTTTTACTGGCAGGAAGAACACCAGAGGCCACCATCAGGCCAAACTCCACAAACAAACATGCAAACAAGA
Organism: Urocitellus parryii; assembly: GCF_045843805.1. NCBI lineage: Eukaryota > Metazoa > Chordata > Mammalia > Rodentia > Sciuridae > Urocitellus > Urocitellus parryii. The sequence continues at coordinate 113,823,047 of NC_135541.1, forward strand.
AAGAGCCCATCTGAGCAGCGCCTAGCATTGCTCACTCAAAAGAAACTGAAGCAACGGATAATTAAACATTGCCTTCTTATTTCCCTACCAGGCCCCTGCTCAAATCATCACACACAAACACACACCCCCCTCAGGCCTGAAACCAGTTCCACATTCTTATTAACAAATGAAACCATTTAAGTCCTCAGCACATCTCCAGGGACATAAATGATGAGAACTGAGAGAAACAAGAATGATTCTCCAATTTGGAAATGTGCAAAGATTACATAATATGTATCAGCACTGATGGAAGACAGGGGGTAGGGATAAAGAGTCAACTTGGTGCAAAAGGGTACACAAGTATCCCCAGTGCTTTGGTTTCTTTGCAAGGCTGAGTTGTTCCTGAAGGATTTCTAGCTCCAATGTTCCTGAGCACAATAATACGACTTAAGTTTCTGATATGAACTCTATATTTTTCTGTTAGACTTACTCCATTTTTTTTATCTCAGATTGTCCCTCAATCTTAATTACCTATCACTTCCTAAATGTACATTGAAAATTGCAGAAAGGAAACCATGAGGTTGCAGTAATGTATAGGATTTTTCAGAGGAAAAAAAATAGTTTATTTGTTCAAATCACTCCCTTAGGGGCCTGGTAGTGTGATGAAATGAACCTGGGACTGGAAGATAGGTAGCCTGGGTCCTTGCCCCCACATTAGCATTAGATAATTCTGCAATCATGAACAAATCACTCATCGGCTCTGACTCCCATTTTCCCCATCTGTAAAATGAGAAAGAGAAACTTAGATGTCTCTAAGGTTCACTACGATAAGAGTGGTCTAGGGTTCTAGTTGCCCATATGCTAAAAACTCACTGGAGTGTGGAACTGAGACTAGAACAAACAGCACAGTGGTGAACATGCTTGATGTGCAATTTGCAGCCAGGAGAACAGCTCGGCCTCTTCAGTTCTCAAACCCTGACTATCTTTACCACTCTTTTCACACTCTTTTCAATTTAGAAACATTTTGGACACAGGATATGTGGGATGGGGAACACCACCGACTCCCACCCCAATCTCTGAACTGGTAGCAAGTTGCCTGGGTTTTTTTTTTTTTTGGGGGGGGGGCGGGGGGGAGGCAGGGAGTGTGGTGTGAAATCGGCGTCCCAGCACTACCCTACTCTGGCTCTGTGCCCTGGGTCCTAAATGTGAACGTCTGGCTTCCCTATTGGGGAGAAAGGATGTTTCTTCCTTTCCCAAGCACAAGCAGGTGTCACAGGCCAAGTTGGGAGATGAAGGCCAGCTGTCTCTGTGCTCTTTACACAAAGCAGCTCTCTACTTGGCTGGCTGGGTCCCTGCAACTTCAGAGTCCTGGGCTTGATTTTTAAGATAATCCAATACTTCTCCTCATTCTCCTGCCTCGAAGAACATAAGGACCAGGATGTCCCTTTAACCATTGACACCCCCTGGAGGGAGGAAGTCCTTGTTAGCTAGACAAATAACTTCTAATGGCCCGGTATATTCTTGTACCTGGTTGTCGAGACTGAAGGCTTTCCTGTCTTGTAGATTTTCCCTTAGTTCATGATCAAGTCCAGCATCCCAGGCCCAAGTTGGAATTGAAGGGAAAGTTGACTCAAGGATGATGCAATTAAATAGGGAAGCAGCCCCTCTGGGTCTTTCACTCATCATCCTCCACCAGGCAGCCCCACCTATACCTCTCACACACATAGAATTTCCACGTGAGGAGAGGCAAGCAAGCATTTTCACAAACGTACCCTTATGCTATGCAAGGGACAAAATGAAAGTGCCCTCAAGAATTTAATACAGCTACACAGAACATTCGAGTTCTATATACTATATGGGATGGTAAAATGGTTAAAACACTTTGGAAAGCTCTTTGGCATTATGCAAGGTCATTATGCAAGATCACATGCTACGTATGACCCAGAAATTCTACTTCTAGATAGAAACCCAAGAAAACTGAGTGTATATCTCCACCACAAATTCTATATAAAAATCATGTTAGGAGCTTTATTCATAATGAGCCTAAATTATAAATATCCAAATTCCCATCTACAATACACTGGCTAAATGAATTATTCAAAGAAATATTATACAACAATGAGAATAAGCAGTCCCACAAAAGCATGCAAAAATAGGATGAATATTGTAAACAAAATGTTGAGTAAAAGAAGCCAGATATAGTGTATTTATGCATCATATGATTCCATTTATCTAAAGTTCAAAACAGGTAAAACTAATCTATGTTGCTAGAAAGCAGGATAAGGTTAACCTTTGGGTCAAAATTGAGGGAAGAAAAGACTAGAAAAGAGTATGAAGAAGGTCTTGAATCTGCTGATAAAGTTCTGTTTCTTGATCTGGGTACTATTTAGTTGAGTGTGTTTGGCATGTGAAATTTACCCAATTGAATACTTAAGATACATATACCTTTCTGTTTATGTTTGTGGAAGAATGAAAATAAATGACTCCAATTCTTCACCTACCCCAGAGATCAGTTCTTCACCCAGGACATATATTGTGCTTTCCTACTCTGACTCTAGGCATGACCATGTGACTTATTTTGGCCGATGAGGTCTCAACAAAAGTGTTTTAAGTAGCGGCTTGAAAAACTTCTTGCACATTCCTGCTTGTTATTTTTGTTGTGCAATTTCCACGAAAAGATCTAGGCTAGTATTCTGCAAGATGAAGCAGATCCCAGCCAAGTTGCTCCTACTCATTAGTGCCAAAGCCATCCTAAATGAGCCTAAACCAGTCAGATGACTTCTAGATGTGCATATGAACCATGAAAGAGTAAGAAAAGAGTATTGCAACCAAGCCCAGCATAAACCATGAAACTATAAGTTCATGAGCAAAATAAGTGCTTATTTTAAGACACTGAACTATAGATCTATAGATGGGTTGTTAAGAAGCACTATTGTATAATAGACATATGACACAAATGAATACTTCAGGTCAAAGTTTGAAAATATGTGTAAAACATAATACAGACACACAAATGAATTTTATCTTAAAAGATTCCTCATACATATCTATTTTGAGGATGATTACACCCTGTAAGAAAGAGACCCTTCCCGAGAGCCTGCAGGTCCAATGTTCTAGAAGCATAGAAGGACATCTAAGTAAAATCTAAGCCAGAGACAAACTGAAACAACAGATAAACCAACCTGCACAAGTTCCCCAGGGCATCTAAAAATTATCTTCTTCTGTTTTTTCTAGAAGATGCAGAAGCAAATGTTTGCCTTTTCCACCTCGCATTTTTCAGAAATGCATGTGCTACACCCTACTCTATATATCAAAACTGTTTCATAGCATTCAACATGTGATATTATGGTAAGAGAAAGAGTATTATATTCTGTTTCTTATTGGTCCATGTTTCACCATACAGTCGCTTTTTGACTCCCTTGGCAGGACTTTCCCAAGATGAACATTAATGGACTTGACCATTCAACTGGTATTCTAGCATATAGCTGGGCAGTGGTTGTGTTACCTGGATTAACTTGAGCTTTTGCAGAACTTAAGATAGGCAGCAGCAGGAGCAGCACAAAAGGCATTCTGGGAACCAAGATCATCTCAGAAGGTGGTATTGGGTTCTGCAGTAAAGAAACAGAAAAAGGAGGAAAAAATGAGTGAACATAATTATCACAGCTAATGTTGTGTTCTTGCAGTCTCTATTTCTATATTTAGAACTTCAAATTATAGACTTATGAGTTGAATCCAACTAATCATCCAGTAATCACCTAATATAAAAATTTTCAAACTCCAAATGATCATACACTTAACAGAATTAAAATTGGAAAAACTATGGTCAGGTGATAACATTTTACTAAGATAAGGGCAAACAATAAAATGAAACATATTTCTGGGGTTGTCAACTCATGTTTTCATAATTTCAATGTTGATTCCAATATTAAACAAGGAGAAACATTCAATAATTTTCATGTGTTTGCCTTTCAAAACGTGTAAGTTCCTGATTCATTAGCTCAGAAGTGTTAACTGGGATTGTATTTTTCTAGTTTCCTCAGAATGACCATGTGATAATGGATTAGATATGGAGATACCAGTACAAACTCAGGTTTAAAGAGATACAGATAGTTACATATGGAAATATTTATAGGTATTTGTGTATACACAAGTTAATGTGTGTGTGTGTGTGTGTGTGTGTATATATATATATACATACATACACACTCTCTGCTCTATTAGCTGAGAGGAATTAAAGTAAATGACATCCTAGTAATGAGTATCCAGGAAACAACAAAAGCAAATCTAGTGCTTAAATCTTGGTTTCTGATACCATTATCCAATAAAAGGAATCAGTGTTCCTTAGAAAAATGGCTGATCCTAGAACTAGGACAGGAATTAGTCAAGATCTCTTATCTCTTAGTGCCAGAAACTGAGAAAGTATACACACACACAAAAAAATGATTAAAGTATATCAAAAAGTCAGAAGCCAAATGAAAGATTTCCCAATAGTCCAGTTGGAATAAAAATAAATATCCATGAGTTAATGGTGATGTAAATAAATGATTAAATTAAGCAAATGTGGGAGAATTTGCATTTCCCATGAAAAAGAATTCCAAATAATTTATATAGTTAATCTACATTTAAGGAGTGGAGCATAGCTACATCCTCCCCTTTAAATGTAAGCTGCAGATGGTTACTTTTTTTTTCTTCCAAAGGGCGCAGGGTGGAAAAAAGAATAACTTTTCAGTGTATAAATCTAACAAACATTACTTCAAGCCAGGTGTTCAGAGACAATATCAACAATGGTGAGTCATATTGCTAGTATGTGTTCTTGACATGATATGACAAGAATGGCACTTGACTCTGTGTTCTTCCTCCCTAGAGACCATTACCACAGTCTATGCATGAGAAAAACATTAGACAAATCCCAAATGAGGGATATTCTACAAAATTCCTGATGAGTAATCCTCAAAACTGTCAAGGTCATCAAAAGCAAGAAAGTCTCAGAAACTTTTACAGCTAAGGGAGCCTGAGGAGACAAGATTAAATGTAATGTAATGCAATATGTGATATCCTGGATGGAATCCCAGAACAGAGAAAAGACATTAGGAAAAACTGAGGAATTGGAATAAGTTATGGACATTAGTTAACAATAAAGTATCCACATCAAATCACTCATTTTGACAAATGTACTATACTAATATAAGATGTTAATGATGGAGAAAGCTGAATGTGGGGTATACAGGAATTCTGTGTCCTATCTTTACAATGATTCTATAAATATATAACTGTTCTCAAATAAAATGCTTATTTTTTTAAAAAAATTATCCCCTAAGTAACATTGATATTCAATCATACATTGGATTCACTGTTAGAAATCGAAGGTGCAACAAAATTGTAAAAGTTTCAGAAATCCCTTTGAACTGAACTGATTAGGGAAGATTTCATGGAGAAATCAGTAACTGAAGGACAGGTTGGATTATAATGGGGATTAAGTAAAAAAAGAAAATGGAATAGATAAGGATAAGGTATATTTTCAGCCTACAGAATTTTTCTATGATGATTTCTAGACAATAGAATGATGACCCATCCAAAGTAGTAAATTAAAAACAAATTTAAAAAGTCAGATATTCAAATGATTTTGTTTGAAAACAATGGTGCCAAAGCAAATGGAACTCAGAAGATAAATGTGGCCCTGGTATGGGGCAGGGAATAAGTGGTCCACAGACCATAAAGACTAATAAACTGGGTTTCATTTCATTGTTTTGGATGTAATAAATAGGTGATTCAGTGTGCCTTGCCACTTCCAACAGCAGGAATGCTATTTCCATAAATGTGTCCCCAAATATGCTCAGAAAAGAAAATACATAGGCAGGTCTAGTAGACATTGATCTGGGTTATAATCTAGCACTAGCTCAGGACCATGATATAAGATGTTCTTCCATAAAGTCCTAAGCTCATATAAGTAATCTTTTAGTTAGTGCTGAGTCTCAGAACTGCCTTGTCTAACCATATTCTTTTGTAGAAGAGTCCTACAATTCTCTACAATTCAGTAAATTAAAACATTAAAAAAAGGTATCAGGGAAGAATGGAGAGAGATTGATCAGTGGGTACAAAGTTACAGGTAGATAGAAGCAAGAAGATCTAGTGTGCTATTGCACATTGGCTGATAGGCTACAATAATGTACTGTACATTTCAATAAGCTAGAAAAAAAGAATTTTGAAGTTTTTCCCCATAAAGAAATGGCAAATGTTTAAGGACATAGAAAAGTTGTCCTATTAATATGTACAATTTTCATGATTTTTTTCTGTGTCAGTTTAATATAAATGAAAACAAAAATGAAAAAAATATTTTAAAATGTGAAAAAAAGAAAGGTATGTATATGTGTAGCAAAGAAAAGAAAATTGAGAAATGTGATAGAGAGTGATTGAGAGCTATTCCAAGGTGGCCAGCAAAGGTCTTTCTGGGTATATGACTGACTGAGAAGTGGTTGAGCAGAACAAAGAAGAGAATAGGAAACCCAGAAAAACTTCATGAATAAATGAGAATTTATTATAGAATAAAAGGGATAATTAAAATCAGTGAAATTTTAGAGGATTTATTAGGCTTTTTAAAAGCAAATAAAGGTACATCAGCCCACACACAAAAACAGAGTCCAAAATATAAAAATAGTACTACAAAAATATTTCAATAAAACATGGGAGAATTTGCAATAAACTAAAAATTTTAAAAAGACCTGCAAAAATAAGACATTGAATGCAAAATTCATAAATGAAAAGAAGAATAATTTTTCCATCAAAATTTGAAATTTCATTGAGACAAAAAGACATCATAATTTATCATACAAGCAACAAACAACATTAAATATTTGAAATTGTATAACAAAATAGCTTCTTACATAAATTATCTCTATAAATAATTTTAAGAGCCACCAGAAAATGGGCCAAATAAACAAAAAAAAAAAAACATTTTTACCAAAGGAGACAATATAATGCAGTAAATACCTAAAAGTGTTCAATCTCCCTAGCAGTCAGAAAAACAACCATTAAAGCATGAATTAAATACCAGTCTTGACCATCAGATTGGCAGTTTCAAGTATAATATCTCACATTATTGATAATTGTCAATAATGTGGGGAAGTGCATACTTCCATGTTCTGCCATTGGGTATATAGACAATAATTTAAATAAAATGCATAAACATATCATCTATACACACTATTTATTATTGCTTAAACTAGAAAGAGACTCTGTGTACACAATGAGGCATGTGCAAAGAAGTGTTTTGTCACTTTTTTAAATAACAAAAATGGGGGAAATGCCTATTAATAATAGAATGCTATAAACTATGATATATTCCCACTGTGAAATACTATGGAATAGTGAAAAAGAATGTATTAAAGCTGTATGTGGTTTCATGGTTTGACATCCATGACATATTTTAGGTGAACAAGCAGAATGCAAGTTTTATGTGAAACACTTTTATGTATTTTTATGAATACACACAGAATTATATGTACTTAGAAGATATGAAAATTAAACACCATGCTGAAAGCAATGGTTCCCTCAAAAATGTAGTTGGGAAATGAACTGCAGCATTTGGCACCGGAGATGGTGAATGGTAATCAGAAGAGATCAGTCTTATTTGTAATGTTTTGATTTTTAACAAGGAAAATGCAATTCTTGTTTAGTATCATTTATATCAGTTTTTCTGACAAAAATAAGAAAGAATTATTCCTGGGAGCAGGCTATCATAATCTCAAGAGTGCTTTCCAAACAACTCTGTATATTGCAGAGTTGAAGGAGATATTGTGGTGGGGGAACATACACCTTAAGTCATTTGTAGTATGGAGAAGTGGGGGTATTAATTAATACATCTAGCATGTGGATAGACTGAAAGCATAAAACAGTTGAGATGACTGATTATGTTTTCTATTTTAGAATGCTTTGTACTTATTAGGTAAATTAAACTGCATTATGTCATTGAGCCTCAATTACTAACCCCCTTTTACAAAGTAGGAAAGTAAAATCACTTCATGGACAAGTGAGGCAGTTTTGCTTGGTCTGGCTGCTGCTTCCTATTCATTGTGCTGACTATAGTTAGCTTCTTCACTATAGAAAAGACAGACTATGAGTTATTTAAAATCAGGGATCTAGCTTATCTCTATATCAAAATGAGATTAATTTTTATTTGCCTGGGTCATAAAGCTAGAAAGAGGCCTGGTTAGCATTGATTCCAGTTCCTCTGACCCCAGAGGTCAGTTTTTCTACTTCCACAAAATTTCCAAGGTGGCTCAGAGAGAATATGTACTTTGTAGTAAAGAACTCCCTTTCCTCTTCCATCAAAACCCTCTTCCTTTGCCAAGCTGGATGAACACTCCAAATTGACTCCAAAGGAAGCCATGGCCCAGGACCTCCCATAAACTTTACAAGACCTGATGGAAGATGGTTGACTCTTCACGTTGGGACTGCCCATGCCAGAATCTGGACAGACCATGGTCATAGCTGTCAGAACACAAGGAAGTAAAATGGAAGATCAGGCAAAACAGTGTGGCAGCCACACCTGGAATTTAGCAGCTCTCCAGGAATAAAAGAAACAACCAAAGAAACAAATTGTCTGTGAGATTCAACTTCTCACAAATTATCTCTGAACTTGGAAGAACTTCCAAAAGCCTCTCTTGGAAATATAATCAGGGGTTTTTTTGAACAAAATGGCAGAATAGAGAAGATCACTTTCCTGGTTGTTCTTTGGAATGAAACTAAGAAAGCAGTCAGGCAGCTTCTCAGCAAGGTGTGAGGGAGAAATTTATTAGGAATAAATTCTGGACACTCAAAGAAGATCTGGGACTCAGGAAGTTGCATACAGCCAAAAGAAGAAGGAAGAGGAGGAGGAGGAGGAGAAGAAAAAGAGGAAGAGGAAGAGGAAGAGGAAGAAGAAGAAGAAGAAGAAGAAGAAGAAGAAGAAGAAGAAGAAGAAGAAGAAGAGGCGGAGGAGGAGGAGGAGGAGGAGGAGGAGGAGGAGGAGGAGGAGGAGGGGAAATCCTTAGTTACACTGCTACTGGTGGCAGCATCTGCTAGTGCAATCCTCCCTGACACACACAAGAAAATAGTGGAGAGATAAGTCAATTAAAAAAAATAAGATTTTTTGGAGACCTGAAACATGTCTGGGTACAGAGAGATCAAAGATCAAATATTCTGCCCCACTAACCTGAAAGGTGTGCTGCACAATATCCTTGGGCAGGAAAGCAGCCACATCTTTCCTGGCTCCTAGGGAGAACAGAGGAAGGAACCATTTGCAGGTGCAGTGCAGGAACCAACAGTTGGGGGGACTCATTCTTGGACATTGAGCTTGGCCTGAAAATCAGGCCAGGCAAACCCACACCTTGCAGCATAGAGGTTGCTTAAGTGACCAGGAGAAAATCCAGTATGGAGAGGGTTTTACCCAGTGCAATACAGGTAGGGAAACCTACCATGCTTCTCCCCACCCACTCAAGTCCACCAATTTGAAAGATCAGCTGGGACAGATGTGCCTGGCTGGGAATTCTAAAGCAGGGTAGGGATTGATTGAGTTTAGAGACTAGACCCGAGAGACCAGAAAATGCAGGGCCCATGAGTGACTGAGGAGTGCAAGGATTGGCACCTCCACCACAGAGTGAAACCCAGGGGAGATTCCCAGGGGTCAGTCTCCCAGCACCGACCAGAAAATGCTGGGCCTGGGAGGTGTGATGATTTAAAAGGTTCAGACCAATTGCCATTCAACAGAGAACCCAGAGCCTACTTATGCTAAAACCCTGCCTCCAGAAGCCCGGACTACAGGATTTCCTCTCACACCCCAGCAACCCCACCTTACACAGCTGAGAAGGGAAGCCAAGAATCTTTTGATACCCAACACAAACAATTCTTGAAGTTTCCACTATGATCACTTTTTTTTTTCTTTTTACTTTTCTCTGTTCAACTGTGACCTGAATGACACATGGACACTTATAAATAGTCATGCTTCCTTTTACCCATTTCTAGCATTTCCTGAAGACAGTTTTTTTTTTCTTGGATCATTATTTTAAGGACTAGGATATCTGAATAGTATAGTTCAGGTTTTGTTCATGTATTCTTTGATTTATATTTATATTTTTTAATTTTTATTTTATACATATTTTTCTCTCAGTTTATCAGTTTCCCTTGATTCTCTTTTTTTAATTAATTTATTTTTATGTGGTGCTGAGGATCAAACCCCATGCCTCACACATGCTAGACAAGCACTCTACCATTGAGCTACACCCAGACCATCTTCCTTTAATTTTAAGACTTTTATTTTCTCTCCTCCTCCCTCATAATCATCACATCCTACGTCTCTTCTGTTCTCTCATTGTTCATCACTTAAAATTGTAAACCCTTTTGTAAACTTACTGTTCTTACCATGAGCTATAACTGATGGTATCATTTCTGTTTATTGTTACAATTAACAATGTAAATGCCATAGCAGGAATTATTTGGTTCAATGCTGTAAATTATTTGCATTGATTGTTATTATTACCTGTCTTCCCCAAAAAGGTGAGGTACTAAACACCTTCAGGGAAACTATAAGTCCTCAGGGTACAAATTCTACTGCTTCAAAACCATACTGTTAGATGGGTAGACACACCAACAACATAAAAAAGAAAGGAGAAAAAAAATCACCCCAAACAAAATAACATACTTCAATAACAGAATCCACTGACACACTACAGTGGATGTCAGAGGAGATTAGAATGTTCATACTTAAAATAATCTACAATGTAAAGGATGATGTAAAGGAGTGATATCAGAGAGGAAATACAGGAAGTGAAAGATCACTTCAACAAAGAGATAGAAATTCTGAAAAAATCAAACAGAAATCCTTGAAATGAAGGAATCAATAAACCAAATTAAAAATTCATTGGAAAGCATCATTAGCAGACTAGACCACTTAGAAGACAAAGTTTCAGGCAATGAAGACAAAACATATAATCTTGAAAATAAAGTTGACCATGGAGAAGAGATGCTAAGAGACCATGAACAGATCTTCCAAGAAATACAGAATAACATAAAAAGACCAAACTTAAGATTTATCGGGATAGATGGAAAAAGCTCAGAGTTACAGACCAAAGGAATGCACAATCATTTCAATGAAATAATATCAGAAAACTTCCTGAACCTAAAAAATGAAATGGAAAATCAAAATAGGAGGCATCTTGAATCCCAAATATACAAAATTACAACAGATCACACAAAGGCACACTATTATGAAAATGCCTAACATACAGAATAAGAATAGAATTTTAAAAGCTACCTGGAAAAAAAAATGACAGGTCACATTTAGAGGAAAATGAATCCAGATCTCAGATGATTTCTTAACTCAGACCCTCAAAGCTAGGAGGTCTTGCAATAATATATATCAAGCTCTGAAAGAAAATGGATGCCAACTCAGCAAAATTAAGCTTCAGAACTGATGATAATATAAAAACCTCTATGGTAAAAAAAAAAAAAAAAAAGTTAAAAGAATTCACAACTAGAAGGCTGGCACTAGAAAACATACTCAATAAAATGTTTCATGAACAAAAAATAAAAAGTAAAAATGAAAAACAGCAAAGGGAGAAATTATAGTAGAAGAACAGTGAATCAAATGAGAAACTAATTTAATTTTTAAATAAATAAATCAAAATGACAGGAAATGAAAATAATTTCTCAAATAGCATTGAGTGTAGATGGTCTAAACTCAAAAACCAAAGACAAAGACTAGCAGATTGGATTAAAAACAAGACCCCACAATATGCTGTCTCCAACAGACTCACCTAATAGGCAAAGACATCCACAGACTGAAGATAAAAGGATGGGGAAACACATATCATTTACATGGATCTCGTAAAGAAGCAGGGGTTTCTATCCTCAAATGAGATAACTGGGCTTCAAGATCAGAAGAGACAAAGAAGGTCATTTCATACTATTTAAGGAAATTCTACAACAACAAAACATAACATCCTAAATATCTATGCCACAAACAATAGAGCATCTACATACATCAAACAAACCCTTTTAAATTTCAAGAATCAAATAGACCACAACACTATAATTCTGGGTGACTTTACCATGACTCTCTCATCACTGAATAAACCATTCAAACGAAAACTAAACATAGAAGCTATAAAACTAAAAACACAATTAATAATTTAGACTTGACAGACACATATAAAAATGTTCATTCACCAATAACTGAATATACATTTTCTCAGCAGCACATGAATCCTTTTCTAAAATAGATCATATCTTGGGCCACAAAGCAACTCTTAACAAGTACCAAAAAAATAGAGATAATACCTTGCTTTCTATCAGATCATAATGGAATGAAATTAGAAATCAACAATAAAATAAAAAATACAAGTGACTCTAACACCTGAAGACCAAATAATACACTATTAAATAACCAATAGATAGCAGAAGAAATCTGGGATGAAATTTTAAAAATAATACTTAGAGGTGAATAAGAATACCTGCCGGGTTTCTGTTCTCAACTAAAAGGCTCAGGGGTCACTCCAGTTAAACTGGGCTAACTGGGCTGCACAAAATAACCATACAAGAGACACAAATACCTTTTTCTTGGGGGTCGCTGTGATGGCTCCTCTGACCTTAAGGGTCTGCAGAAAGAGAGAGAGAGCACGTGCTGACCCCTTTTATTGAGGAGAAGCTATTCAAATGAGGCAGGGGTCAGGTTTCAGGGGGCTGAGTCTATCTTCATGATGTCCACTGTCAGCAGGTTGACTGACACCTGGGTAGGCCACACCCAAGGGCACAGTAAGAGAAGGGGACACACACAAGGCACTTCCATGGAAGATTCTATCCTAAACAGGGCAAGGGGTTACATTACAAAGGAACAGGTGAGCACATAGCTCCACCCATGGGGCTGTAGCAAGACACACCCATGCACAAGACACCAACCCTCGAACCCAAGAAGGTTGGGGAAAGCTCTGCCACATTTCTGCGACTGAGCGCCTCAGCACCCAGCCGGGGAGTGTGACTCAGTCAAGTGCAAGGTTGGTCTCCCACAAATACCAACACAACATATCAAAATCTCTGGGACACCATGAAGGCAGTTCAAAGAGGAAAGTAAACTGCTCAGAGCTCATTCATTAAAAGAATAGGAAAGTCACCAAATAATAAATTAACATTACATCTCAAAGCCCTAGAAGAAGAACAAATCAACAAGAAAGCTACAGAATACACGAAACAAATGAAATCAGAGCCAAAATCAATGAAATTGAAACATACAAAAAGCAATTTTTTTTTTCAAAAAAAAAATAAAGAAAACAAAAACTTGGTTCTTTGAAAAAATAAATAAAATTGATAGACCCTTAACCAAGCTAACAAGAGAAAGAGAGGAAAAACTCAAATTACTAAGATTTGTGATAAAAAATAAATATCACCACAGACACTACTAAAATATAGACAATAATCAGAAACTATTTTAAAAATCTATATTCTGAGAAATTGGAAAATATTGAAAACATCAACAAATTTCTAGACATATGACCTACTTAAATTGAATCAGAAAGACATATAAAATTTAAACAGATCAATTTTAAGCAATGAAACTGAAGATGCCCTCAAAAGCCCATGAAGAAAGAACTAGATGGATTTTCAGCCAAGTTCTACCAGATCTTCAAAGAACTAACACCGATTCTCCTCAAATTATTTCATTAAATGGAGAAGGTGGAAAACCTTCCAAACTCATTCTATGAAGCTAGTATCAGCCTGATACCAAAAATAGACAAAGACAGCTCAAGGAAAGAAAACCTCAGACCAATATTCCCGATGAACATAGATGCAGAAATTCTTAGTAAAATGCTGGCAAGTTGCATACAAAAACATATTAATATGATACTACACTATGATCAAGTGGGGTTCAACATATGGGATCAAGGTTGGTTCAACATACAGAAATCGATAAACGTAATTGACCATGTCAATAGACTTACAGACAAGAAGCATTCCCCCTAAAAACAGGAACAAGACAGAGATTTCCTCTTTCACCACTTCTATTCAACATAGTACTTGAAACTCTAGCCAGAGCAATTAGACAGAAGACAGAAATTAAAGGGATACGAATGGGAAGAGAAGAACTCAAACTATTCCTATTTGCCGATGACATGATTCTATATTTAGAAGAACCAAAAACCTCCACCAGAAAACTTGTAGAACTCAAAACAAATTCAGCAAAGTAGCAGGATATAAAATTAAAATTCATAAATCAATTGCATTCCTATGCCCCAATGATGAATCTGCTGAAAGAGAAATTAGAAAAACTATACCATTCATAATAGCCTCAAAAAACAATAAAATAAAGTACCTGGGAACCAATCTAACAAAAAAGGTGAAAGACCTCTACAATGAAAACTATAGAATACTAAAGGTAGACATTGAAGAAGACCTTAGAAGATGAAAAGATCTCCCATGTCCCCTGATACAATTAATATTGTCAAAATGTTCATATTACCAAAAGCACTATACAGATTTAATGTAATTCCTATTAAAATTCCAATGACTTTCTTCATAGAAATAGATAAAGCAGTCGTGAAATTCATTTGAAAAAATAAGAGGCCCAGAATAGCCAGAGCAATCCTTTGTGAGAAAAGTAAAGCTGAAGGCATCACAATACCAGACCTTAAACTATACTACAGAGATACAGTAATAAAAACAGCATGGTATTGGCACCAAAACAGATCTGAAGACCAATGGAAAATAATAGAATACACAGAGAGACAAACTCACATAAATACAGTTATCTCCTACTAAACAAAGGCACCATAAACATACATTGGAGAAAAGAGAGCCTCTTCAACAAATGGTGCTGAGAAAACTGGAAATCCATATGTAGTAGAATGAAGTTGAACCCTAATCTCTTATGCTGCAAAAAAAAACTCACATCAATCAAAGACCTAGGCATTAAACCAGAGACCCAGCACCAACTAGAGGGCCCAACTCTCCATTATGTCAGCTTAGAAACTGACTTCCTCAACAAAACTCCTAAAGCATAAAAGTAAAATCAAGAATCAAGAAGTGAGATGGTAATGATGTAAAGCTTCTTTACAACAAAGAAACAATCAAGAGAGAGAGCCTACCAAATGGGAGAGAATCATTGCCACATGCACCTCAGATAATTAATCTCCAGGATATACCAAGAACTTAAAAATCTTAACACACACACCCCCCCCCAAAAAAAATAACCTAATCAGCAAAGGAACTAAACAGGTACTTCTCAGAAGAAGAAATATGATCAGATAACAAATATATCTAGCAATTATAGATATGCAAGTTAAAACTACACTAAGATTCCATCTCACTTCAGTCAGAATGGCAATTTTCAAGACTACAAGTAACACCCATTATGGTGGTGCACACCTGTAATTACAGCAGCTCAGGAGGCTAAGGCAGGAGGATTGCGAGTTTTAAGCCAGCCTCCACAACTTACTGAGGCCCTAAGTAAGTCAGCAAGAACCTATCTCTAAATAAGATATACAAATAGTCTGGGAATGTGACTCAGTAGCTAAGTGCCCCTCATTCAATATCAGGTACCAAAATAAATAAATAAAAGTAACTATAAATGTTGGTAAGGACGTAGGGAAAAAAGTACACTCATACATTGCTGGTGGGACTGCAAATTGGTACAACCACTCTGAAAAGCAGTATAGAGACTCCTCAGAAAAGTTGGAATTGAACCACCATTTGACCCCATTTTCCCACTCCCCGGTTTAGACCCAAAGGACTTAAAATCAGCGTACTACAGTGACACATCCACATCAATGTTTATAGTACCTCAATTCACAATAGTTAAGCTATGGAACCAACCTAGGTGCACTTCAACAGATGAACGAATAAAGAAAACATGGTGTATATACACAGTGGGATATTTCTCAGTCATAAAGAAGAATTAAATTATGGCATTTTTCTGGAAATGGATGGAGTATCATACTAAGTGAAATAAGTAAATCCCCCAAAATCAAAGGGCTGAATGTTCTCTATGAATGTTTAGGCTAACATACAATAAGGGAGGTAGAACAGAAGATCATTGGGTTAGGCAAAGGGGAATGAAGGGAAGGCAGGGGTGAAGGGAATAGGAAAGGCAGTAGAATGAATTGGACAGAACTCTCCTATGTTCATATAGAAATACACAACCATTGAAACTCCACATCATGTACAACTGCAAGAATGGAATCCTATTTAGAATAAGTTACACTCCATGTGCTTGACATATTATACCTACATGGAGTATAACATTAAAAATTTTAAGTATAACTTATAAATTTTTTTAAAAAAGAAATACAATCAGGGCCACACCATGGTGAAAGCTTGCGTCACCAGCATATCTGCCTAACCCTGTATTGTTCCATGGGGGGCTCTCATTGAAAGGCTCACTCCTGGTCATTCCTAAATATCCTGCAGCTCTAGGTTAGATACCTCTGAGATCATGCTCCTCTTTACCAACTGCCTGTAATAGAGCAAGGAATCTGGAAGGACAGTGTGGAAATTATTTTTTGAGCCATATGGAGACAAGGTGAGCAGAAAGTTAGGATCTCTCTCACACCTGGTTCACATGTTCAGGAATCTTAGAGTAAGGTCCAGTTCTCTGCACTGGTAATAACAGCAGCCCTTTAGAATTCCAAGATATAAGACCCACTGCAATGTCTATTTTTCACTATAGAACTGATAATAAAATATCATTATGACAGATTTGAAAACTTAACTGTAATAGTTAACATTTACTTGGAAAAATAGCTCCATCATTCCTACCCCTGTGACCATATGGAACCCATGGCATCTTTTGCTCTAACAAAATGGAAAGTTTGAGTAGCTCTGTTCTTCCCGAGCCCCCTTAGAATAACCATAACTCACAGAGAGCACAGTGCTTTTTCCCCCAAGTCTGAATATCAGCAAAACTGTCTTTTGCTCTGAAGCAGAACCAGAGGCACATCCCACTTTAAGAAAAGTCTGAATTTACCAAACTCATAAATCATGAAATGTTTACCCACATGACAGAATAGTTCTTTGCAAAAAACGTTCAATGTTGCTCCGGTGACTCTGAATAAGAAATCCCACAGAGTGCATTTAAAATAACACTTGGTATGAAAAAATGTTCCATCTACTTACCAAACTCATAAATCATTAAGTGTGTAGCCACATTACAAAATAATTCTCCACTTTACAAAAGGATCCAGTGCTGTGGGTCTTCCAATAGCAAATCCTTTCAATACATCCAAAACGTGATTCAGTGCATCAAAATCCAGTTTATACCCAACTTTTCAGGAATATGGCTGCTGTACAAAGCAGGGAACATCTGATTTGGCAGGTGGCCATTCTTCCCAGACAGTCTGTCTTCCCAGATCCTAAAGCAAGGGACAATCTGAGGTGACCCTGACTTTGCTAAAAAATAAAAATAAAAATTCACAGATTTCCTTCAGGGATGTTGATATTGACAACGACCAGAAAGGAAATGCTGGCCCCTCCTGGAAAATCGGCTATGAGCTAAAATCCAGGACCCTCCACCGAAACCTAGATAAAATTTCCCTGCAAGAAAGGATGGTGTTCTGGAAAGGCTGGAGTGAGAGTGGAGGTAAGAAAAAGGGACTAGGGTCAAGTTGGAGCAAGCACACAATGTATGTGTGTGTGTGTGTCATGACTCTATCTATGGCACTTACATGTATGTGGAACGTTAATGTCTGGTAAAGACAATGAATCTCACACACTTTAGGGCCATATATTTAATCCAGAGCCCATTCAGGGCATTCAAAACTTATTTTTCTCTCTGCTGAGTCATTTTCATTTCAAATTCAACCAACAAAGAGCAATCTTTGGAGTGTTTCATATTCAGAAAACAAATATGCAGAAATGACCTTGGTTTTGGCAAGAGATGGGCCCCCAAACACACATACACACACAAACAGCACCATCCCAAACATTCTCGTGTTTTATCTTGATTCCTAGGGATTTGCTGAAGTTTTCCTCACTCTCAGATTTCCTCTGGGAGTCCCCAACCTCGTGCTTCTCAATCTACCAACTCCTCAGCACTGAGCCAAGGCCCTCGAATGGCCCAGTCAGTCAGTGTTTAAGGACACAGCTTGTATACTCAGTGACCTGGGGTGACCCACACTGCCTAGAGTGGAATGGAACAGCCATCCCTGCTTCTGCCTTTGTTAGGACGGTACACTGTTTCTTTCTGCCTGGGTCTTTTCGTCTGTAAAATGGAGACAACTAGAGTTTGTAAAAGAATGAGGTAGAGAAAGAGCCAATAGCCTCCTCCTTCCATTGCTTTTCTTCTGGAAAGAGGAGCAGATGCTGAGCACAATCGATGTCAGAGGAGACACCCTTCTTCCAGGGCAGAAAGGAGCCACTGGACAGTGTGAAATGGCTTTCTTTCCTTTACATATTCTACCCAGAGTTTCCAATCTAATGTATTCCCAGCACTACAAGGAGAAAGAAGGAGTGTAAATTCAAAGTGAAGGCAGTGTATTTTCCCAAACATAGAACTGGATGCTAAAAAATTCTACAATCCAGTATCCCTCCGCCTGCCAAGATCTTGGGCAAGACCTTGATGAACTCTATCAGTCCCCGGCTCTTTGAACTGTTTCCTCCCCTTTCTAATTTCCAAACAGCTGAAAATTATCTCGCTGATAGATAATCCTGCATTCAACCATTTTCTTTTCCCATCTCAACTTCATCCCAGGCTCCTCCGTCCTCTGAAGCACGGGCTGGTGAGCAGAAGCTGTCTGTCTACATTATGGGGCACAGGAAGGTCAGCAGGATGAACTATGGTCAGAGGGCCTAGAAAGTAATCAAAGAAGCATGCTAATCCTCAAAATCAAAGAACCACAACAGTGAAGCTCAAAGGGTCCTGAGACCTCTTCTTTCCCAACCCCTCTTGAGTTGGAGGCAAAGAAAGGGAGGCAGCCCCCAGACCACATGACTTCTCCAGGAGCAATCGCTGGTCAGAAGCAGAGACAGGCCTCTGATCGTCTAGTCTAGCAGGCATTCTCTTATCATTCTTCCTCTTCTGGCCCAACCGCCTGTTTTTCTTTCCTAAAATTCAGAACTACACATACATTCTTTAGGTCCTGACTGCTTCAGATAACTGTTTTGCTGAAGCCAGAGGGAAGTTACTAGGAAAATTTCTATGGTCGTTTTAAAATGTGTCGACAAATTTTTTGACTCTCTCCCACTGAGACCTTGGGACTAATTTCCCTTTCCTTGGATATAGGCTGAACTAACACACCTCTAACAAAATGAATGATGTGAAAGGGACCACATGAAAACTGAGCGGTTAGGTCCTAAAAGATGCTCCACTTCCACCTGACTCTCTGTCCTAGGATTATTGTCCTGGAAACCCAGCTACCCTGCCATGAGAACACTCAGGCCACAAGGAAAAGCCACACGTAGATGTTTTGGCTAATAAACAGACAGTGGAATCTCCTTTCACATTCGTGAGTGAGAAAGAATTTGAGACCATAGCTCCTCTCTGCCTGCAACCGCCCGGCAGACCCTGTGTAAGAACAGCCTAGCAGAACCCAATCACTTCAAAGTATGAGAGATAATAATAACTGATCATGGTTGTTTTAAGTCACAAATTTACAACAGATGATTTATTATACAGCAAGATTTAACTGGAACAAGTTCCTTCAGTAAGAAATAGCCTACCACAAACCTAAGTACTGATTTATGAATGTTGTCTAGTGTTTTAATTCATCACCAATCTGGCTGTTGCCTTGGAGCCTAGAATGAGGACTTAGGCCATATGGTAAATGCAAAATGGGAAATAATGTCCATCAAAGGATGCCGCTCTCTCCTTAATCCTGAGAGTGAGTTTAAAGACAAATGATATCTAAGTATAAGATGTCTTTCCCTTGAGAGCTCACTGGTGAATCCCGAAGCCACATCTGACTCAATTTTCAACATTTCCTTTGGCCCCTGGTTCCCCTCATTCAGTGTGCTGCCTCCTACTTGCCTTACTCTCTTTCTGAATCACCTTTTCTGAAACCAAAACTGGTTTTGAGTTCTGTTCTCATCTCTCAATAGCTGTAGGGACTAGGCACACACCTGAACCTTGACACCTCTGTTTCCTCATCTGTAAAAATGAGGGTAATTATGGAACTTGCTCCACAGGAATGTTAAGGATAACACATAAGAGTGCTTGGAACAAGTTTATGGTGACATATACCTGTAATCTCAATGATTTGAGAGGCTGAGGCAGGAGGACTGCAAGTTTAAGACCAGCCTCAGCAACTTAGCGAGGCCCTAAACAACTTAGCAAGACTCTGTCTCAAAATTTAAAAAAAAAAAAAACATTTAATAAAGGCCTGCGGATGTGACTAAGTGGTTAAGTGCCCCCTGGATTCAATACCCAGTACCAAAAAAAGATAAAAGGCTTAGGACAGTGTCTAACTCATAAATATTAGCATTTATTTGTCTTTTTATTTTACTTTTCTGTGCCTGGCATTGTTTCCTCAACAAATTTGCAAGCTAGGCTCAAAAAAGCATGCTTCCCCCAGCCATATATTTATTTTTATGTCAATTAATACCTATATAGTAGATGCTCAGAGAATGCCTGGAGGTTGACAGGTCATTTAAATTGTAATAAAATTTTTAAAAAACTACAATACAAACTCCTTGTCTTTGACCAGCACACTAAATTTTGCTGGACGTAGCCTATGAGTGATACATTTCTGAGGAAAGACACTTGGGCTTCAGCAATCATGAAAGATTCATGAGCTTAACTCCGAACCAGAATAGCAGAAGTCAGCCTGGGGCTGAGAAAAACTGGATGGTGACCACATCATACTACATGACCCAGTGCTGTTCTCTCCCTGTATGTGAAGGTACACACACCACAAAAGCCTGCCAACCCAGCTTCCCAAAGTCACAAGGGCCAAGAGCTTATTTTGATGATGCCATTGCACTAACACTACCCTACCTTGGAGTATCTACAGCTGTACTGCCTCTTAAGAAGACATGGCTCCATGTTACGCTGCTTATTTTGTGTCCAGGCCAAGTCAACATGGGCTTGAAGCATCTCTGAGACACAAATTCTATTTCATTCAGCTACAGGAAACACTGAAGTGATTATGTGAAATTGCAATGAACCTTACTTCCTGATCCCTGTGGGAGGCCCTCTAGTTAGAGACACTTAGACCCACCTTCTCAGGCACCAGCCAGGATATGCCCTTTTGGCAGAGCCATGTCTGTCCCTTAACATGTTCAAGACCCAGGTAATCAGGGCTTATCCTGATATGGTGAGCCGTTTCTGTGTACTGTGGCCGCCATTACAAGATGGCGCTGGCTCCGCTGTAGTCTGTGACAAACAACTCCTTATCAGAATGAGTTGGCACGCTGTGACTTGGCACCCTATGAGAAAGGTCCACGTGGCAGTTGTGCATTGGGGCTTTATCTGTTTTATTAAGGCTGGGGCACACGGGGGTAGTAGTAGTGGCAGTAGGAGTAGTGGCAGTAGTAGTAGTGGCAGTAGGAGTAGTAGTAGGAATAGTGGCAGTAGGAGTAGTAATAGTAGTGGCAGTAGGAGTAGTAGTAGGAGTAGTAATAGTAGTAGAAGTAGAAGAAGCTAAAAGACATGTCAAAATAAAGGCCTGAATAAACTGCTGAAAGAAGATTCCTGAGTTGCGTCTTCCTTGCGGGCAAGGGGTCGCGACACCCAGGTAATCAGGGCTTATCCTGGTGATTTGCCACAAAGAGACAGGAGAACCCCCACCTTCTCTGAGACTATTAGCTAAAGAAGAAAGAGAGGATTTCTCCTCTTGGTCCTTTGTTACCATATTCTGTAGTGATAACTTCAGCAACATTACAGGTCAGGCACTTTTAAAACAGAAACGAATTAGTCTCTGGGTGGAGGTACATGTTTCTATAGATCCGGGAAGCATAAAATGGTATCATTCTTAAGATGAAATGGGATACAAAGGACAGATAGCAGAGTGCCTGGAAGATAATAAGTTCTATTAGCATTATTTTATTCATAGTATTATTATTAATAGAATAATGTAGAGGAAGAGAAGAAAATCAATAATCAGGTGGCATCTATGTACTGGACATGGACTGTGAGCCCAGCACAGGTCAGGTCATTTAAGAGCAATACAACCACAAAAAGAAATTAGTTCTTTGTTTGGTTGTTTGTTTTGTTGACCAGGAGGAGATTTAAATGACTGGTACTATGAATATTTGGAATAACAAGCAAGACAATCAGGTGGGCAATCAATTTTATGTCAGGTCATGGCCCAGGGATGGTGCAATAGAGCATGAAATCTACATGTGGACTTGAATGAAACACAGACTTTAGGAAACATCAAGAGGAAAAACTATGAAACAGGGAATCATTAAAAATTGCAAAGTTTCAACATCCTAGCCAAGGAAAAGGGCTTGAAGGAAGTCCTTCAAGGTTGAGACAGAAAAAAATTGAATTCTAATTGGTCGGCTTGCTCCCCGTCCCTACTTAGTTGATACACCTGTAGATCCTCTCATAGACAGAAGGCTCCAAAGTCTTAGCAAAAACAGTTCTAAACCTAACCTTTCCATTTCCCTCCGGCTTTAAGGGATGCTAACGCAAAGTGGAAGAGGGGGTGCAATATATCTATTGACCTGGGAATAAATATACACTAAGAAAAAGACTCTAGACCCTCAGGATCAGATCCTTGGCCTAACCCCAGTGTCTGAAAACCTCATTCTGCAGCTGGGTTAGGCCTAAGTGTCTGAGATTCCTTTCCTGGTCCCTACCTCTTCTTCCAAGCAAGTCAATCCCTCAGCACTTGCAGCTCCTGCAATCCTTGCCAAAATAATAATATCATTTATCAAAAGGAGTTCAGCCTCTAATCCTTTCCATTTCATGGGCCCTTCACAAAGCTGGCTGGACATTCTCTTCTATTTTACTTTAACCAGCAGCCTCTGGATGAAGCAGTGAAGACAACATAAGTTGATTTAAGGTGATTAAACTTCTCCATTCGGGAAGTCTCCCTGAGTCACCAGTGCTTGGCACTTAACTCTTGATGTATAAGAGTCCCCTCTCTACCAGCCCTACTCTCCCCACTTCCTAGCCCAGCTAACAAACACCACATAGTCAAGGTCAATGTGAGACCAAGGGCCTGTCCAATGCTGGCTACAGAGACTTCTCAATCCAGCCTCTTGGTTAATCTCCCACCAACTCCACCTCTTCTATAGAAAGACTCATACTTTCCAGCTCTCTTGGACAAGAGCTCATGGTTTTGCATTGCTCCTTTTCAGCTGGTAAATCTTCCCTTCAGACTTTTGCTCTGAGCTCTTATCTGACTTTTTTTGTTGTTGTTGTTATTGTTGGTTGGTTCGTTCAGATGATTGCTTTGGGAATGTACACATATTTGAATGTAGCATCTGTTGGAGGTAATATCTTTACGTACACCCACCTTCCTGCCCAGGCTGTGAGCTCCTAACAGGAGAGACCTCATTATGGACTCCTTTAGATTCCCTGTGCAAAGAACCAAGTTTAGTAATAATCAGTGAATGTGTTGGAAAGAGAAAGGATGACCAGACGATTCTTTGGAGTCTACACTAGCTACTGACCTGTTAACCTCACTGCCAAGAATTGAAAAGACGAGTGCACAGGCTTTTTCCATGAGGCTGATACCTCCTCAGTGGTACTTCTTCCAGATCATAATAATGTGTCTCTTTTTTTGCTGGACTCATTGAATCCATACCTCATAACTTAAAAGATAACCACATTGTGACCTATATTGCTCTTTCTAGTTGTGCTTATGCATATATGTGAAAATCTTGCCTCCTCAAGAAGACCTCAGGATGCCTGAAATAGACCAAAAATATTTTTCATGTCTCAGGGCTTCTGAGAATAATGATAAATATTTAATGGAGCACTTATAAACCAGGCCGGATGCTAAGTTTTGCACACATTTTCCTCATTGTGTTCAGAGCCTCTGAAGGATCTTAAGCAAGTAAAGAGGATAGAAACAGAAACTGCACCAGCTGACATGACTCTCATGATCTCTGGGTCTGAGTTTTAGTCCAGCTTTGCCACAGAACCTGCTATAGCCTTCGCAGCCATCCCTTCACCAGCTCTTTCAAAGGAGGGGTTGGGATGAAAGAGAATGGAGTAGTTGAAGGTCTTTCTCACCCTGGCACTCTAAATTCTGTCAATTATGGTTCCAAACACCCCCCCAGGGCTCACCACCACATAGCAGAACTGCCTCTTGATCCAGGAGGGATTCTGCTCCCCATTTCAGCCCAGGCACATACTGTATTACAGTAATGAGAGCTTTGGCTGCTTTAAATATCACAGAACAAGGGGCTGTCTGGGTTCCACGTTGTTCCTCATCCAGACCACAGAGGAGAGCATCGCCAGACCCAGACCAGAGGGGAGATGGCAAGAGAAGTCCACACACACACACACACACACTCCCTTTCAGGAACCCATTGGCTCCTATCTGGAATGAAAACCACCCATCGCAGAGATTGTTAAGAGCCAGTCAGCAGGACAGTCCACGAGGTCACTCTGGAACAAAGAGGTCCTGGATAGGGTCATATTGGAGATCGGGTCCTTGACCCACCAGAGATAAAAACAGTGCCAAGCTTGAGTCTGCAGGAACTGCAGCCTCTCACCCCTGGGATTAGCCAGGAGAGTCCAGCCAAAGTTCTCCACAGAAAAGAGGCTAACATCTCCCTCTGGGTCCTTGGAGGCATCTTCAAAGCAGAATGACAAGCATTAATCAGAAGATAAGTAGAGGGTAAGCCTGCGGACAGGACCGGAGCCAAACACTTCCTCTCTTAGTGCTTGCCCAGAAAACAAAGGGCAAATCTGCAGGGGAATCTATCGGACATGGAGATCTGCTTGAAGCAAGACCTACGTTTTAGTCAGCTTTATTGCTACTGTGACCATAAGACCTGAGGAGATCAATTTTAAAGAGGAAAAGTTCATATTGAGACTCATGGTTTTAGAGATCCATAGATGGCCAACTGCATTCTCTGGGGCCTGAGGTGAAGCACACGTCATGATGGAAGGGTGTAGCAGAGGAAACCAGCTGGGAACATGGCACCAGGAAGCAGAGAGACTCTCCTCACTGCTACAAAACATAAACCCCAAAGGCATGCTCCAATGACCCACCTCCTCCAGCTACACACTCCCTGCCTACAATTTCCACCCATTAATCCATATCAGTGTATTAATGCTCTGATTAGGACAAGGTTTTCATAACTCAATCACTTCACCTTTCAACCCTCTTACATTGTCTCACCCTTGCACTTTTGGGGGACAACTTACATTTAAACCATAACAGATGATCCATTCACCATCGCAAGTCCTTAGTAAACTCATTCTGTAAAATGGACCATGACTGTTCAGATTCCTTTATTGGATAATGCTATAGACTGACTATGCTCATATGCATACTCACCCTGCAAACATACCTCCTCTCTCTCTTATCACTTCATCCATTTGATTCCACTATCCTGAAGTATTCCCTGGTGATGAGGGACTGCAACATATTATCTCAGGTCAGGAAAGGATTAGGGGCAGAGAGATAGTCTTTCTATAACGTGTCTGCCCAATACGCATCCTGCTCAAATTCATCTGTTGAAATCCTGAACTACATTGTGATTAGGAGGTAGGGATGGTATTAGGAGGAACCTTCATTTTGCGCCTTAATTAAGAAGGGTACTCTTTTAATTCCCTTAAAGAAAAACTCTAGAGAGATCCCTGGCGTGTTCTACCATGTAAGGACACAGCAAGAAAGTGCCATCTATAAACCAGAAAGCAAACCCTCACCAGACACCCAAGGTGCCAGCATCTCAGCCTCCAGAACTGTAAGAAATAAATTTCTGTTTGTTATATACAACCTAGTTTATAATATTTTTATGGCAATCCAAAGGACTAAGACAGAAAGTTATCTGATACTGATATGTGTCAAGTCAGGTCAAAGGGTTATATACACTAAGCAATTCTCCATACAGATAATGCGTATGGCTCTATGCACACTCACCCTGCAAACATGATTCCTCTCCCCCTTATCATTCTCAGACTTTTTGATTCCATTGTTCTAAGATATTCCCTGGTGATTGGGGAATGCAACAGACATTATCTCAGGACAAGAATAGATTAGGGACATGTGACACTCTCTCTACAACTTGTTTGTCCTGTACCCTGAACCCTATAATATGTGGTTGCTCCACCAGAATAAGAAATTGATAGATTTATCAAGAATTTTGGTTTGACAGCAAGATACATGGAAAACTCTTCCTTAAACTTATGCATGATAAGTCTTTTCAAAAACCATGCTGGTCAGAGTTTGAAAAGAGAGATTAAAAGTCTACAGTAAAATGAGGGTTTGAGCTCCTTTGGCCAGGATTAACCAGAGAAATGTGCATAGAGCAACAGGATCCAAAAGTGTATGATGTCACCAATCCCCCAGGGATTCCTTCATACTCACAAGTACAAAACTAGGTTTGGGGAAAACAGACTCAGAAAAAAGTTGAGGTTAGGTGGAAGGAGAGAAGCTATTGCAAAATTTATTATAAAGGGAAAACAGAACCTATAATACCTATATGTAAGAGGAGATTCCATGACTTTAACACATCCTTGCTGAAATGGTTTGGTAGACTCCTAGCTCAGTGCCTGGCCTGCACTTGAATTTATAGTTTGTGAATTTAGAGATATTAGTTCTTTTAATCACCAATGAATCCCTAATACCCAATATAAATGCCTGCCACAGTTCAGGTGATCAGGAAATATTTGTTGAATTAATGTAGGTAAGTACACAATAAACTTTTGCATCCCTTTTTACATTCTTAATCTCTTCTGTCTCAGAAACTTAAGCTGAGTGTAGGCTTTGTGGGCTTCTTGCCACAAGTGACTTGTACTAAATGGACAATAATGCTCTGAAATACGTAGACTTCTCATTTTCCCTCTAGTCTCCCATTCTCCCTCATAGTCACCCCTCATCCAATGAGAATGACAACCTAATAACAGGCTCTCCGTTACCTTCCCTTCCTGGAGCTCTTTATTGTTGTTGATATTCTATGGGACTAAAAGTTAGTCTTTACCACATGATTTAGGCTTGTCTCTATTTTTATCTTATTTATATTGTGCCAACTATAATTACCTCGTTATAAATTCACTGAGATCGGGGACTAGGTTATACATCCTTCATAGGCACCATAATATCCAGCATGATGCTTTAGATAATTTCTGAATGAGCATCATAGAACAAGCATAACTCTCTCTCGAGTTATGAATTCCCTAGTTTTACTTACGTTTCATTGCAAACTAGTCTTTTCTCTTTAGTCATTTTCCCCACCTTCCAATGGAAAAAAAACTTAAATCTTCATTAATGAGCATATATTGAGAACTTATTACATAGCAGACAATGTACTGGTTGATAAAGAAGAAAAATGCACACACAAGGACACATACACACACGTATAAGATCAGAAATAAAACAATTTAAGTCTCCTTCTCTAAGAAAACCAAGGGAGTGAGCTAGCTAAGTGATTTAGAGAAAACAGCATCTGGCCAGCTGTTCCCCTAATGATGTAAACTTGGATGAGCCAGATATTTTCCCTGTAAAATATTCTCCCTGTTTCTTCATCTGTAAAACAAAGGGGAAGACTGCCCAGGACACCCCTCTCTCTCACAAACATTTTGTTCCTTCTGAACAATAAGCATTACCAAAGCTTATGTGATTAAATCTTATAGTAGAGAACAAAAATAATATAGCCATGAAAAGAAGAATAAATCTATGAAGCAGATATATAATTAGCAGGTAACAATTAAACTGCATGTAGAAGCAATTTTTCTTGAGCCCACATCAACAGAATACATACTCAGAGTCTGCAGTCGTTACAGACCTTCAATTAATGGCACAGACATTTATTAAAATACCTTGGATGTTTCAGTTAGTAAAAAGATGACTGCACTGGGAATTGATCTTCAAATATGTGATGCATCATCCTGAAATAGAGGAATTCAGATCATACAATAGATATCCAAGGTCTTAATTAAAAATCGAAGAAAGACAGATTTCAATCAAAATTATAAGAAAATATCCTAAAAATTAAAGAGTCATATATATGGATCTAATTGGGAAGATAATACCCGAACAAAAGAAGACCAAACAATGTAAGAAATTACACTGTTCTTGGTTTTTCTGAGCTCACAGATGCCATCGGTTATAAGTACAAGCTGCTTGCATTTTAAGTATAAGCTGGAAGACAATTTAAAAGACTCTAAAGGGTATCTCTTTTCTCTAGCTAGTTAGGGAAATTTAAAATTCTTGTAAGAAGAATGGAAAAATAATCCAAGAAGGGAAGCAGAATGACAATAATTGTGAAAAGCAAAGACAAGGAATGAGAGTCAGTACTTTTATGTTAATGTTGTGTAATGAGAATACTTTGAAGAAAAATAAGACAAAGGAAAAAGAGAAGAAACCAAAACTGTATATCTAGGACTTATACAAAGGATATGGCTCTTCTCATAGACAGTGAATGTGACTTCATGACAAAGTAGCTATACTCCAGGATCTAAAAGTTTATGGAACGTAATATAGCCCGAGTGGGAAGAGAAAAGTAGTGATGTGTAGTGACTCCCAACCAGAAAAAGAAGAATCCCTGGAAGATCCTGGGATGCTTCAGACAGGGCAAAAAAAAGATTGTATTAGAACTTGATCTTCAAGTAGGTGATGGACCTTCCTGAAGTAGAGAGATTCTGATCATGCAATAGAAATCCAAAGTCATAACTAAGGAAGATGCAGAGAGTCAGGTTTCAACCAAATATAAAAGAGAACATCCAAAATATTCAAGACATTGACAAATGGAGGTGCTTTTCTGTGAGGGTAAAAGCTCCCCATTCCTAGAAGTATTCAATTAGAGGTTGGACAAGCATCTTATTTGAGAGGGTTTAGTAAGGAGGCTTCTATTCAGGACACTGGACAAATAATCTCTAAAATCAGCTCATCAGGTACAGAATCAGGGTAACTTGACATTAGCCTGACACAGGACAGATACAATAGAATTGAGAGAGCTAACTTATTTATATTTGCTGAGGGCCGAGGGCCATTGCCAAGTAGGAATGACACATCAAAATCTCCTTGCCAGCATACCCCATGCTGCTTAGAGGACATTCGATGGGACATTGCATGTATGCTTTAGTAAGGTGACCTTGCTCAAAGACCAAGGCGGATCCGGGTTTAGAGCTGATCAGGTTTGAGGAAGTTTCCCGCTCTTTGAGTTTAAGGTGTCCTGGTTTAAGACAAGTTTAGGGCGTTCCCGGTCTGAGACAATAGGGGTTTTAGGGAAATTGAGGTTGAAGATTATTGCTGCTGGGATTACGGTGTTCCTGCTGCTTGTTCCCGTTGAGTTCTCGTGAGATTGAAATGGGATTTGGGAAAAAAGCCTCGTGGGTTAGGTGATTTGGGGCAGCGGCATATTGGAGATTAGAGCAGAACGTGTTTGTAGAGGCCGGTGTGAGTTCGGGAATAAAGAATTGCTGATTGAATCTGCAAAGCTGTGGGTGCCTCCTGATCTGGTGCCCAGCCAAGACATTGGCATATATTGATACCAACTTGAAGCCTCACACGAAAATAGCTTATGGCCCAGCTTATGGTCACATGGTTTGTGGACAGGAACACTTTCACACACATATGCAGATACCAGGGTTGTGATAACTTTCGTTTCGTGCAACATGTTATGTGGCCTAGATTCTATGGCAAAACTGGGATATCAGGCAGTGCTCACCTGTTTAAAGCAACTTTAACATTCAGTCAGAATTGAGATCTAGAGGGAAAAATTGAACACTTCTCTGAGAAAATATGGTCAGCCTATTTAATACAACTTAGTTGCAAAAAATAATTAGATTGACTCTGAGCTATAAAAATCCTAGTTACTCAAGTGTTTTAATCTACAAACACACATTCATAAATTACCTTTTTTATAGTTCCTCTTTCCATGCCCCTCCCCAAATCCTAAATTATTTACAAGGGTCTTGAATAGCACTGAAATAGAAACCAACAGTGTTCAGTGTTTTTCCTATTTCATTTCACTACAGCACATGTAAAAGACAGAATATGGAAAAGAAAACATGGGTTCAATTACAAAGCAATAGCTTCCTTTCATCTCTACCATGAGCACAAGCGGTCTGGGGGCATAAGCTATATGCTATTCCCCGTAGTGCCCTAGAAGTACACACTTCACACTTCATCTTCTCAATATCATCTTCTCCAATGTCTTGCCATGGCCTTAAATGCTTATGGTTGGGTCCTAGAGAAGAATGCCCCAACCCCAGCATATTCATGCTTTTTGCAAATATTTCCCATTGTATGGAAGTTTGCACGTATACTAGGAATCCAAAGCTGAAATCACCTGATAAAAAAAATTCAGCACTTTCCTAGAATCCCAGCACCTCAGGCATCTTAAGAACAACATATTCCTCTAGGCCTGAACCATCAATATAGTGCTTAACTGAGTGGCAGGATTTCCTTGACCTAACTTTCTGAAAAAAGAATGTGGCATATGGAAGTGAATGGCTAGGTCACACTCATGGGTTCACAATAGACCAATAGGCACAGTGGTCATGAGGTTCAGAGCCTGGCAATTCAGTGATGACAAGAAGGAATTAATTTACCCAAAGTGACAAGATGGGGTTGACAGTAGAAACCAGAATATTGTTGCTAAACCTCAAGTGAGGGGTGGGCTAAGGCTGAAAACAGGACAGCAAACCATATGGTTAGAATCTTGCCACATTAGCAACAAGAAACTTGGTAAGCAATAAGCTCAGGGTAAAGTCATGGTCAATTGCCAATGAGGTAGACATCCACCTCTGTGTGGTTTAAAGCTCTCTCATGAATAACAATGTTTGAAAATGGAGTTGCAGATGTTTATGATTATAGTTACGGCATACAAAGGATATCACTTTCCCAACTAACTGAGGCACGTACCAACTAATACAATATGACAAGGTAAGAATAGAATCTAATTAGAAAGAAGAGTTCTTTCTGAGAGTTATCTAAACTATTTATCTGCAAATCTAAAAATCTTGGCATTTATATCTAAAGAATTTCACCATACAAGTCTGGCTCTGATTTTTATCTATAGATTATGAAACTAAAACTGAGTTTGATTTTTATCTATAGATTATGAAACTAAAACTGAATTTAGGCTAAGATAAAATTGTTGACATTCGTAGAAACAATAAGTGATTCTTATAGAAAGAAAATCAAAATGAACTTAAGAGAACTTGAATACTTTGGAAATACTCTACATTTTTGCTTTTATTTCCTCATAACTTTGAATGGCTCAAACAAGAAATAGAGAATAGCATTAACAATATTCAAACACCAGATGGATGGTTTGTGAATCAGATTACATAAGCCTCAAGCCATTCTCCAGCAAGACCCCATACTCTTCAAAACCAATGTTCATAAACCATTCATGAGGGCACACTCCTATAATCCCAGCAACTCAGAAGCCTAAGGCAGGAGGATTGTAAGTTTTAGGCCAGTCTTGACAAGTTAGTGAGATCCTGTCTCAAAAAAAAAGTCAAAAAGATCTGGGGGAGTAATTCAGTGGTAGAGCACCCCTGGTTTCAATCTCTAATTACCAAAAAAATAAAATAAAACCAATGTTCCTGAAAGTAAGTAATCCCAGGTTAGAATTAACTGAAGTCAGAATTAACTAAAGCAGATATTTTTTCATAGAAATCTAGGTTCAGAGTGCACCATCAGGTAATCACTATCCTATAAACAAGTGATACTGGGGAACAGAAGTATTCAGAGATGACGCAGAACTGAATGGACACAGGTGCTTGAACAGCCTCAAGCATGTACACAGCAAGAAGCTAACTCACTCAAGTAAACAAAGCATCTACCTAGACATCTTCTGAGAATTAAATCCCTTGACTGTTCCGCTGGGACACAATATCCCATTAAGCTTTATCATTTGATCTTTCTCCCTTATCAATTATTCTCCCTTCTCAGTTCTCCTCTAGTCAGTTCCAGTGTCTTATTTCACCCAGCAAAGTGTCCTAAGAAGATAGTTCTAATGCTGATAAATAAGCAGATAAATTGCAAACATTAGTGACCAGCAAAATAGCAGATTTTTAAAAAAATATTATTTAATTGTCAATGGATCTTTATTTTATTTATTTATATGTGGTGCTGAGAATAGAACCCAGTGCCTCACACATGCTCTACCACTGAGCCACAACCCCAGCCCAAATATAGCAGATTTTACTCAGAGTCTCTTTCAGAATTTCTTTCAATGGCAGTTGCTCTATTATTAACGACTATAAATCTATATAAATCTTAGGGTTAGAATTAATAACACCAGTTCATCTAATCCTACACAGTCTCTCCTTTTAATAACACTATCGAGCTTTATAGCTCAGTGGCTGAGACACAGGCTTTGGAGTGCCTGGCTTTCAATTTCAACTCTAACCTTTACATAGCTGAGTGATTTTAAACAAGTTAGGTAATACCCCACCCTTCGCTTTCTCCTCTAAAAATGGGATGCTAATAGCAGTGCTGCTTGAGAAGACTAGCTTGAGTAATAAATGAGTTAATACTGAGATCAGAGCTTGGCATCAAGTCTTAACGTACTATTATTACAACTGGAGCTGTTTAAACAACTGGAACTAGTCTCATTTCATAGTAAATACATTTGATTCTCCTTAGTCCATGGCTAGGCTCATACATATTAAATAATCATAAAATTACAATATATTGGCAAGCAAAAACAAACATACTAAAAACAAACAAAAAGCCCCACCTCCTTTGTTATATTAAGAAGCAGTCCAGGTTAGCATGAAAAGTTGTCAGCTTCAATCTTCTTACTAGAACTTATTTCTCTGAGTATATCTAATTCTACAAATTTCTTATAAACTTGTTGGGATACTTCATTTTTCATCAGAAGACTTTGTGAGACTCTGCAGTTTTAATTCTTCCTGCCAGGAAGTTCTTATGACTGGATTTTATGACGTACCCAGGAGACCCAACTTTGGCTCCAATAGTTGGGCTGCTCGGTATACTCCTGGGGACGGACAGTCCTTAGTTGTTTTTTTTTTTTTTTAATTTCTATAGTTCCATCTCTTTTAAGAAATACATACTCTAGCCGGTAATTCTTACCCATGAAGTTCAACAAACAAATTTCAAGGAGAAATGTGTTATTACTTTTCTGCTGAGCTCTCCTCCATAAGATCATGATTGGATTCAGGATGCATGGGGATTGAGTGAAGAGTGTAGAGACATGAGAACCCAAGACATCTGAGCCTGTTGTAGCACAGAAATCTCAGCCAAGAAGTGGAGATTCTAGTCCCAGAAATAAGGAAGTAAATCCAGGAATCTCAAACAGAAGAAATGCATAGTCAGACAACTAGGGGCTTTCAGTCACAGAGAAGACTGGGTAAGGAGCAGGGACAGGGGAGAAGGCTGGGGGCGACATGACCCCCCTCTGATTTCAGCATTGAGCTTGGCAAGCATTGAGGGTGTGGGTGGGGAGGAGGGGAGAAGAAGCCTCTCTTAATCAGGGAGTGGTCTGGGCCCCAACCAGGAGGGTGTAGCTGTCAGTTTCATTTGGGCCTGGGGATGGGTGAGAGGGCTTGTCCAGCCATCACCGCCACCAAATGTGCATCCAATCAGTGTCATTTTTCAAAGCCTCACCTAGCTCAGGCCAAGGAAGCAGAGATGAAAGCCAGAGGCCCTGGCTGAAACAGGCAGGAGCCCTGAGCTCTGTGGCAGCCTCAGCCCCAGAACTCATGAAATACAACACCCGGAGAGAGAGAGAGACTGAAGGAAAAGAGTCACAGCCAAACAAATCCGCCCTCGGGCAGAGCACTGAGCCCAGAGGCCCAGAGGAGGCCCCCAGCCTGTGAAGGGGAAGAAGGCCAGCTGTTCCCGCTCTCTTCCTCTCTTGGGTCACAGCTTCTCCAGAGTACAGACTCTTTTTGCTCAGAGTAAAGTCAGCTGCCCCGCACACAATTTAGAGATCTTCTTTTGAGAAATCTCGCTTGGTGACCCTTATTTTCGTATTATTTGGTATAAAGGATATTGTTTCAGTCCTTCTTTGGTACAGGTAAAATTTGCTATCACTTCTCTTCTACCCTTTAACCAATTCTGGAGCACATGAATGCATTATATCATGGATAATCCACAGCAGTGACCTAAAGTAAAATGCATTTAGCTCTAGAATGTGTTAGTTGATATATATATATATATATTTTTTTTAATATGGGAGGTTAAGGAGCCTAGTGATTAGTAGCTGGCTACATTTCAAGTTATCCTACCAGTGATATGCTGTGTGACCTAGAACAAATCACTCAACCTCTCCTATGTAAAATGGGATAATGGTAGTGATCCCAAATAGCTGTTATTAGAATTCAATAAAATAATCTACTTAAAGCAGTTATTACAGTGTCCTACATATAGTGATTATTCAATAAGTGATGGGATATAAGTGTATCTGATGTTATAATTTTCCAAATAATCCTTAAAACAATGTTCAAACCACCTTGGCACAGTGCTGCATATCCCCATGTTAAGCCCTTTCCAGCTTTCCTATAGTCACACCTCAGAGGGATCAATAACATCCCTTCTCATATAGATGCAAAGCATGTGCTTAAGATCTTTCTTGCCTTTCCCACCCTTTCATCATGTAAAAAGTTTTCATTTCCATATGAAGGGTCTGTGACAAATTGGAAAGAATGTTCACCTTAGTATGCCAAACACTTGGCAGAACTCATAAAGTTTCAGAATTTTTTTTTTCTAGAAATAAAAACTCAGTTCTGGAACTCAGTCACAATAATGATATAGTCCTGCAATCAGAGAAAGATATTTGAATCTCTACATTGGAATGTTTTCACAGATACATTCAAAGTTTTGTGAACTGGAATTTTACATGTGATTGAATAAAATGCAGTAATGTTAAAATTTGAAAGATAATGGTTATGAATAATAGAACACAAAATGACCAGGGATGAAAACTTAAAACACAAAGCTGGTCTGGATTTGGTGAATTGATAAATATTTTTCTGGCTGTAAGATGTTCCTATCAGTTACTTATAAAAGTATTTCTAGACTCTTGTCATATGATAAAGATCTAGCTCAACATGCATTCATTTATTTAATATTTATTAAACAATTTCCAAATGTCAGGAACTAGGCTAACTAAGGAGGATTCCAACAGACAGAGTTATTTCCCACCTGTTGTGTTAGAGTTCAGTGAGAGACTCAGAAGAATGAGTCAATTGCAAATTAATATAAGATGATATGATCAATCAGGATAGCACAGGATGCTATAAGAGCCTGGTGAAAGAATACTTGGCCTTGGTGAAGGGACCGGAAGTTTTCCAAACAAAACACCTCAGCTGAGACCTAAGGGATGCACAATACATGAAATGAGTAGCTGGAGGAAAGAGTGCTGCAAGAAGAAGCACCCTTATGTAGACTGACGGGCCCAAAAACTAGGGAGCTCAAATGGATTGGGGAAATGGAATCTGTTTCACATGACTTGAGCATGGAATAGACAGCCCAGCCAGCAAGAAATTGAGACCAGATAGGGAAGCAGCAACCTCATAGGAAATTTCTCTGAGCACAAAAGAGAGCCACTGGAGGACTTTAGGAAGAAGAAGAGTGTCATAATCAGATAAGTCACTTAAAATCAGAGGAGAAAAAAATTGGGAAATCAGAAGGCCATATTAAGAAACCACTGCCCAAATAGACAATAATGGTAGGAATGGAGAAAGAGTGGAAGGATGATAGAAGCAAATAGTCATGATTTGATTTGAATACAAAGGTGAAGAAGAGAGAAGTCCATAATGAGGCTTGACCTTTCTTGCTTCAAGGCTGGCCTCCTCTTAAACCAGAACTTGGCACTTAAAGTTCTGTCTGCCAGGAATGCTCTTTCCTCACAGACCTCCCAGGCTTCCACTGAATTCAAGGTTCTAAACAAATACTGCCTTACCAGAAATCTTCTTCAACCCTCTGACATAAAATAAAGCCTACTAAGTGCCCAAATCCTCCGCTCATTTCCATTATTCTCTATCTTCTTACCCCAATATTACTTCGGGAGCATTTATTGCCAACTGATATTTTGTGTATTTATTAAATTGCCTTTCCATTCCCATGAGAATGTAAGTTCTATGAAAACAGTAACTTCCCTGTGTTGTTAATCCTCAAAATCCAAAGAATCCTCCTGGCATGTATAGTCACTCAATATATATCTGTTTAATGAATAAATTGATAAAGACAAAAGAAAAAATACACACATGATCCAGAAAAACATTCATGGCTATTTCTAACACTTTCATTCAGAAACCCCATTTTTTTAAGTTAATGACAATATAAGATACACAAAAAATGTATACAAATGCTATTTATTTGAATACAAAGGTGAATTACAGGTTGTTCCCTTATCTGAAATGTTTGGGAAAAGAAGTGTTTCAGATTGCAGTTTGTTTTTTTTTTTTTTTGGAGGGGGGGGTTGAAAAGTTTTCATAGATTTTACCAGTTAAGAATTCCTAACCCAAAAATCCAACATCCAAACTGTTGTAAAATCTAAAAATTTTTCATCATCTTACTGGAGCTCAGAAAGTTTCAGCTTTCAGATTTTTGGCTTAGGGATGTTCAACCTGTAGAGCAAAATGAACACGCCCATCTATCACCTCTTGGGGCAAGAAATATAACATCCTCAGCTACTCAGAAGTCCCTCAGCTACTCAGGACCCTCCCAATCACTACCTTCTTTGGTCCTTTCCAAAGGAAGCCATTAAGCTGACCCCTAAACCCATAAATTGTTTTATTTGTTTTTGAACATTATATACATATATTCCATTTGTTCTTTGGAGTATGACACTTTTCATTCAAAATTAAATTTGTGAGACTCATCCATCTTGTGATTATGTCTTTTCTTTTTTTTTCTTTTTTCTTTTTTTTTGTCTTCTATATGTGTAATAAGAATTGTAATACATTCCACTGTTGTATATTTAAAAAAATAAAATCAATAAAAAAATTAAAATATTTATTTTTAGTTGTAGTTAGACACAATAGCTTTATTTTATTTATTAATTTTTATGTGGTGCTGAGGATTGAACCCAGGGCCTCACACATGGTAGGGGTAGGCGAGCGCTCTACCTCTGAGCCACAAACCCAGCCCTATACTTTATGCCTTTTCATAGCTGTATAGGATTCTACTTTATAAATAATCCATAATTTATTTTATTTACTATTAATGAATATCTGGATGTTTATAATTTAGAACCATTACTTAATGATACTAAATGAACATTGCAATACACACCTTCAGGTTAACATATGTATATACATTTTTAATGTTTTTGTTAGTGCATTTAGTTACACATAATAGTGGGGTTGGTTTTGACATTCATACGTGCATATAACATAATTTGATCCATTTCAATCCCCAGTATTTCAGCACTTCTCTCTTCTCTCTCCTCCTTCCTTCCCTGGACTTCTTTTTCTACTCTACTGGTCTTCCTTCTATTTACTTGTTATTATTTTTTTAATTGTTATATTATAGCTATACATAAAAGTGGAATTCATTGTGATATATTCATATATGCACATGGCACTCTATGGTTCCTCCCCTTTTACACCCTTCCTGACCCTTGATACCATCCTTCACTCTACTGTTCTTCTTTGTACATATACATATTATTAAGCTATTTATCTAGAAGAGTAACTACTGAATCTTAGAGAATGCATTTGTGCAACTTTAATAGAGACTGTAAAATATTTTTCAAAGGGGTTTGCTATTTTTCCATTGCTCCAAATCCTCAATAATACTATTATAGCTCTATTGAGTTGTAGCCACTTTGGGGGCAGGTGTGTAGTGGTATTCATTTCCCTAATGACTAGAGTGGAGATGCAGTAGGTTGGCCTACTTTTGTATATGTTGTTTGGATATCCACTCTTATGACGTTTACATCCAATTCTATTTCCCCCTCTTTTTGCCTATTGCTGATTGATTGGTGAGAGTTCTTTATATGTTCTGAACACAAGCCCTTTCTTGGGTATAAGTACTTCAAATATTTTCTCTGACTCTATTGTTTGCCTTTCCTTTTCTTAACAGTGACTTCAATGAACATAAATTCTTAACTTTAATGTGATCTATTTTGTCACTCTTTCCCTTTATGGCAATGTATTCTGTGACTTGGGCCTTGACATGTGATAAAGATCTAGCTCAACATGCATTCATTTATTTAATGAATAGAATAATTAAATAAATTTTATGCTGCTCATAAAAGAGGGTGAGTAAAGGCAGGAAAAGGAGATGAAAGGAAATCACTTCCAAAATGGAGAGAGTGGGATAAGCCACAGCAGGGATTTGTTCCCAAGACTGTGAAAACTCTGGGCTGAATTGGCCAGAGTAGGTTTGTGTCAGGAAATGTGGAAGGAAAGTTTAGTGAGGTGAAGTGAGGCTAGTCTGACAGGGACCTTCAAGACAAGCCAAGGCATTTCTGCTAGGCTTGAAGGCAGTGAGGATGCTCAGAAGGCCCCTGTCTCCACCTTCCTAGAATTCTTCCTTACCCTACAGCTTACCATGTGAATATGGCCACCACAGAACTGAATCAATGTCCCTGGGACACCTTGTAACTTGTGCATACTTCTAACACTGCTTTATCACACTGCGCTGCAATTTATATAGATTCCAGTCTAAACTGACAATTTTTTAAGCAGACATTGACAGTAGAGTACAGGACCAGCTTGTACAGCCTCATGAGAAGTGATTATTAAATGCTCAGGAATTCTGAGAGCCAGTTGACATCACTCTGTTAGCTCAGAATCAACCATGGGAAGAATATTTACACCATGGAAACTGGAAAAGGCCTAAACACCTCTTATATAGAACCAGTTGTAAAGTATTTGCCAGCACATCACTGCACACTGCTTCTATTCATCGTTATATGCCTGTCACTGTGTAGAGAGTCTGCATTGATGTTAGTTTAATTAAACTGCATTTTTTTACCATGTCTATTATTTCTTTTAGAATCCTAAGGAAATATATTCTTTTAATAATAATTATGAGAGTCCTGCTCTCCACTTCTTCAGTACAACAAGCATGTAAGTCATGTTTATTAATAATACGCCAAGACACCATCACTGAGAGTTTAAAAGGAATCCAGAAAGCATTTAGAGAACAACGTGGGGTAAAGCACAATCAAATGGAAGGCGGTGGGTTAGAGAAGCCAATCATTCCAGAGTCCAGTCCTCAGGAGATACTTACATGGCAACTCATGTTCCTAGGAAGTCTGTGAAGTGTCCTTTCCCATGAAAATCTCAGAGTAAAAAGAGTCCAGGCATTTCTTAGAGCCAAAATCTCATCTACTCACAAAGCCCTGGAGGAGGAGCCTGGGACCTGCCGTGTCAGACACATGGGCATGTCGCTTGCTGTTCCCTCCAAAAACAGGATGGGGAAATGTCAAATGGCAGGAAAGCACATGAGTCACACCAACAATGCCCCATGGGGGAAAGGGGTTTTCAGTAAAAAGAATGAGTAAAGTTTTATTTGCCACAAAATCCCAAGAGCTCAAAACTTGGTGAAAGAATAAAAGATATAACCCCAACATTTCAAAAGCAATTAACAACTTTAACTTCTCTTTGTTTTTAGAGCAAAGATACAATTCTTAATCAAAATAATACCCAGGACCGGCAGGAGGGGTCAGCATATAAGAATCTCAGGAATAGGGATGAGGGTCTGTGTGATTCATACAAAAATCAGTCAGCGTTATAATTGTTTTAATGTATTTTTAGTCACGGTAAGTCACTGACTTGGAAATTTTAAAGAACATTAAAGAAAGCATAACAATGCTTATGAAACATTGCTTTTAAAAAAAAGTGTTTTCAAAAAGATGGGAAATATTTGTCTATTTTTATTCTCATCTATTATAGATGAGGAAACTGAAAATTCAACTGTAAACTCTAGAAAAGCCTAGACCAAGTCTTACCAGATTGTGTCCAGCACTAACAATGCCCAGCACAGGGGAGGTCTGCTAGAAATAGCTGTTGAATGAACAAATGAGGAAGAACAAGAGAGAAGGCATGACTCAGCCAGTGTTCCATGTCCCATTTTGGCAGGGTTGGCGTGAGTGTCCTAAGCCAAGCCTGGTGGTCTTTCCACCCTAGAGTGGTGGTTAATGAAGAACGTGGAATCTGGAGCCAGACTGCCTGGACTCCTACGCAGTTCCGTGGCTTACAAGCTGAGTGACTGTGAATGGGTTTTATAATATCCCTGAACTTCAATTTCCTCTTCCATAAAATGGGAATGATCATAGTCCAGCTCTCAGGGAGCAGTCACAAGCATAGAGTGAGGAAACATCCATAAAGTGATTTAGATAGTCCCCAGCTTGTGTGCTCAATACATCATGCCCTTTATTATATTATACTAGATAATAAGATGGAACTAAATAAACTTAGTCCCTAATGACTCAGCACTCTGTCTTCTGAGTTCTTGGTAAGTTCTTTGAAAAAGTAGCCTGAAATAAAACCTTAAAGTAGTTGGGCAGAGTGGTGCGCACCTGTGATCTCAGAAGGCTGAGTCAGGAGGATCACAAAGGTCAAGGCCAGCAGGGGCAACTTAATGAGACCCTGATTCAAAATAAAAGGGCTGGAAATGTAGCTTAGTGGTAGAGCACCTCTGGGTTCAATGTCAAGTACTAACTAAACAAACAACAAACAAAACCCACAAAGAATTATTCATAAATGACCCCTTGAGTTTTTTTTCCAGAAGTTCATCAACTTAAAGTAAACCCAGGAACACCAAAAACTTAAATAACTGAAACCAACAAGTCAGTCTTTGCAGGAATTGTCCATGTTACCCAGGACTTCACCCTATAAGGGCTGGCAGAGGTCAAGTGAGCTAGCCTTGTGGTCAAGAGCACAAATGTTAGGCTTTAACTGCCTGGGCTTAAATTAAAACTGCCTGAAATTAAATCCTAATTCCTCTACTTGTTTACTGTATAACCTAGGGCAAGTTATTTTCCCTCTCTTTGCTTACACTTCTTCAATTGCAAAATGAGTTTAGTAACTTCTCTCACCATGTAGGGTTGCCGAGAGGACTAAACAGTACCTAGTATCTTTCTGGAAATACAAGAATTAGCCATCACCACACATAGTAGACATCCATGTGAGTTTCCATAAATTTTCTACGTGACAGAGTATGACAATGTATTCTGCAAGGATAACCTGTCCTTGGTTATCCTTGCAGAATACATTGCAACTGGCAACAGAGCCATAGTCCAAATCTACAGCACTGACTCTAGCCTGAAGAGATGCACAAATAATATACAAAGCCAACACAGATTACTGGAATGAAGTCCCATGACAATCAGTCTGAATGATGGAACTTTGGTCACACAACAAGAGTGTGAGCAATTTTCTGGCAGAACACTGTAAGGGCAACCCAGGGACCTGGGTCTTCATCAGCAGCAGAAATAAGTTCCAATGGACTAACACATTAACAAAAATCTGGGGAGGACCAGCATCATAGCCAGGACTGGACAACCTATGATTTGCAGGTGCCCACGGACACACTGGTAGCTGAAAACTCTTAGATGACCTCTTTGCCTCTTGGTACTTTCTCTGGGCTGTCTCTCCAGCCAGAGTTCTGGCAGAAGCACAATTCAGTTCAACCCAGGACAGCGCTGGGAGTCTCACGTCCACTGACGCACCCTGGATGCCCCTCCTCTCTGAGTCATGACAAAGTCTTCCTAAGGGTGGATTCAAAACCCAAACCAAGCTTTTGTTTTTTTAACAGAGATAGTATATAAATGTTCCTCAACTAACAGAGCTTAAAATCAGTAGATTTTACAGAGCCAGTTGCACTGTTGTGGTTAGGAGCTTAGACTGTAGAGCCACTTGCTGCCCAAGTTCAAATCCTGGCTGAACCACTTATTTGTCTTGCTTGAGATACTTTACCTCTTCATGACTCCGTTGCCATATCAGTAAGATTTAACAAATCTATTTACCACATATGGTGTTCATAGGATTAAATGAATTAACATGTACTAAATATTTAGGAGTGCCCAGAAACTAGAGTGTACCCTACACAGGCTAGCAGA
This sequence comes from Urocitellus parryii, assembly GCF_045843805.1. Taxonomy (NCBI): domain Eukaryota; kingdom Metazoa; phylum Chordata; class Mammalia; order Rodentia; family Sciuridae; genus Urocitellus; species Urocitellus parryii. The sequence continues at coordinate 113,865,107 of NC_135541.1, forward strand.
CCACTTGGACTGGTGGTAAATGTGTCTGAGCGAATGAAGAGAAAAGAGACAGAGAAGTCTCACACCAAACAGAACCAAAGGTTGTATCCATTTGTGTGTGCTGGTTCTTGGAGTGGAGAAATATTCAGTCTTACTTGTCTCATTCTTAATGTATGCTCAAGTATTCCCTTTAGTAAAAGTCGTTTAGAACCAGTCCAAAACAAAGGCTCTTTCAACTGTTCTCACTCCTTCACTTGCATAACACCAAAGTTGCTGAACCAATCTCATTCAAAGTTTCCAAAACAATCACCTTTGGACTGAGTTGACCTGGAAACTTTTAGTAGACTGAGTTGCAGTTGCAAAAGTTTGAGAGTGAAAATACCAGACATTCATCTACATCATGTCTTGCTTTTCTGATTGCACCAACATATAAAAATGAACCCACAAGAATGATCTACCCCAGTACTCCATTATTACTTGGTGTGTATACCCTGAATACTCAGATTCTTCCAGTGCTTGAGGTTATTAAAAGCTGTGCTTCAAATTATTTTAAAAAATGAATAATGCCAATGAAATGCCTATTAAAGCAGAGATAAACAAAGCACAGATACTACACCAAATGTAGTTCAGTTCTGATAAGCTTTAATTAAATTTAGCTGTATGGTTTTTGTTGCTGTTCCTTTTAGATACACATGACAGTGGAGTATATTTTGACATATTATACATACATGGAGTATAGCTTATTCTAATTAGGATATCATCCTTATGGTTGTACCTGATGTCAAGCTTCACTGTTTGTGTATTCATATATGAACATAGGAGAGTTATGTCCAATTCATTTTACTCTCTTTGCTATTCCCATTCTCCCTCCCTTCCTTCCATTCCCCTTAGTCTAATCCAATAAACTTCTATTCTTCCCTCCCCTCAGCATATTGTATGTTAGCATCCACATATCAGAGAGAACATTTAGTCTTTGATTTTTTTTGGAACTGGCTTATTTCACTTAGCATTATAGCCTCCAGAAAATGCCATAATTTAATTCTTCTTTAAGGCTGAGTAATATCCCATTGGGTATATATACCACATTCCATAGCTTAACTATTGTGAATTGAGCTACTACAAACATTGGTGTGGATGTGTCACTGTAGTATGCTGATTTTAAGTCCTTAGGGTATATGCCAAGGAGTGGGATAACAGGATCAAATGGTGGTTCCATTTCAAGTTTTCTGAGGAATCTCCATTCTGCTTTTCAGAGTGATTGTACCAATTTTCAGTCCCACCCAGCAATGTATGAGTGTACCTTTTCCCCCACATCCTCACCAACACTTATTTTTACTTGTACCCTTAAAAATTGCTGTTCTGACTGAAGTGAAATGGAATCTCAGTGTACTTTTAATTTTCATTTCTCTGTTAGAATGTACATGAACATTTTTCACATACTTGTTGACCATTCATATTTCTTCTTCTGTGAAGTGCCTGTTCAGTGTCATCATTCATTTTGAGATCAGATATATAACCGCTCTAAGACCATAGCTGATGAGGTCAAGGTCTTAGAACTCAGTTCCCTCCCTTCAGTCCTAAGAGAACACATGTCACACCACCCTCATGGTATCACAGGAAGTTACAATGAAAACTGGGACTAGAACACCCAGAGTTATTGGCTCCCAGAAGACAGCTGGGAAAACACCTGAAAAGATCAAATCCTCTCAAAAATTTATATGCTGGTCAACTTCTCAATTCTGGGACCAAAATACCTAATCAGAACAACTTGATGGAATTGGTTTTGGGTTCCTAGTTTCAGAAGGTTCAGTCCACAGTGGACCATCAATTCCACTCTGGAGTTGAGGTGAGGCAGAACATCATGGTGGAAGAGCATGGCAGAGAAAAGGTGCTCAGCTCATAGCAGCTAGGAAGCAGAGAGAGGGCAGGAAGTGCCTGCAAGAAAGATGAACCTTCCAAGGAATGTCCCCAGTGACAGGCTTCCTCCAGCCACACCCCATCTGACCGCAGTTACCACCCAGTCAGTCTGTTCAAACTGGGATGATCTGACTAGGTTACAGCTCTCATACTGTAAACATTTTACCTCCTGTGTTACCATAGGTGCTTTGGAGGGAAATTGTGATTTAAACTCAGGCAGTCTTTCCCTTGAATTTGCACTTATGACCAATCATCTATACTGCATCATGAGCTTAAGAGGGAATTTTTTTTTATGACCCAGTTCAAGTTTGAGTGTTAATACTTATACAGATTTCAAATTTTCTTGCTTGGTTTTAATCATGGGTATTTATTGTAGTATTCACACAGATGGCTTTGGTGCTAAGGGTGCTGTATGTGTGTGTATGCGTGCACATATGTTTTCTGTATTCCACTTATGTGTGTGTGTTTCAGAGTTCTCAAGGACCCATACTGCATGAATTTACATGTAATATTACATAGAATAATGTTGTCTATATCCACAAAAAAAATACTAAGGTTTTGGTGAGAATTATGTTAAACTTATATATTTGATTTGGGGAGAATTACATCTTTACCATATCTTCACTATGTTGAGTAATTCCCAGAACACAGTATGTATCTCCACTTACTGAGATCTTCTTTTGATTTGTTCTATTGGGTTTTTAAATTTTCAGTGTATAAGTTCTGAACATACTTTGGTATATTTACATTTAAGCATTTTAAAATGTTTTTATCAGTGCACTATACTTACACATAGCAGTGGGGTTCATTATGACATATTCATAAATGCATATAACACAATTTGCTCCCCTTCCATGCCCAGTACTTCTTTCCCTCTCTTCACTCTCCCTGATTCCCTTTCATTACTCTATTGGCCTTCCTTTTATTTACTTATTATGCTTTTTAAAGTAATGCATTATAATTATACATAAAAGTGAAATTAACTGTAATATATTCATACACACACACACACATAGCCTAATTTGGTCAATTTAATTCCATAGTTCCTCTCCTTTCCCAAGCTTCTTCCTTCCCCTTTGATCCCCTTCTTCTTCTTCTCTACAATTCTCCCTCCTATTTTCCTGAGATGCCCATTTTTAAAAATTGCTTATTTCTATCTAGCTCCTGTGTATGAGAGAAAATATTTAATCCCTGACTTTCCGAGTCTGGTTTATTTCACTTAGCACTTTGTTCTTCAAGAATCAATAGTTTTCCTATACTCCAATAATGAATCTGCTGAAAAAGACACCAGAAAAACATCAAAAACAAACAAACAAAGAAAACTACTTGGCAACAAATCTAACCAAGGAGGTGAAAGACTTCTATCATGAAAATTATAGAACTCTGAAGAAAGAAACTGAAGATGACCTCAGAAGATGGAAAGGCCTCCCGTATGCTTGGATAGGCACAATCAATATTGTCCAAATAGACATTTTACCAAAAGCATCTACAGATCCAATGTGAGCCTCATCAAAATACCAATAACATTCTTCACAGCAATAGAAAAACAATATTAAAATTCATATAGAAGAACAAATGACCAAGAATAGCAAAAGCAATATTGAGCAATAAGAGTGATGCTAGAAAAGAGGGTATCAAACATGATAAATATACGTGGAAGATCAATGGAGTTGAAAATGAGAGAGGGGGAATAAAGTTGCGGAAGGAGAGGAAATAGGGAATGAATTTAACAAAATCATTTTATATGCATATATAAATATATCAAAGGGAATTTTACATATGTGTGTGTGTTTGTGTGTGTGTATACACACACACACACACACGTGCACACACCAATCAAAAGAAAATAAATAAAGAAGTGATAGGAAGATCACTGGAGTAGAAGAAGGAGAATAGGTGATGGGAGGAAGAGAGAAACGTGAGGGTGAAATAAGAATTGAAATCAGATTCCTTGCATGTATTGTTTTTATTTGTTCTTTTTAGATATCCATTACAGTAGAGCATATTTTGATATATTTATGTAAATATGGAGTATATCTTATTTTAATTGGGATTCCAGTCTTATGGTTGTACATGATGGGAGAATCTGATTTTAAATTACAGTGTAGAGTAACAGTAATGAAACCAACTTGCTATTGGTATAAAAGCAAACATGAAGATCAACGGAATAGAAGACAGAGAGAAACCCTCACAGATACAATCAGCTGATCTTTGACAAAGGTACCAAAACTATACATTGAAAAGCCTGTATTTAAACAAATAGTTTTTGGAAAACTGGATATCCATAAGTAGAAGAATAAGACTAGATCCTTATCTCTCAGCCTGCACACACACATCAAAATGGATCAAAGACCTAGGAATTCGATCATAAGCATTGGAACTGCTAGGAGAATACACAGGGTCAACACTTCAACATAATCTAAAGCTAAAGAAATAAGTGCGTTGGCATCAAATTAAAAAGCTTCTGCACAGCAAAGGAAACAATTAAAAACATGAAGGGAAAGCCTACATAATGGGAAAAAAGTCTTTTGCCACTACTCTTCTGATAGGAGATTAATATCCAGAATATATAAAGAATTCAAAAAATTTAACACAAAAAATAATAATCAATAAATGGGCAAATGAACTGAACAGATATTTCCCAAAAGAAAAAATGCAAATGGCCAAAAAGTATATTTAAAAAAATGTACAACATCCTTAGTAATCAGGGAAATACAAATCAAACCACACTGAGATTTCATCTCATTGTAGATAGCATAGCAATCATCAAGAATACAAATAACAATAAATGTTGGTGAGGATATGGGGGAAGAGGTACACTCATGTTTTCTTGGTGGCTGCCAGCTAGTGCCATCACTTTAGAAAGCAGAATGGAGATTCCTTAGAAAACTAGAAACGGAACCATCATATGACCCAGCTATCTCACTCCTTGATATTTATTCAAAAGAACTAAAATTTGCACACTATAGTGATACATGCATACCAATATTATAGTAGCACAATTAACAATAGCCAAGTTATAAAACCAGCTTAGATGTCCCCTAATAGACAAATGGATTTTTAATTTAATGTGGTATACACACAATGGAGTTTTACTCAACTATGAAGAACAATGAAATTGTATCATTTGCTGGCAAATAGATGGAACTGGAGAACATTTTAATATTTTTGAGGGATTATAAATGATAATTGATTTTTAATTTTGACATCCACATATTAATTACTGAACTATAGAAATACAATTTATTGGACTGGGATTGTGGCTCAGCAGTAGAGCACTCATCTAGCACGTGTGAGGCCCTGGGTTCAATCCTTAGCACCACATAAAAATAAATAAATAAATAAAGATATAAAAAAAGAAAGTTTAAAAACCTGAACTTTTTTTTAAAAAACATACAATTTATTTTTATATCCAGTGAGCTTGCTGGACCCATTTATTAGTTCTAGGAGGATTTTTTAGACATTTCTTGAGATTTTCTCTGTAGGTGATCATGTCATCTTCAAATATAAATTTACTTCCTACTTTCCAATCTGTATGCCTTTGATTTTTTTCCCCCAATGACTAGAATTTCCAGCACTATATTGAATATGAGTGACAGAAGCAGGCATTCTTGCCTCCAGCCCAGGCTTAGGGAGAGAGCATTTTATCATTAAGTATAATGTTAACTATAGACTCCTTAAAGAGGCATTTTTATGTAAATTTTTATTTATATATGACAGAAGAATGCATTGTGATTCTTATTACATATATAGAGCACAATTTTTCATATCTCTAGTTGTATACATAGTATATTCACACCCTTCTGTGTCTTCATACCTGTACTTTGGATAATAATGATCATTACATTCCACCATCATTAATTACCCCATGCCCCTCCCTTCCCCTCCAACCCCTCTGCCCTATCAAGAGTTCGTCTATTCCTCCCATGCTCCCTCTCCCTGTCTCACTATGAATCAGCCTCCTTATATCAAAGAAAACATTCAGCATTTGGCTTTGGGGGACTGGCTAACTTCACTTAGCATTATCTTCTCTAACTCCATCCATTTACCTGCAAATGCCATGAATTTATTAAAAGAGGCTTTTTATCAAATTGATGCTATTCCCCTCTATTTCTAACTGCAGAGAGATTTTATCATGAATGGATGTTGAATGTTGTCAAATTATATTTTTGAGACAATTAATATGATCATGTTACTTTTTATATTGAACCAGTATTGCATAACTGGAAAAAACCTCACTTGTATGTAATTATTTGTATACATGGTTCCATTCAATTTGCTAATATTTTGTTGAGATATTCCATGCCCATTAGTATAGCTACTCCTGATTTCTTCTGTTTAAAATTTGTATCATACAGCTTTTTTTCGTCACTTTTCTTTTGACATACCTGTATCCTTATATTTAAAGGGAGTTCTTTACAGACAGCATGTAGATGGATCATGTTTTTAAAGAATTCTGTTGTCTCTGTCATTTTTATAGGTACAAAAAAATATAGTAATTATACATGTTTCAGCCTAATGTATGAGTTTATTTAATCCTCAAAACAATATTCTCAAAATCCTCAAAATATGCCCATTCCCTAATGAAGGAAATTGAGACAGAGGGAGGTAAAAGTAGGAGCTCCAGTGGCGTAACTGGTTAGAACACAGTACTGGTAACACAAAGAGGTGAAGGTATCTGCTGAAGTTAACATACCCAGGAAGCAGTGGAATTGGAATTTGAGTCCAGTTGCACTCCAATGTTCTTGCTTGCACCCAGCATGCATCACCAGCCTGAGCCAGCCAGCAAGCAAGGCTATTTCATTATCAATCCTAGAGCTGAGTTTGGCAAAGACTGCACTAATTCTAACATGTACACCTGCTCAGTGAGCTCCAGCCCCACTTGGGAGAGAAGTGAGGTTCCAGTTTACCGTGTAGGACTTTGACTTGATAATATTTACAACCATACATACCAGTCATGGCTGACTGCTGATACTGCTAGATTCAAGCAGGCAGGGTATGTCAGAGCACTCCACAGGATCCCAGAAAGCTTAGGGCAGTGGGCGGGGGACAAAAATCACTGTCAGGCCACATGGCCAGAAAAGAGTCCCTGGCCAATTAAAAAAGGAGGGCCAGATCTCAGCCTAAGAAAACAGAGCAGCAGTGTCCAACTCAAGGGAGGCCCACCAAGATAAACACTGATCTCCCGCCTCCACCCTCACTGTGGATTTCTTCAGGAAAGAAGAGGGAGTGGGCTGGATAGGGACATAGGGCAACACCTTGGGTCTGGTCCAAAGTAGACTTAGAGGCATGACCAGGCATCTCATGTGATTATAGCTCAGTCCTATCCTTTTGGCAGGAGTCACCTAAATGCTTCAAAGGGGGCCCAAAATGAACCTTCCTCCCTTGAAATGAAGGCGCTTATAAGATGACTCAGAGTAGAGGACTGAAGGTGTCTACACACAATTCACGGCTCACTTCAGCTGGGAGCATTCCTGTGCTGTGAACAGACAGAATGTTCATGTTCCCTGCTAGAATCAATGTTTATGTTCTGCCCAGATTCTTATGTTGGAACCTAAACCCCAATGTGGCAGTTCTTGGAGTTGGGGCATTTGGGAGGTGAATGACCTCAAGGGATTAAGAAGGGACTCAGAAGAGCTGGGGATGTGGCTCAAGTGGTAGAGGCTCGCCTAGCGTGCATGAGGCACTGGATTCAATTCTCGGCACCACATAAAAATAAAATAAAGATATTGTGTCCACCTTAAAAAAAAAAAAAAAAAGAAGGGACCCAGAGAGCTCCCTTTTACCTTCTACCATGTAAGAACATAGGAAGAAATCTCTATCTGTAAACCAGAAAGCAGTCCTTACCAGGTACCAGATCTGCTGATTCAATCTAGGACTTCCAGCCTCCAGAACTTTGAGAAATAAATGTCTGTTTCTTTTAAGTCGTCCTTTCTATATAGCTTGTTTTAATAAACTGAACAGACTTGGACACTGTACTGCCACCCACATCATCCATGCATTGTTTCTTGGAATTTGAGTGAGGCTGATGGCCTAATTCATGAAAGAGAGAAGGAAAAAAATGATCTGATAAATTACCTCTGTCACTACAGAGAGGAGTGGACCAAGGGACAATCATGAAAAAACACAGGCAACCAAAGAAGTTCAATCAATTCACAATTTTAAGTTGTATAAATCAATCAATCAAACTTCAAGGAAAGACTATGTAGATAATATCTGAACCCTGAATTTGTAGAAACCTTTTGCCTGTGTGCCAAGGCTGAGCACAGCACACTGTAAACAAATTGACATGCAGCAATCTATTTTATAAAAGCTAAAAACTAGATCCAGGAAGGTTAAGACCCTTTTCTCAAGGTTATCCAGCGAAATGGGAAGTAGAGCCCAGGCATAAGGTCTGGTTTCAATCTGAATCTTTTGGCCTAGCCAGTGTTCTCTTCATTCTACCCCACTCCATCACAAAAACAAGCATATGTGGATGCTCACATTGGTAAGGTCATGGTACTCCTCCCAAGAAAAGAAGCCAGACTGACTTCCCCGGGGATAATCAACAAGTCCCTGACTGAACTTGAGTTTTCTTAGAAATGTCTTGGCTCTATGATTTCAACTTTATAAAAAAAAATGTGTGCTTGTATAAAATGATTTGAATGTGTTCAGTTGATAGGACTATGAGTCAATCCTCTCCTCCCCCACCCCACCAAAACAAAACAAAAAACCTCTAAGGCTGGGTTGTCTTATTTTTACACTTTTTAAAATATTACTTGTACACTCTCGTAAAGGAGTCCATTCTCCTAAATACCATTCTAAATATCTCTAAGGCCATTGAACTAAATGAAGCTTTTGACAAGAAAGAAATGAGCTAGCAAGTGTCATTCTTACTAAGAATAGGTCTTAGCGCCTTAGGAACCATCCTGACAAAAATAAACCCAAGTTCTCGACTTAAAAATAAGTTGTTGATCAGGATCTCTGGAAAATTTGCATGTTTCTCTCTCCATATGGAATTCCTTCAACACCTCTCAGGACACTTGCCTTGATCCACTGGTCTCCAGGATTCTCAGACTTCACTGAGTTCGCCTCACCAAAGTGACCAGAGACAGACCAGGTTTTCTACCTCACTACTCTTTGAACACAACCTACTCTGTCATCTCAGGAACTTCTCTAAAACTTTATAACCGTTTGAGGTCTTTATGGGGAGATACAAGATCACCTCTAAAAAGTTACTTCCCCTCTCCTTCAGTCCTTCCGGGGAAAAGAAATGTGCTCCAGACAACAGACTTCAGACTGCTTCCTAATTCCTCAATGACTTGTGTTTCTTCATTCAGAAAAGAGGGGCTTGGATTAGATGATCTCTAAAGTTCCTCCCAGCTCTACCTGCAAGCCTAAATTTCTAGTATTAAATCCCAGAGGGTTCACTTGACAGAAGTTGATATTTGAGGGAAGACAGAACTTTAGCAAGCAAAGAATAATAACCATTTTAATCAGTGTTTACTGTCTGTCATATACTAATTCTTGGCACTCTATATACATTGCCTCATTTACTACAGCAACCCTATGAAATAGGAATTGTAATTATTATAATTTACACATAGGTAAACTAAGGTTCAGCTAAGTTACTTAACCTCACCATGATCACGCAATTAGTAGGTAAAAGAACTCAGCTGGTTTGGTGCCAGAGCCATGTTCTTAGCTGCTATTACATGCGGAAAGATCTGTCTAGGAAGCTGAGCTCAGTGTCTCCCCAGCAAACCATCTTTACTGACTTGAAATTTTAACACATTTACTTTCCCAATTCCCTACAAGTTGACAAACTTTATCATGATTTTCCCTCTATAAAATTAAAAAAAATGTTTTAGAGAACAAATAAATTTGCTCAAGCCCCAACCTATTCGGTAGAAATAATATAACATGAAAGAGGCAACAAAGAGATGTATTTTTGAGTAGATATGAAAGCCAAAAGTTGAGAGAATGAAAGTCATATACAGTGGACGGGGAGGAATTTTAGACACAAGACACCTTCGTGAAGCCCTGAAATCACTCAAGGCCCCAAATTCCACACCTCCCTATTTTGCTTGCTTCTAAAGGATCCCCAAGTTAAACGCTGCTTGAGTGTTGCTCTTCAGTTCCAAGATACTAAATGAAAAGGACATGTTCGTGAATCATCTAGAGCTAGAAGACCTCTCTAGAATGTCCCTATTTGTTCAAGTAAGAAAAGGTCTCTGTTCTAGGATTACCAAAATAATGAAAAACTCATTTGGAAAAGAAATGAAGAAAAATAAAAAGACATAAAGAGTCTGGAACAATCACCTGATGCTTATCTATGAACAGAGCTTTACAAAGAAACTAGTCAATTAAGACATATCAAGAAATAAAATGTTGCAGGGCGCAGTGGCACACGCCTGTAATCCCAATGGTTCAGGAGGCGGAGACAGGTGGATTTCGAGTTCAAAGCCAGCCTCAGCAACTTAGTGAGGCACTAAGCAACTCTGTGAAACCCTGTCTCTAATAAAATACAAAAAGGGCTGGGGATGTGGCTCAGTGGTTAAGTGCCCCTGTGTTTAATCCCCAGTACCAAAAAAATGATAATAATAAAATATTCATTGAATGCCTTACTTTTACTTAAAGCCCATGAAAGTCACAACACAGAATTTGGAAAGAGCAAACCCTTCATATATTTGAAAATTTCCACTCAGTAATAGAGCAGCATTTGGAAGTGGTTCCCCCATGGGATAGATGGCATCCTACAAATCCTTGGGAAAGAAAAGAAAAAGCCAATATTTTGAGGAAAGGGGAATCTCTATCCTTGACCCACTGTGGGCCTGGATCTCAAGTGGAACTATTATCATTTCTTGTACACTCCTGGGATCCAGTTCACAGCATCCAGAGCTTGAGCAAATCCAAACTGGCCACATCTCTCAGATAATACTGGTTTGAATTAACAGCCTATGATTGGGCAGACCCCCTTGAGCACAAAGGAAACACTGGTTCCTTTTAACCAGATTATACCCTTTTATATCCCAAAGAGAGAGCAGTGGCTTTTCCATTAGTGCAAGAAACAGAAAGCTGGTCACAGGGTATCATAGGGAATGGAAGGTTCTAGAGCATGTTAAAAGCATACACTTTTGAGATCTGATTTTGGCTCTCAACCTAGCTTGCAACTTGGCAAGTGACTTAACCATGGTGAACCTTGCTGCTGTCATTTGTAGAAGGCAGCTGATAATATTTATTGCCTAGGTTTGGGGCTTTTTTCTTTTTTTAAGATTGCATATAATGTTCTTGGCACTGTGCCCAGCACACAATAGATTCTTAATAAATAGCGATTGTTATTGCTATTGTTTCCAAAAGATGCAGGAGGCAATAATGAGATTTTACTTTTGAAGGCTTTATGTTAAATGTGTGGGGTTTTTTTCTTTAGTTTATTTAATATACATTGGCTGAGAATCTATTATGTGCCTCAATAAGGTAGATTTGGATAGAACAATACATGGCACACTTTGTCAACTTAAAGAATTCACAGGCTAGCAAGGGGGAGTATCATATAAACTAATAACAATAAAGGTCTTACAAGTATATGGAGAAAGGTACTGTGTGAATATAAGGAAGAAGCAATTAACAGCTAAGTCAGTCAGGAAGGATTTACTCTGTCCATTTCTGCACGTGATCAGGAGTTAGGCATAAGAAGTACAGCATGAAACTTTAGGCCAAATAAAAAATGTATTAGATAGTTTTTAACTGCTCACTTGCACTCATGGACACACACTTATTCCAAAACACTAGCCACACTGCATTCCAAGACACACACACTCCAGTCACACACATACACATCCCAACTCAAGTGCACACACACACACACACACACACACAGATGCACACATTTCACTAGTGTACATCCACACAAAACCCAGCTCGCTAACTCGCATGACTGCATGCACATACACTTACACACACACGTGCAACTTAACCAAGCTCACTTGAACATTCCAATCAGTCAGCACAGTGTGACTGCACCTCTATGTCTCTGCTTCTCTGCCTGACAGACCAGGCCTAGGACTTCTCCCTGAGTTACTATGGCAATCTGAATACCCTTTCTGTCTACATTTTCTGTTCCTTCCTCATGCTGTTACCTTTCCTGTATATGCTCATGGCTACAGTCTTATTCTTACCAATTCATCCCGTGTTCTGTAAAAGAAGGGATTTTTCTAAAATTCAAACTGATCAGGTCATTTCCCTGCTTAAAGAAAACTCCACTGACCATTTATCTGTTTACTCCCTCTTACGTATTCCAACATGTCAAAAAAGACCCCCGTGATGTTGCCTCTCCCAATATCTCAAGCTCCTTCCTGCCTCAGAGCTATCCATTAACAAATATTAGCCAAATACCTACAATGTTAAAGTCTTTGGATTTGAGTTCCAACTTTAGGTCTCAACTATCTAACTAGGCAACTTAGTAAGAGGTTTAAAAATAGAAAGCTTTGCTTCTGATATTTCTTTGAAACACATACTTCAGCAGGCCTGAAAAAGGGCGGTTCCTTAAAAGCTTTAGGCCAGTTTGCAAGCCTCAAGCCCTTGATTATTAATTCCTTCGACTGTTAAAACTCACCTTGGACTCTGATACACTCACCATCCTTCCCTTTCCACCACCCACCGTAGAATGGATACTGGTCCCACTCAGCTTTTGGTGAATGCTGTACCATCACTCACATCCCTTCTTCTACTCTCTGGTTTACATGCCCAACCCCAGAACCCTGTGATCTCCATATTATTCCACATCCCCAGCACCTGACCATGAGAATATTTCAGAAAGCACTTGCTGTGCAAGCAGCGTTCCTTCTCTGATTGCAGTCATTAAAATGTGGTGTGGGCTCTATTCCTCCCAGTTAAGGTGCTCCGAGAGTGGAAGCTCAAGATGAGGTTTTCCAACATTGAGAGTAGCTTTATCAACAATAATTACAAAGCAATTAGCAAGTAGTAAATAATCTTCATACAATGCTCTGTCATAGGAGTAAGTAACAAAAGTAGGACTTGAATTCAAACTTCTGATGGAATTATGCTGCTTAAAAGAACTGGAAAAACCAGGCACAGTGGTACACATCTGTAATCCCAACTACTCGGGCGGAGAGAAGAAGATAACAAGTTTGAAGCCATCCTGGGAAATTTTGTGAGACCCTGTTTCAAAATAAAATATAAGGAAAGGGTTGGGTATATAGTTCAATAGTAGAGTGGCCCCTGGATTCAGTCCCCAGCAATACACACACACACACACACACACTAAATCAAGTCTGGCTGGGCACAAGATCATGAGCCACTCACAGCTTTGTAGATTCAAACAGCAATTCTTTATTCCCGAACTCACACCGGCCCTCTACAAACACGTTCTGGGGAAATCCAAGTTCTGCTGCACAATTCACGTCCCAAATACTTTCTCAATTCCACGAGAACTCAACGGGAACTCAGGCAGCAGGATACGCCCTATTCCCAGCAGGAATAATCTTAAACCTGGAACTGCCCTAAACCCAGATTGTCTTAAACTGGGAACGACCTAAACCCAAATTGTCTTAAACCGGGATACTTCCTAAAACCTGCAGGATACACACTAAACCTGGATCCACCCTCGTCCTTGAGCAGGGTCACCTTTCTCAAACACATATGCAATGTCACAGCGAATTTCCAAGGCAAGTCCATTTAACATGGGGTACGCTGGCAAGGAAATTTCGATGGGTCATTCCTACTTGGCAATGGCCCTCAGCATTTAAGTTCTTCAAAAAACGAAATATAGGACTACCAGTATGCCACTCCTGGGTATGTACCCAAAGGAAAGAAAATCAGCATGTTGAGGAGACATCTGTACTCTCACATTCAATGCTGCACTATTCACAATAGCTAAGAAAGGAAAATAACTTAAGTGTCCACAGAAGGATGACTGGATAAGAAAATGACACACACACAAACACACACCAAAAAAAAAAAAACTATTATTCAGTCATAAAAAGGAATAAAATCCTGTCATTTGCAACAATATGGATAAAATTAGAAGACATTGTGTTAAGTGAAATAAATTAGGCACAGAAAGACAAATACTGCATGATCTCACTCATGTGGAAGTTTAAAGTTGATTTCGTAGATGTTGAGCTGGAACAGTGGTCAGGAATGGGAGTAAATGGAGGAGGACCAGACCATGGGTATCAAAATACAGATAGGAAAATTGGTTCTAGCATTCTCTAGCACAGTTGGGTGATGATAGTTTACAACAGCTAATTTTATATTTTATAAAGAACTAGAAGAGAGGAGTTTGAAGGTTTCCAACACAAGAAATGATAAATGTCTGAGAAGATGGAAATGCTAATTACCCTGGTTTGATTATTATGAATTGTGTATATGTATTAAACTGTCACACTAAACCCTGTGAATGCTTATGTAATTATATGTTAATTAAAAAGAAAAAATTAAGATTTTTGAAAATTGATAAAAAAAAAAAGAGAGAGATTTTTTTTGGTAAAACAGTAAAGTAAAATGAGTGGTCTGTTGTCCCCAGAAGAGAAGTGTCACACTTTACCCTGTTTGTTGGTTACTTATTGTGTTAGTCCACTTTTCATCATTGTGACGAAAATACACAACAAGACAATGTAAAGGATAAAAAGTTTACTTTGGCTCGCAGTTTCATAGGTTCAGTTCAAAGTAGGCTGCCTGCCCTGCTGTGCGCCCCTGGTGAATAAAACATCATGGCGGAAGAGCAGGGTGAAGAAAAGCTGCTCAGCTCACGACAGCCAGGAGGCAGAGAGAGCAAGCAAGGTGCCTGGGACAAAAAACAAACACCCAAAGCAAACCCCCAGTGACCTATTCCTCCAGTCACCCCCTACCTGCCTACAGTTATCACCCAGTACAGCAGATCCCTCAAAATATTATCCATCCAACAAATTAATCCACTGATTAGGTAGGTCATGGCTCTCATAATCTAATAATTTTGCCTCCGAGCATTCCTGCATTGTCTAACATGAGCTTTGGGGGAAGACACCTCATCTCCAAGCCATGACACCCATGAAAGCAGGCTAGTCCCACTCTGTATTACTAACTCCCGAGAAGCAGAATTTCTGTCTTTCATTCATTAAGTCCTCAATTTATAGTATTCAGTACACATTTCAGGTTCTGTGCTAAGTGCTGTATGACCCATTGTGCATAAAGAGGATTCGAATTGTTGTCCTAGTGGAACATAACAACACGCTGGGGAAGTTGATAAACAAGCAAATTACAAGGCATGCTGAGTTCCGTCAAAGGAATAAGAGGACACAGTGACGGAGAAGGGTTAGGAAATCTGAGGATAGAAACAAGGTGACAACTCACACCTAAAGATGAGAGGTCATCAGGAAAACGGTCAAGAGCAAGGGACAATTTAGAGATAGATGGTTGTTTCAGACAAATAAAAAATCTTGCATTCAGGCTTTGAAGCTGAAAAGAAGTTAGCCTATTCAAGGAACCAGGAGGCCAGAGTGACTTAATTGGAGATAACCTGGCAGAGTAGAGATCACAACACTTAAAGAAAGTACCCCAAATTCTCAGGTTGAAGTTCCAACTCCCGATATCACTACATTTGGAGATAGGGACTATAAGGACGTAATTAAGATTAAATGAGCATAAAGATGGTGTTATGGTTTAGACACGTGGTATCCCCCAAAAGCCCACGTGTGAGGCAATGAAAGAAAAGTTTAGAGGTAAAATGATAGGATTATGAGAACCTTAACATAAAAAATTAGTTATGAGAACCTTATCTGTGTTTTAATGCCCTGATAGGGATAGGGATGAACTGGATGGTAACTGTACACAGGTAGTGTATGACTGCAGGAGATGGGTCACTGAAGATGTACCTTTTGGGGTTTATATTTTCTCATGATAAGAAGAGGCCCCCTTCCCCGCTTCCAGGCGAGATATCCTAACATGCTTTCCTCCACCACATTCTTCCACCTTGATATTAGACCTCCACTCCAGCCCAGAGTCACAGAGTCAGCCATATGTGAACGGAGGCCTCTGAAACTGTAGGCCCCCAAATAAACTATTCCTCCTTTAATTGCTCTTTTCAGGTCTTTTGGTCACAGCAGCAAAAACGTTAACTAAAATAGATTGGGCCCTACTGGCATCATAGGATTAGTGTCCTTATAACAAGGACACTGAGATACCGAGAACTTGCTTTTTTTTTTTCCTCTCCTACCCCCAACCCTTCTACCTACCCACTCTGCCACAGGAGAACACAATGAGAAGGTAGCTATCTACAAGCCGGGAAGGGAGTCCTCACCAGACACCAAATTCTTTCAATGCTTGATCTTGGATTTTTACATCTTTTAGAACTGTGAGAAATAAATTTCTGTTTTTTAAGAAGCTACCCAGTCTGTGGTATTTTGTTCTAGCAGCCTTAGCAGATATATCATGGTAAGAAGCTTGAGTTTTATTCAATGAAAATATTTAAGAAAGAGGGTGTTCTGAACTAATTTATCTTTTGTAATAATTGTTCTTGGTGGAAAAGCAATAAATTAAAAAAAATTGAGGGAAAAGACAAAGAGAGGCAAACGCTGGAGCTGAAAAAGCAAGAATCAGTTAGCATGGTGAGCAACTGAACTGAGATATGGCAGTCTGAACTGAGGCACTAGCACTAGAGAAAAAGGGAATCAGACAGATTTACAGTATATTCTGGGGATATGTTCTGGCCATATAAGCCTTGGTGATGCCTCACAAATACAAAGAAGTATGGTCAATGATGATGTTGTTTAAATGCCTGAATATGTCTGATAAAACGGATATAGCATAATTCATGGGGATACTCTGTCATTAGTCTGGTTTTGGTGGGGTGTTTTTGTTTTTGTTTTAAGTAGAGTGCCATAGAGAGGGGGGAAAGGCAGAAAGAGATGATTTATCGAGAGTTCTTATAACAGATTCTAGTTTAATCAAGGTCTGCACTGTTAAAATATAAAGCATTTCTCTCTCTCTCTCTCTCTCTCTCTCTCTCTCTCTCCCTCTCTACTTCTTTCCCTCCCTCCCCCACCTCTTCCTCCCCTCTCACGCACAGATAATGATAGAAGAAAAAATAGACAGATGATAAACAGTGCCCATACAAAATTAAAAATACAAAAATACAAACCTCATGAATCCAAAATGTCTCATCTGCTCATCTTTTAGTAAGTCACAAGAAAAACAAAAAGCCAGGATTGCCCTAACATTAGTTCTTTCCTCTCTCATGACTCATTAAGCATTAATGTCACCTTAACATTTTTCAGTTAAGAGAATAAGGTTCTATATGAATTAAGGGAGTTCTTCCCTGTCCTTTATAGCCCCATTGAGGTGCCTAGCTGACATAAAGCAGCTCAGTCTGCGGGGAACATATAAAGAGTGATGTTCTCATGTCCTTCTGAATCAGGGTCTCTCCTGTGAAAACACTCACTGGCTCCCCAAGCTGCCCTTTGAGAAAGTCTTTTCATATGTAAATTTTTAAATGATGTATTAATTTTCCTTGAAAGGTAGAGTATGGAATCATTATCAGGCATCAATAAAAATACCTTTAAAAAGAAAAAAGTAGCTTATGGGAAAGATCATGAGAGTACATTTGAGTTGATATATCTCCAAATTTAATGTCTTTATATCTAATTGCAGAACTGAAATATAAAATGTCTTTATATCTAATTGCAGAACGGCTAATAGAGCCCATAATTAAAGAATACACGTAATGGTGAAATTATAGAGGGCTTTGATTTAGGAACAATCCTAATTATACTCTGTGAACCTGAAGTGCCTGGAACTATCCCATTTTGCTATTCTCATCACAGAAATCAATTGCATGAGCTCATCTCAGTGGTTTTCCATGTCTCTGAGTGGGATCATTTCATGGGGCTAGAGAGGCCCTAAGAACATGCCCACTAGTAACTTTTACTAAAACCAGTCAACCCAGCCCACCCTCATGAGAATGACTGGTACACTGAAGGAAAAGAAATCAAAATTATCTCTGATGATTAGAGAGATGGAATGCTATTCTCTGGATAGTTTTCAAAAATTAATCTTTCATCACACAATAAGCAGAGATTTGCCTAAATCTTTTCATTTAGAAGCATCATCAAAACATTCAATTAATTAATAAACACAAGAGTATTCATAAATCATATGTATATATGAGTCTATGTATGCATATATATATATATATATGTCATATATATTGTTTTAGAGGAATATGAAGAAAGACAAGTATATCACATGTAATGTAGTTCATATAGATCCAGCCACTAGTTTGTGGACTATTTTGCAAACAACAGAAATATCAGAAATAGAATGAGAACTATAAAAGCAAAAAGGCAAGGTATGAAAGAAAACCTGTGGAGAGACAAGGAACTTGATATATCTACTAGATAGACTACTGATAGGATATTGGACACTTTTGTAAGCACTGCACATGAATTTATTTAATTCCCATTACACTCAGAGATGGAACAAATACTTTACAGATGAAATACCACAATACAGGGTTGTCAATGGCTTGCCCAAGGTTACCCAGGTATGAAGTGACAGAATCAGGTTAAGAACCCAGGCATCTGGCTATGGATCTTAGTAGTGAACCCTGAAGGCTTGTGAGTGACAGAGTAACAAGTTCTATAAAGAATATGTGCTCTGAAGGCTCTAAAGAGGATGGACTAAAGTGGAGAGAAACTGTAAGCAGGGAGGGTGAACAGCTTCACAGAAAATGGTCCATGATGGTTCAAGTAGGCATTGCAGGTGATGGGAGAGATAGGAGACTTCATAGGGGTAGGGCTATGTGACTTGTGGGTATGACAGAAATGGTAGGTCAAAGTTGATAAAGTTTTTGACCCGAAAGAAAAGAAGGATGACAAAATTATTAGATGCAGAAAAAGGGAAGGAAGAATATAATGGAAGAATTGAGTTCTTCACTGATGGTATGTCGTGAGCCCATGAGGGCTTCCATGAGGAGGTGTCCATCAGGCAGCCAGAGGTTCAAGACATGAGCTTGAGTGAAATATTAGGCTAAAGAAGGTCTGTGAAGACAGGAGCCTGAAGCAAGGTGCAGTCTGAGAAAGCCAAGGGAATGAATATGGATGAAAAGAGGATCACAGAAAGGATGTGACTCCAAAGTAGGAAAGGTATCAATAATGAGTCACTCCTCAAGGGGTTTCCTTAACTCTAACCCAGTGTCATTATTTGGATATGAAGTATCCTCCAAAAAGTTTATATGTTAAAAACATGGCCCCCAAAGCAAGGTTCAGAGATGGGGCTTTAAAGATTGAATGATGAAAGCTGTAACCTCATCAGTGGCTTAATCCATTTGGTGGATTAATAACGGGAATGGATTACTGAGTGGTAACTATAGGCAGGTGGGGTGTAGCTAGAGGAAGCAGCCCCTGGGACCATGGCCCTAGACTATATCTGTCTCTGCCCTCAACCCACTGTCTTTCCTTCCTGGTTGCCACATAAGCAGGCAAGCATCTTTCCTCCACCATGCCTTTCCACCATGATGTTTTGGCCCACCTCAGGCCCAGAGCAACGGTCAACTGACCATGGACTGAACCTCTGAAATCATAAGCCAGAAATAAACTTTTCCTATTCTACATTGTTCTTGTCAAATAGTGTTGTCATAGTGATAGAAAGCTGACTACCATACCTAGACTAATCCCCCATTTCCTCTATCCTAAACCACATGCTTGGGAATAGTAGCCCTCAATAAATACTTCCAGCGTGATTACTGCTGAAGGGACAGGGCTCCCATCTGTCTTGCTCACTCCTGAATTCTAAATGCCTTGTGCCTGGCCTGACACTACATAAATATGTCCAGAGTAGTGAAGAAATGAGCAGACTACAGAAATGGAACCAATGAGAAACTGGGACTAGCAACTCATTCTACGTCCAGTGCTGTTTCTACCATGCCTCACTCCCTCCCCCGCCACCTCTGCCCACTGTTTCACAGGGAGTAGGACTCAGAGCTCAAGAATGAGCCCCCACGCGGTGCATTTCGTGTTATAGACCATGTGTGTGCCCTGATGATGCACAGAAGCCAAGCCACAGCCACTTTTCCCTAACAGACCACACCTCTCATTCACTGTGAACCTCCTGGCACACAAATAAAAGATCAAATCCAGTATTTAAACCACCATAACAAGTATAAAATGTTTACAGGGACCAAAGAGAAAAAAAAAAAATCCCACCCTCTGACTCCACAGAACTTGTACCAGAGTCAAAGCACTGAAATTAGTGTTCTGGCTCCCTCGCTGACATAACCACTTTCCTCTGGCAAATCAGAGTGAAGCCTCTTACCCTTCAGATAACATGAGCCTTTGGGTACCAATGGACAACTGAAGTAGCCCAGGTTTTGCACTTGGTTAAAGCAACTGGACATCAGCAAAGTTGAATTCAGTTCGTATCTTCCAGTGTATATCAGCTAGATTGTTGACACCCAAGAGGAAACTAGAGGGCAACAGAGCATCAGTGTCACAGTTTGTCGAGGTGTCAACTTGACTGGGCAAGAGTCCCTATCCTTCAGATCCTAATGTAGGTGTCGATGTAACGGTACTTTGTAGATCTGAATGAAATCCATAATGGATGCCTTTAAGTGAGAGAGATTATCAAAGATAACCTGGATCATCCCGATTTAATCAAGTGCAAAGCCTTAAAAAGCAGAGGTGAGGCTTCCCTGAAGAAGAAATTCCATCCTTGGTCAACAGTATTAGCCCAGGCCAAGAGTTCCAGTGTGCTCTTCCAGAGAGCTTATAGATATTGAACACGCTAACCAGCCTCCACAAATGCCTAACCCAAGTGCTTGCAGCAAATCTCTTACCATACATCTGCTATTGGTTCTACTTCTCTGGTTGAACCCAATCAGGGATAGACTCTCAGCAGGTACATCCATTCTGTAAACAATTATTGATATTTTGATGTATGCATACACTGTGTTATAATCAAATTTGGATAAACAACATATCCCTTCATTAAATATTTATCATTTCTTTCTGGCCATAAAACTCATAAGTCTCTCTTCAAGCTATTTTGAAATTTGTGTCACTTTTCATTATAGTCTCCCTACTGTGGAATGAAACACTGGAGCTTATTTATCTTATCTGACATTGTACCAGTTGACTCACCACTCACTACCCACCTCCCCCTATAGAGGTGAGGCTTAGTTTCCCATAAATATGTGCAATTATTATGTGCCAATCAAAGTAAAATTAAAAATATAAACCAGTACTAATTAATGAGTTGCTTACTAGGTACAAGGGACTGTTCTAGATGACAGAGATACAAAAGGGGGCAGCTACCCATGCCTTGTGACGAATGAGTGTCAGATTACCTGCCTCGCCTGGGGCGCCTTCTACCACAGCCTGAAATCACAGACTTTATTAAGTGCTTGTACGGTGCCTGAATTACACTTTCCCAGTTATCCTATAGGGTTAACTCGGAAGGTAATAAGGAAAGAGGATTCATTTGACAGAAGTAAAATTTTAATTTTTTCTAAGATGGGGGAGAGCCTACAAAAAACAAGAAGTCTCTAAGCAAGGAAGTGAGGAATGGGTGGCAGAAAGCAGCCCTCGGGGACAGGGATCAGGAAAGTAGGTCACAAAATTCTATGGAGGTACCCAAAGGGAAAATGGAGGCACCTAACACACTTTCTCCCTTCTACTGCCAGGTCTAGGTCAGACCTGTGACACCTTGACTCCAGTCAGGCACCAGCCCTTCGTGCATTCTTTCCAGCTGCTCTACTTAGCTGGAGTAAGGGAAATCTGTAGTAAAGGTGGATATTTTTTAGCCCCAAGGAAAGCAGATAGAGGTTATGAGTTTGAGGGTCTCACTAAGCTCCTAACCATTTAAAACTTGGGAAAATTAAAAACAACTATTCTGATATGTGTCCAGTGACTGTGGCTCTCACAACAACTTTCCAGGTGAGCCAGAGGTCCAGCTGTGTGTCCACACTGCAGGCATGCAAGATAGAACCCAACTTGAGTTCACAGTGAGACTCAGACATGTTCTAGCACGTATGGAAGGCTTTTGAGATAGAATTTTCTAGAAGTCTATTTGATGAAGGACTGAGGAGCCTCCAGGGAAAATCATTTGCTCTAAGAAAGAGAATTGAGACCACAGGTTTGGCCAATTAACTCACCACTGCGTTGGTGGCAAGGGTGACAGCAAGTTCACCCCAGTGCTCTCACTCATGCCAGCCCTAGCCAACACATCTCAGGAGAAGAATCCTGAAGTAAGACAGGAAATATCTGTATATACGATATATATGCATTCTCTGAGAGGCTTTGAAAACATCAGACAGAACTGCTTTGCATCAGGAAATTGAATCAAAATAATGCTTCCTTTTTTACTGAAAAACCCTGACAGGATGAGGATTTCACATAAATAAAGTTATCTCATACTAGACAAAGGCATCAAAAACATTCATTGGAGAATGTTCTGGAAATCTATATCCAGTAAAATGAAATTAAACCCTTATATCTCACCATGCACAAAACTCAACTCAAAGTGGATCAGAGACCTAGGAATAAGATCAGAGACCCTGCGCCTAATAGAAAAAATAAATAAAAAGTAGACCCAAATCTTCATCAGTTCGCTTAGGACCTGACTTCCTTCACCAGACTCCTAAAGCACAAGAAATAAAACCAAGAATCAATAAATGAGATGGTTCAAACTAAAAAGCTTCTTCTCAGCAGAAGAAACAATCAATAATGTGAAGAGAGAGCCCACAGAAAGGGAGAAAATCTTTACCTCCTGCACATCAGAGCACTGATCTCCAGGATATACAAAGAACTCAAAAAACTTAACACACACACACAAAAAAACCAAATGATCCGAGTAATAAATGGGCTAAGGAATTGAAAAGACACTTCACAGAAGAAGATATACAATCAATCAACAAATATATGAAAAACATGTTCAACATCTCTAGTGATCAGAGAAATGCATATCAAAACTACTCAAGGTTTCGTCTTACTCCAGTCAGAATGGCAATTATCAAGAATACAAGCAACAATAAATGTTGATGAGGATGTGGAGTAAAATGTACACTCACACATTGCTAGTAGGACTGCAAATTGATGCAACCACAGTAAAAGTAGTGTGAAGATTCCTTAGAAACCTTGAAATGGAACAACCATTTGACCCAGCTATCCCACTCTTCAGTCTATACCCAAAGGACTTAAAATCAGCATATTACGATGACAAGCCACATTAATGTTTATAGCAGCTCAATTCACCATAGCTAAACCGTGGAACCAACCTGATGCCCTTCAATAGATGAATGGTAAAGAAATTGTGGTATATACACACAATGGAATATTACTTAGCCTTAAAGAAGAATGAAATTATAGCATTTGCTGTTAAATGGATGGAGTTGGAGAATATCATGCTAAGTGAAATAAGCCCATCCCAAAAAAACAAAAGCCAAATGTTTTCTCTGATAAGTGGATGATAATCTACAATGGGGAGGTGGAGGGGGGCAAGGGAAGAATGGAGGAACTTTGCATTGGGCAGAGAAGAGTGAGGGGAGAAGAGGGGGTGTGGGGGTAGGAAGGGTGGTGTAATGAGATGGACATTATTACCCCATGTAATGTGTGATTGCACAAATGGTGTGACTGCATGGTGTACAACCAGAGAAATTAAAATTGGTGCTCCATTTGTGTACAATGAGTCAAAATGCATTCTGCTCTGTCATGTATAACTAAATTAGAATAAATAATTTTAAAAGAAGAAGATGACCATGACAACAAGGGTTTGACCAGACCTGGCAGTTCAGGCACTTCAGAGCTGTCCCTGTACAGTTCTGATGTAGCCAACTATAATAGTTGTTCCTGAGTAATGCCCTTGGCTGGATGGAGCAGGAGGTGTGGTTGCCATGGAGACAGTGGTAGTAGTGGCTCTGACCTTAAGAGCAGTCAGCCCCACAGAATCCAGAGCTGGAGCCAGGAAAGAAAAAGAAGAGGGAAAAAAAAAAGAGAGAGAGAGAGAACAGCTTCTTCTTCAAGGTAGGTGAGAAGCTAGTGATTCTGAATACAGGGCTGACATCTCTGAAAAGTCCCCGGAGCAATTGAAAGAAACTTGAAAACTATGGAAGAGAAAGAGATGGTTTTTCTCTAATTGGGGATTCAGACAAAGAGAAAATTTCTTTTTTGCTGTTGTAGTAACACACTGTTTACCCATACCCGTTTTTGTTGGTTTGTTTGTTTGTTAAGGGGGATTGAACGCAGGATCACTTTACTACTAGGCTACATCTCCAACTTTTTTGTTTTTTAATTTTTTAATTTTGGGACTGGCCAAATAAGTTTCAGGCTGACTTTGTATTTGCAGTCCTCGTCCTGAATAACTGAGATTACAGGTATATAGCACTGTACCCACCCATGGACAGCTCTCTTAAATGGGCTACTGATTCTAACCAAAAGTAGAAAACAATGTAGGGCATTTCAATCCCAAGTAAACAGAATTTTATTCCTAAGGAAAAAAAAATGCTGCATATAAAGAGATCAGTACCTCTCCCTTATACACAATGAGCACTCAATATAAGTATTAGCTATTATTGTTGAATTATTTACTTTATAATGGCATATTTATTGATCATAGAGTAATTTTGGATTAGTGATATACAATTAAAATATTATTATTATTGCTGATTCAATTAACTGAAACTACACAAGCATGTTCACTAAAAGGCTAACATTCCAGTTTTAGAATTTGGCAGTATTGAAAAATGGGAGAAAATATATTTGGTTCCCATTTACAACTCAACTTACTTAAAATACTAAAGGTGTTCAATAGTCTGTTTCCCAAGCTTTTGACAACCTCACAGGTTCAATCAATAGTCATGTGTCATGAAGTAAAAATCAGGATACTGGGTCT
Organism: Urocitellus parryii; assembly: GCF_045843805.1. NCBI lineage: Eukaryota > Metazoa > Chordata > Mammalia > Rodentia > Sciuridae > Urocitellus > Urocitellus parryii. Next base: position 113,889,863 of record NC_135541.1, read on the forward strand.
GACAAAGAACACTTTCCCCTAGTAGGTGAATTTATATGAAAAATCTCTAAAAGTTATCCTAGTTATATTAGTAATGATATAGTAAATTGCTTATATTGAGAATAAAATATCCACAAAAGGAAAATATAATTTAGTAAAAATATTTTCAGTTATTGTCTTTTAAATACTTGAAATCCGGACTACCCTTAAAAAACCCCACACTTATTTTTCATCATTTCTGTGAAGAGACACTGTAAGATAAGCATCCCAATGGACCTACACTGCATTTCTTTAGGTATTTAAATCAGATCAGAAGCCTACACTCCCAATTCACTGCCAGATTCCTGCAAACAGGTAATATGTTTCCACTGCCTCTAAGTTAAACCCCCACTGTTTAATAGTGTGGTGGGTTGAATTGTACCCCCATTCCAGAAAGATAAGCGGAAGCCCTAGCCTCTGGTACCTGTGAATGGGAACTTCTTTGGAAATGAAGTTTAAGATGAGGAATCTGGATTGAGGCTTCATCCAATGGGATCTTTATGAGAAAGAGGTGGACATAGAGTCAGAGAAGGACCTAGGGAAGATGGCTATGTAACCACAGAGGCCAAGACTGGAATGGTTGCAGGCACCAGCATAAGGGACAAGAGTCAAAGCAGGATGCCTCCCTAGCAAAGAGAGGCAACAATTTTTGAATTTTGAATTTTGAATTTCAGGAATTGTGAGACAACAAATTTCTGTTGTCTTAAGCACCCAGTTTTTGGCAATTCATTACAGCAGCCCTAAGAAATGAATAGAAATGGTCAAATCCGGTATCCTTTCCATTTGTATATTATTTTATTTATTTACTGTCTCTTGGAATATGTTTGGTTTGTGTATTTTGAACAGAGAGTTAGAAATGACTTGATAAATAATATCCATCAAAATAGCTTACAAACCACTTAAGCTGCTGGTCATTATATGAAGTCAAGATAGCTTGTCCATCCACGTGGCTCTGAGTACTTCTGCTAAAAGTGCAGAGAAGGAAATGCATAAGGAGAGCAAGCAAGCCAAAGAAGCAGAAAGGGTTAAGTTGGAAATATGCCTCTCAGTTACTTAGTTCCTTTCAAAACACATACACCCACCAGGAAAATGTCCTATTTGATAATAATGGTTGTAAACATTCGGTCTGAAGTTAAAGCAGCTCCATTGGCTAACTGTGAATTCAGTCTCAAATAACAAATTATTCTTTTTCTACAGAAATATTTTTCCTTAAAGCACAGGCTAGTCACATGTGTGTAACCGTCAAATGATTAACCAGGATTTTCACACGTCAAAGAATGAGCTCAGTTCTCCTTATTGGTATAACTTCACTTTCTGTGGCTTTACTGTAAAGTTTTATTTATGAATAGGTTTTTGGCTCCCAGACTGTACTTTGCTGATTGATATATTAAGTACCACATTAAAAGATAATTTCTCTCTCTTGGGTTGGGCTTGTAGCTCAGTGGTAGAGCGCTTGCCTAGCATGTGTGAGGCACTGGATTCGATTCTCAGCACCACATATAAATAAATAAATTCCATTGACAACCAAAAAATGTATAATAAAAAAAAGATAATTTATTTTGATCCTTAAATTTTTTGGAGCCCTCTTACAGCTTGTACCCAAGACAAGTGCCTCACTTTCTTCCCCTAGGCCCAGCCATGTCTCCCTAAGATTTTCTCCTTACTATGTTCATTAGTATGCATTGTTTTAGTTGGTCAAAATTATTTAAAAACAACAACAACACTTTAATATTGATAAAATGTTCACATTGTTTTAGTTGGTCAAAATTATTTAAAAACAACAGCAACACTTTAATATTGATAAAATGTTTGCACTTGTGGGCTGAGGTGACATTGTATTTAGAGTCATTTTATATTTTTAAGTAATTATAACTACATGGTAATCCATAATAGTATTAAATTCCATCTCTCTTGAACATTTTTCTTGCTTCTAGTCAGATGTTAAGTACTTTGGAGGCAATTAAATCAGGCCAATAACGAAAGTCTTGAAAAGAAAAATATGAAAGTAAACTTAGAAGAAATTAACATTTAAAAATTCCCATCACTTTAGTTTTCTTTTTTTTTTTTTTTTGGCTAGCTCTTGTTCCTGCCAGCCTCTCTCCCATGCTCTTGACCACTGAGAAATGCTTGGTCTCCAGTGACTCTGACAATTGATTGCATCTGTGAATTTTAATAAAATAGCTTTTATTTCCTGTAGATAATTAAGGAAGGTGGCAATTGAGGCCAATCCTAACCACATGCATATGGGCCCTCCCTAGACACTTCTCTTGGGAGAGGGGGACAGTGACATTGATAGGATTGTTGCAAAGTCCTTTGTAAATCCCCTGACACATTTATGCAACCCATACCAGCCTCACCATTTGTACATCATACTGAGAACATTGCAAAAGAGATGATGGCTCATTAAAGAACAACTCATCTTATGCTGGCTCCTCACTCACCACTGGTATATTTCTTCCAACAATCTTTTAAATGTGTTTGGCCTTGAGTTGGAGTGTGTGTGAGTGTGTATGTGTGGTTTTGTGTGTGGTGTTTGTTGGTGCTGTTACTGTTGCTGGTTTTTGTTTGTTTGTTTGTATGCTTTATATAATTCAAAGTGCTTGCCTGCTCACTGATCCACCCTTCTCTGCCTGGTTGTGGATATTACCTCTCAACTCATGCTTTATTGCAGAGGGATAAAAGGAGCTGTGGACTAGAATTCAAGGCCCTAGGAAATCTGAACTCTGCTACATCTTGCTGTATGTGTCTGTGTGTTCCTGACAGTTCACTTGCTCCCTTCACCCTCTTTTCTCTTTATCTGTTTTACAGAGCAACAATTTCTACCTTGCTTCTCATAGTGTTTATGAGTCAAGGGAACAATACATGTTAATGTGCCTTAATACTTAAGTAAGTGCAACAACGAAGCATATAAATATAAATGCATAAAAAGGTTCATTGCAATAATGTTTGTAATCACAAAATACTGGAAGTGGGGACTAGTGGTAATTTATAGTTTATTAAAACAATCAATATTTCTGTCTTCATTCAAAAAGTAAGCGACTTAGAAATCATAGGTAGTTACATACATAGATATGAATAGTTCCATTTTAAGCAACTTTGGGAAGATGACAGGAAGGGTAAGCCTCAAACCTGAATGTCAAGAAATGTAGTCAACTCTGAGGAATTAGAAGAGATAGCCAGGAAGGAAAAATTTACTTCTCGTTTCATATAATTCTTAAAACATATGTTTAAACGTTCGTATTATTTAGTGCTTTTCAGAGTTTTTAATTTAAAAAAAAAATTAAGGAGCCATTTGGGAGGCTAAGGCAGGAGTATTTTAAGTTTGCAGCCAGCCTAAGCAACTGAGGGAGACCTTGCCTCAAAATAAAAAGGGCTGGAGTTGCAGCTCAGAATGAGAACCCCCCTGGGTTCAATCCCTAGTACCAACAAAAAGGAGGAAGGAGAGCTACATAAAGCCCAGACCTTCACTTGCAATCAGACCAGATGATTTTACATACATTTCTTTCTAAGGTATTCATGTTTAATCACTACCACTCCCAACCCCAACACACACACACACACACACACACACACACACACACACACACACTCACTTTTCAACAGCAGGGGGAGTCCATCAGTGATGAAGGGACTTATTCAAGGTTACAGTACTAGTAAGTCAGAGCAATCCTCCATCACCCATTCTGACTACGACCCGATACTCTTCCCACAGTTCACATTACCCCTCTTGCCATCAAAGTTGTCTGTCCTTCCTTTATTCATTCATTCACTCCACAAATACTTACTGAATGCCTACCCTGTGTTTAGCACCATACTTGATTCCAAAAAGAACTGCAAAGCTGAATATGGCAAGATTTCTACACCAAGCTGTTTAAAAAAAAAAAAAAATCTCTTGTGCTATTAATAAGAAACAGAAAGAGAAAGAATGCTTCATGGGGTTGAGAGAAAGAGTAAACAGTCGGGAAGCGTCCATCTGCCCTGGCTACTCTTGGGAAGGGTGAGTCAGAAGATGGCTCTGATCACCTCCTTCTAACCATGCCCCTTGTGCGGGAACATGGCAAAGATGCTCTTGGTGTTTGGGTATACACTCAGTTTCCTCCAGTCGTCATTGTTTCTGTCCAACATGGATATGAGTGGTGAAGGTAAAGGAAAGGACCAGAGTATTTGCAGAAATTTGAAGGAGCAAGAAGTCTTTAGTCATGTTAGGGATTATATAAGAAATATAGGATTAAACTATTGGTAGAAGTGGAACCTATTCCCTGGTAGGTCCTATAAAGTTCATATTTGTATGCGGGCTTTGAAAGAAAAGAAAAAACATCCTCTGACTCAAAATAAAGAAACACAGACTTATCATGGGTCTGTGTGTGGTTTTTCTTAAGAATATTGGAATAAATAGTCTATATATTCCTTTGCCCTTAGCAACTGGGACACAGATTGGGCTCTATTGGACCATAAAGCAAAGATTTAAGGAAATACGCATTTTCATACCAAACCTCACTCAGCTAGGTTCCGCCACTACCATGGGATTGAATTATCCAAATGGTATTATCTATTGAATCTCGGGCATATGCCATGGTTTTGACCAAAGGCAGTATGAGTGAGGGGACAATGGAATCACACATATAGTCCCTGTTAATGAGAACTATAGACAACAGGGTCAAGAAGAAAATAAAAGATTAGCCAAGGAGTGCAGGGTTTGACAGTTGGAGAGGAAGAGAAGGGCCACTTAAGGCAGCAGTCACAACCTGAAATGAGGTACAGACAGATGAATGAGCAAACATAGGACAGTAGGGGACAAAGCTCACCAAAATTTAGAACTTTAAAGAACCTGGACAACCACCTGTTACACTCCCTTGTTTTACAAGTGTGCTGTCTAAAATCCAGAGTCTAAACTGACTTGCCAGGACCACACACCCTATCACCGTGGTCTTGCTGAAAGAGACTACTACCTACAGACTTTAACACATGCTCTGTGAAAATGTCCCCAGGAATAAATGGGTAGAAATGGGTAGTTGGGACATATACAAGAAATTGTGAGTATGAAGGTTTTTTGATTTGAATAAAAAATACATATAAGGAACTAAAATGGAAAGAGCCATTGGAAATTGACTCTAAAAGACCTTGGATATCAGTCCAAGGGATTTGGACCTTGTTTTCCACATAGGTTATAAAAAAAAATATTTTATATGTTTGAACAGAGTACAAATAGCAAATCTGCAATTATTTGCCCTCAGGAACAAACTGATAAATGAAAATAATTTAAGTAGAAACAACAAAATTCCTAAATCAAATAGTATTGACATTTTTAAATCTCATTCATGTATCTTATCTATTTGACTTCCATCTTTGATTATTTAATAAGTAAAAATAATATGTATGTATACAATTCTGGGGTTGGAGAGAATAAGAGTTTTTATTTAATGAAAGTAACTTCAACTGTTCTAACAGCTTTTCGTTAATTAATAAATATTTTGTATATGGATCAAAGTCTCTAGAAAATTAGTTTGTAGAGGGAAAAAATATCTAAATTAGTCTACTCAACCCTTGACCATTTTTTCCATCTTTGCTTTCTCTTATCTTCTCATCAGTATTTCATTCCTCTCTCTTTCCTCAGAAACTGCCCCACCCCTTTGCCCTCCCAGTTTCTCAGATTCTTGGATATTATCAGGTCTGTGATTTATTAAGGGGGATTCCATTTTGCATTTCCTAGTACAGGGCCCAAGTCCTCATGCTGAGACGTCTGCAGCCTTGCCCAGGGCTTTGGAAAGTGTAGTTTTGCAACAAAAAGATTAATGATGCTTTCCTGATCCTCATGGCCTGTGTGTTTCTCATTATCTCTCCTTGGATGCAATAATTGCCTTTTGTTCTGAAGCCAGAGGAGGCTGGTCTTTGCTCCTCCCAGAACCAGGCAATTTCTCTAGGGTTAATAATAGTGAGGAGGAAGCTGAATCTCCAGTCTCTTGTGTAGTCCCCTCCTCCCTATTCTACCTATCACAGGTCTGTTTACGGCTCCTTCACTGCCCACTTGCTCTTTTGCTGAACCTCTTAAGGAATGTCCCAACCCCCAACTCCTTTCCCTCCAATCTTCCTTACCTTCAACAGCAAGATCAAGTCTTCCTGGAGAGAAATTCATATTATCTTACAACCCTGCTCAAATATCTGTGGTAGTTCTTTGTTACCTACATGGACTGAGGGATCCAAAATTTCACAGTGAATCAATAAATACTTATCATGTGCTTTTAAATGAACAAGCCGCAGCATTAAGCATTATGGAATCTGTACATGTTCTATGTCATGCTTGATGGACCGCTTTCACACTCAACATGTTTCAAACTCAACTCTTCTTTCCAAATCTTTGTTTTCAGTCTAATAGTTCTGCCATTCACCTTCTCAAGATAGGGGATATACAAGTTACAGATATGGAAAGATTTGAGGTACAGAAGATTTTAGCTTTGCAAAGCCCATCAAAAAAACAATTATTATTAACAATCAGTAACATGAAGAGAGAACCTACATAATGGGAGAAAATCTTTACCACATGCACCTCGGATAGAGCATTAATCTCCAGAGTATATAAAGAACTCAAAAAACTTAACACCAAAAAGACAACCCAATTAACAAAGGGGCTAAGCAACTAAAAAGACACTTCACAGAAGAAATATGATCCATTAACAAAAATATGAAAAAGTGTTCAAAACTAGAGAAATCAAAACTCACTGAAATTCCATCTTTTCCAATCAGAAATGGCAATTATCAATAATACAAGCAACAATAAATGTTGGCAAGGATGTGAAAAAAAGGTTCACTCATACATTGCTGGTGGGACTGCAATTTGGTGCAACCACTGTGGAAAGCAGCGTGGAGATTCCTCAGAAAACTTGGAATGGAACCACCATTTGACCCAGTTGACATAGCCACATCAATGTTTATAGCAGCTTAATTCACAATAACTAAATTATGGAACCAACCTGGGTACCCTTCAACAGATGAATGGATTAAAAAATGTGGTATATATGTGTAATGAAATAATACTCAGCCTTAAAAAATAAAATTATGGCATTTGCTAGTAAATGGATGGAACTAGAGAATATCATGCTAAGCGAAATAAGCTCATCCCAAAGAACTAAAGGTCGAATGTTTTCTCTGATATGCAGACGCTAATTCACAGTAAGAGGGAATGGGCTAGGGAAGAATAAATGTACTTTGGAGTAGACAGAGGGGAGTGAGGGAAGGGGAGGGAGTGTGGGGGTAGGGATGAGAATGGAATGAATCAGACATTATTACCCTATATGCTTACATGATTACACTATTGGTGTAACTCTACATCATGTACAACTAGAAGAATGAGAAGTTATACTCCATTTATGTAGGATGTGTCAAAATGCTTTCTATTCACTTATATCTAATGAGAACAAATTAAAAATTAAAAAAAATTATTACATATTGGCTTTCTTTTAAAAAATATTTATTTTTTTAGTTGTAGTTGGACACAATATCTTTATTTTATTTATTTTTTATGTGGTGCTGAGGATCGAACCCAGGGCCTCACGTGTGCTAGGCAAGCACTCTACCGCTGAGCAACAATCCCAGCCCAAATATTGGCATTCTTAATTGTGCCTAGGACAGTAAAGAAGTTCAAAAATTAATATGATATGTCTCTACTGTTATAAGCATATAATCTCCTGGGAGAGACATAAAAGCCCTGTCCAGTGTCAATTCTTTCACTGAAATTATGTCTTACAAGTCTCCAGATCCTCCCCAATAAATCATTCAGTTTAGAAAAAGTGGTCTAGGACATCTCTGCATGCTTTCCACATATCTTATTGTCTTCTACTAGATTAAAATCAATCCCGGAGTACCTCATATTTACAGAACATTCTTCTGAACACTACATAATTTTATCCTCACAACAAAGTCACAAAGTATATCTTTGTCACCTTCATTTTACATAAGAGAAAGCCATGTTTTACTTAGTAAAGTTACATAATGAGTACCTTTCAGTGTAATAAACATATGTTTAATTGCTAATATGTGTCAGGCAGTAGGGGTAAAAATATATGAATAAAACTCTCTTCCATCAATGACGTTACAATCTGGGGAGAAAGGCAGACACTTAATGATTTTCATATAACATGGTATGATGAATATCCATTCATCATATGCAAAGTTTGATGCAAAAGCAGAGAGAAGGAAACATTCAATCACCCCAATGCACAGATTCAGGGAAAGTGGAATGGGGAGAGAAAAATCATGGTGACTGAATTAGAATTTCAATGAGGAGTTAGTTAGCTCACGAATCTAGAATCTAAACTCAAGCATCTCTGATTCTTCAGTGTATGTTTTTCCCACACCCTCCCCTTACATGGAATATTTTTAGATGGATAATTGTGGAATTTATTAGTTAAATAATTAATGTACTATACTTCTTCCAATAGAGGGAATGGCTGAAATATCAGCCCAAACAATAACTTTGGCTTTAAACCCCCATATTCTGACCAGCTGAGATATGGAGCTAAATGTGCCTGAGAGGATCTGATGAGGGTTCCCAGCAACAGGGCGGGTAGTTCTTAGTGTAAGAGATCCTAATTCACTCTTATAATCTCTGAGTTAATTGGGGGTGAGATATACTCTAGAATTGAGGCAAAGACTTATGTCTACACCATCTTCTCAAAATACCCTGTTAGCGTCCTGTGTTATGCAGACAAAGAGGGGAAGGGAACTAAAACTAAAGCTCCTGGAGCCACAGCCAAGTTTCCCACAGAATTCCACACTGAACGTCTTTGGCTTCAGATAACTCTGGATGAGGGAAAGGATCTCAATTCTTTCACACCCACCTCTACTGAAATTTGGTTCCAGAAGCATAGCCAGGATCTCCAACACTTGCAGATCAGAGCAGAGTGCCCACATCCTTGAATGATTGCATGGGGCCCGCCTCTCTCCTCCCACAGCCTCCGGCTGCACTGTTTGTAGAGCAGATGCCTCCAGCCCAGCCCCTCTTCCATATTTCCTGCTTCTTGGCCCAAGCCTTCCATCTCTGTATGCTTGGCATACACATGCAGCTATTCTTGGAGCTTGTGTCTGCCATTATTTCACAATTCACAAAACCCTAAATAAGAGACAGGTGGTGGGATTCTCCAGGGGAATTAAAAGAACCCCAAGCCCACACCATCTGAATCTAGCTGTGCAATGAAGAGTCCAGAAATGGGCTGAGACCAACAATACCTTTTCAGGCTTAAAAATGCAGATTATATCCAACCCATGCAAGGATTTTTTTTCTTTTGGTCCCAAACATATGTCTACTCAGAATTTCCTCTTCTACTCTTTCCAATTCTTGGGAAAGTCAAATTTACCTTAAACAACTAAGGAAATCAATTTGTGGAAGAAAGATACATCTCAATAAAATTGTAATCTTTTATTCTAAGAGGGAGAGATTAAATGGGACTTGGAAAGTCATAGATTCTCTGGTACCATTATTTAGATCAACTGGACTCAAGATTTTTCATTGTCTACTTGGGAATTACAATTTACGATTCAGCTTCTCCTAGAATAGAGACAAATTAAGATGGGCTTACAAATTTTGCCACAGGGGCAAAAGATCATAGCTACTTCCTTAACTTTAAAAAAAAAAAAGGTAGGGTTCTTCTTGTAAGTCAAAGTCTGTAAACTTTTTTCTGTAAAGATATAATTTCTGTCATAATTATTCAGCTCAGCCAATGTAGCACAAAAGGAGCCATACATAATCTATAGATAAATTAATATAGCTATGTTCTAAAAAAAAACTCTATTTACCAAAACAGGTTGGTGGACTGGATTCAGCCCAAAGTCCCTAGGTACCAATCCTATCATAAACCTGTTGTATGTAGAGGAGTGTCATAGTAAGGGGGAAATATTGTCCAAGGACACTCTAAGAAAGGAAATAACTACTTTGATAGTATAAAATTTTAAGGCCTAGCTATTCTGTCATTACCTAAGAACTATGAATATGTTAGATCCTGTACTTAGCATGATCCCTAGGTGACTTGTGTAAGAAAACAAAAGTCTCAAATGCCAAGCAAAATATGTATTCTACTTTATTCTGAGGCCTGAATTATGAACTCTTAATAAGCTCTTAGGTTATATTGATACTGTCAATAGGAAATATTTCAAGTAGCAAAGATCTACTGAAAACAATTCTCTAGAAAGAAAAGAAGAAAGAAAGAAAGGTAATGGTGGAGAGAAACATGGAAACAGGTGGGCTCCTGCAGCTTATCATAAACTACCCAGTTCCTTTACCCACAAAGAAAATACTACAGGTGTAATACTATGCTAACTGCTGTGCAAAAGCAAAAATAACTGACAGAGACTCAGATCTTAAAAGAGGAAATCACAGTCATCTGAGGGAAAGAAAACTCATATATAATAAGAATTAATTAATATATGAGACTATGAATTTTTCTTGTAAGACAAGTAGACACCAGTGAGAAAGTCTTAAAATTGCTTTGAGTGTTGAGAAAGGAGACTCTAAATCCCGCTCATCAAACTAAAAGTAGAAACAAGGAAGACAGAAGTAGAAACTTTTGAGTAAATTTAAGCTTAGGAGGCAATTCAGGATACATTGTCAACCAGGAAGACTTGACAACATTATTACTATACTGTATAACTTACATTTGGGGCTAAAATATGTAGCGAAATATGAAAAGTTATAATGAAACAAAAATTGAAACAATGAAAATAAAAATTTGGGGAGCAACCCAGGATCTGCTCTGAGAATAGTTTGTGATGAATCCTTAAATCTGTTCTTTATAAACTCTGTAAAGATCAAAGCAAAAATAAGCGATTGAAGAAAAAAATAAGCGATTGGTAGAAAACATTGGTTTAAAAATCTCATGCAGGGAGGCTGGGGGTGTGGCTCAAGTGATAGTGCACTCGCCTGGCATGTGCGGGGTGCTGGGTTCAACCCTCAGCACCACATAGAAATAAGATAAAGATGTTGTGTCCACCGAGAACTGGAGAATAAATATTTAAATAAATAAATAAATAAAAATAAAAATCTCATGCACATAATTTTTTAGGCTTTCAGGTATTTCCCCCTGGGGGTTTACTTTTTTTGACACCTTAAGTCTGGTTCAGAACTGTACACACGCTCATCAAAAAGGACATCAGAAATGAACATCTCCAAAAGATGTTTCTTTCCCTCCCAAGAATATACAATTCAGGTGTGAATCCCTAAAATGGTGTCCAGATGTTTCAGCCCGGCCAACAGTCAGGACGTCCCAGTCTGGCATCTACTCTTTATCTTCCACCTTTATCTTCCACCACTCTTCAACCCACACTCTGCTCTAAGCAGACTTCTATGTTTTCCCTCTTGTTCACCCCACATGCCCAACACAGATCTCTCTGGGTCCTTGTTGCCTATATCAGCTGTAATGACTGACCCACATCTTTCCTGTAGGTATTGAATTCCCTTCCAGAACCAGTTTCCAATCCCAAACTGCACCCTCTTTATTTAGGACATTTGTTCTTTGACCAACCAAGAATCAAGTGCTCTCTCTTTCCTTAGACTGTCTCTCTTTTGAGTATAGTTCTCTTTTTTATTCCTTTTCTCTTCTTTTAGCTCCTGCCAAACATAGGCTGAGATTATCTCTTATTTATATATTTATATTTGTGCCCCTCAAACCTTCTCCTGGTTCCTTACACAGCACAAATGTTCAATAACTATTGTTCTAACCAAAATATTTGAGAAGGTTCCAAGTGTAATATTATAAAGGTGGGGGTGCTGGATGGCACCCAAATCAGGTTTCACAGGAAAGTCTATATATAGTACATGCCTTGGATATTGAAACAATGGCTTTTGGAAATAGTTATTTAAGATCAGTGACAGAGAAAGAAAAGACCACAATGATAGTTTCTGAAAGGTAAAGCAGAATGATTCATAGATAAATAATGTCTGGGAATCTAATGTAACAGAGAGATGCTGCAATAACTTCTGATTAGTGGTCAGGCATAGCTATGAGTTAATCATTCTGAAATGTATACCATAAAGGCTTTAGTTAAAACTTCTAAGCTCTCCTGTATCAAGAGTCTATCATAGCAAGGAAGGAGGGAGGGAGGGAAGAAAAAGCAAGTTTCTGGGAAATCTGTGGAAAACATAGAACTTATAATATTAAACTATGAATTATCACCACAAGGCAGCTAAGGAATAATGAAGAGTTCTCCAGATAACAAATGGAAAGCAGTATATAATCCAAGGAGCATTGTGACAGTGAGAAGAAACCTGGAGAATGTGAAAAATATATATACTATATATATATATAGTATATATAAAAATATATATACTACATTAGCCCCTGCTCATAGCCAATCATCACTTATCACTTATCTACTCAATCATTCATTCATTCAACAAGCATTCTGAAGCTCTAGGGAAAACAGTAAAGTCTATGTCAAGTAGGCGGGTTCTCACTGAGCATCTTCCACGTGTCAGACTCTGTGCTAGGGTTGAAAAGGGAGGCAGGAAGAAGATATGGTTTCTAATTTCAATGAGCTTAAGCTTCGTAAGGTCTCTGATTCAAAAAAATTGCTTCAGGTCTAGATTCGTAGGTAAGATTTGAGCCTACCAAAGGGTGAACAAAGAAGTCCCATTCAGAAAAAGATTCACCTGTGGCAAACTACCTTGATATGTGGGAATGCTTCCTGGTGTCCTAATAAAAGTTCTGCAGTGCATCATGCCTCTGTTTTTTTGCCATGAGTCCCAGTTTAGTGTTGTACTGATCTGCAGTAAGAATCTCTGGGCTAGAAATTCTTATACGTTTACTGTATTATATATCAACTCTTGTCCTGTTTTCCTGGTTTTGATGTTTCTATTAAGCATTGTTTTACTGTAAGTCACTTCAAATTATTGCTAGAAGAAAGTAACTTTAAAAAAAAAAAAAACTTCAATGAGATTTCTAATATTAGAAAATACACAGCAATCCAGGAACCCAGAGTCCAGTGGCACCAGTAAGGATGGAGAAATCACAGCCAGATCCCCCACTCAGAGTTGGGGAAGACATCCTTAGCCAGTACACCCCAAGATTGGCCTCTCACATGGGTCTCATCACAACCAGATTTGTAGAAGTGGAAAGTGTTAACTGAAATTCAACATCAGGTTTCTTATATAATCAAATGCATTGTCTCCTCATTTGACATTAGCTATAAGCACAAAATCCAAGCACTAAACTCCCCCTGTGACACCAGCCTGGATAAATGAGGGCTTCAAGGGGAGTCACAGGGCTCCTGTCTGGGTCTTCAATCACACGTGTTGACACAGCTTCAGCAACTGGCCCTACTTACATCAATGGGTGCAGAACATTCTCTGTGGAGCAGGATCCTCGGAACAACTGGCCTCGGCTTCTCTTCAATTATTTTGGAACTTGTTAGAGCATTGAACCCCAGAGCACCTGCAGATCTCCTTTATGGAAGTGGAAAAAAGAAAAAGCTCTGTTTTATTGCAAACTTTTGCTTCATTCACATTTCTTTCCTTCTTGGCATCCCCCTTCACCACTACACAATAAAGCGGCCAAGCACATGAGGCACTGAGGGAAACAGACATGGCCCAGAGAACCTCAAAGAGATTGTGTTTATGTCTCCTAGAATTTACTGTCTTACAAATTAGAACTTTTACAAATTAAAATGTTTACAAATGAAAACAAAATAAAAATTTTTAATTTATTAATATTAATTTCTTAAATAATAATAATGTGAGCACAAGTAATAATTTTTAGATTAAAAAACTTCTCTTCAGAGAAAACTTAGGGAGAAGAGTGACATTGTTTTGTTTTTGAAAATCTCTTAAATGTCTGGCTTCATCAACACAGTTGGATTAGCATATATGCTTCTGGATTCAATTTGTTGCAATATCACATGTCACTTAACCTCTGGAAGTTCTACCTTCTACTCATGAGTGAATGGGAGTGAAAAAAGAAAAAACATCTTAGTGTTATTATGAAAATAAATTTGGTCTTTTGTACCTCTCGAAAAAAAGCTCAAGAATTTCCAGAGATCCCACACAACGTCCCATATAATTGAAAAGTAAATCCCACATCCACCTCAGAATATCATCTCTTGCTTAAGAAGGCAACTAGTTATCTGTTACCGTAGTATTTTCTAGAAATAGTCTACATGTATATAAAAACTATGAATTGTATATTTTTAATCTCAAAAAATCAAGTATTAACACATGCATTTCACCTTGGTTTTTCTGTTATTCATGTTAGGAATAGTTCCGTTCCAATCTATTTAATTGTCTCATTCCTTACCTCTGTTCTATTGTATTCCACTGAATAGACATAGCTGTTTAACTATATGTGGTGCCATGGTGTTCAGTAGTGTTGCTAAATGGCGCTCCAAGTGGCCAGTTGCTAATGAGAATGAAATGTCCTCACAAAGCCAGAATAGGAGCCATAGATCTTCAGACAGCTTTCCCCTGGCTTTTACTTTCCTAATCAAACATGTAGTTGATTGCTTCCATATTTGAGAAAACAGCCAAATTGTTACTATATAACTGAACCTTTATAGTTGGGACTTACCTCACTACTTCAGAAAAATGAATATTAACAATGTCTGAGCCTGTGGGTGTAGGAATATTTACAAACATCAAACTCTCTTGAAATATGCTCTCGCATCAATGTCACATCATCACGAGGGAAAAAAGCAGGGTCTAAGGGTTCTCAAACAGTTTTTCTTGGTTTCCTTACTAAACAAATTTTTTATTCAAATATTGGTGCTTTTATTTTATTTAATTTTATTGGTGCACTTAAAAAAATGTGGTTGTAGATGGACAGCATGCCGTTATTTTATTTATTTTTGTAGGTGGTGCTAAGGATAGAATCCAGTGCCTCCCACATGCTAGGCAAGTGCTCTGCCACTGAGCCCCAGCCCCAGCACTACTGGCTTATTTTAATTATACACAACAGTGAGATTTACTCCTTTCCCAGTCCCTTCCCCTTCTTTTCCCTCTTCCCTCCTCCTGATCCACTTTCTCTACTCTACTGATCTTCCTTCCATCATTATTATTATTATTATTATTATTATTATTATTAGTGCATTATTATTTTATATATAAGAATTCATTGAGATATATCTGTATATGAATATAATATGTACTTTGTATATGAATATAATATGTATATGAATATAATATGTACATATTATAATATGTATATGAATATAATATGTACATATTATATATATTCATATATTTGTATATGAATATAATTATGTACATATTATATTCATATACAAATATATGAATATATATCCCTCCCTCTCAACGCCCTTCCTGTTAACTATTAACCTCCTATCTTCCTAAGATACCCCCTTTTTCAATTCCTTTTTTCTCTCTCCCTACTTCCACTTATGAAAGACATTTGACCTTTGATTTCTCTTAGCATGATATTATGAAAGCTATTTTCCTACAGTATTAAGGGGTAAAAGGCTAATCCTGTTGGTTTACAAGTTTCCAAACATAGAAACAGTAAAAGAAAACCCCACAAATACAGCTAATTTGGTTCAATCACATCAAAAATCTCAAATGTTAATGACCAGATAGACTCTCTGGGTTCAATTCCTCACTCTGAAATATACTAGTTGTACAGTCTCCAGAGGTGAATGTGCTTCTATTTATTTATACAAAAGATATAATTATACCTATTTCATAAAGTTATTAAAAATAATAATTATAATTATATATAAAACCTTCCCACCATGTAAGTAGACGCTCAGTGCTCAGTAGTTGTTAGCCCCCTCCCTTAATTGTTCTGTAAACCGAAATGAGTTGTGGGACTGATCTGATGGCCCGAACTAAGCTGGCTTTTCGGAAGACCTCTATGGTAAAGTTTAGAGACATAGGAAACTAGGAAAAATGAATGTGGCGGAAGAAATTCCAATCAATAAGGAATTTCTTAAAGTGTTTATCATCTGTCTGATTCAAAATGAGATGCACAAGTCTGCTTTCCTCTTTTTTGCCTAACCAGACCAGGAAAATGGGCACAACAGTCCCTGCATTTCTGTTTTAACTTTCTAGTATGCCTCTGAAATTTCATAGCCTGGTATGGTTTGTACTTATAAGTCCATAGAACCAAGAGAAATCCAACCTGATTTGGGTGAGACTCTTATGACGGATGATTCACTTTTGAAGCATCTCAGGAGTAGAACCAGCACTTGCAATAATTGCAGGACAGATATATTATTGCTTTCATTTAAAAATGAGAAAAGGAAAGTTTAGAGATACTAACTAAATCCCTCAACACAGCATAGCTAACAAAGGCAGTCAGAATTCCAAACCAAGTCTAACAATAAAACCCATGTTTTCAGCCATTCAGGATCTGATTTCCTAGCTAGAAAGAATATCACTCTCCTATGACAGAGGCCAGCAAGCTTCAGAGAGATGAAAAGAGTTCACAGGAGACACAAAGTATCCTTAGCTGTTTTTAACTGATGAATTTACTAACCCAATATCATGATAAAAATAAAAGTTCTTAAGAAAATCACTCTCAAACTAGACACAGAAGGATGGATGGAAAAATATCAAAACCAAGACTTAACTAGCTTATGATTGTTATTACTTATTTTATTTAAATTTAACCTACATTTTATTAGATATTATTTCAAATTATACACTTGGTCAGATTAATAGCTTAATAACTTAATATTGATTCATCCAAGAAAGTTTCTGAGCTCCTGATATATACTATGTATTATAGGTAACATAAAGAAATCAATGTTCTCTGGCCTCAGAGAAGATATAATTGACACCTGCTGTAGCTTCTGGCCACTCCCTAGGTCCTCAGTCTCGCTCCAGCATTTCTTTAAGCTTCATTTGCCCCATGTCTTATTTGCATACTGTGTATCAGTCTTTACTATGGTTGCGTCTGTACAGAAAATGCACAGACTTTTTTCCTGTCATTGTTGCTTAAATAATGTAATGTAACAACTGTTTACATAGAATTCACATTTTATTAGATCTTACAAGTAGTCTAGAGATGTCTTGAAGTACATGAGAGGATGTACATAAGATTGTATGCAAATACTATGTCATTTAATGTAAGGTACTTGAACATCTGCAGATGTGACTCCTGGGATCAGTTCCATGGGCACCAAGGGATGACTGTATATAGTCAATTTCTTTTTTTTTTATTAGTTGCTCAAGACAATACAGTGATTTTAACATATCATACATTTGATTCAAATAGAGTATGAATTCTCATTTTTCCACATGTACAGATTGCAGGATCACATTGGTTATACATCCATGTGTATACATACAGCAATCCTAGTTTATACTCAATTTCTAAACAGCAAAACCAGGACTAGATAGATTAAGTGACCCCTGAGAATTAGCAACTGGAATAGTTCCCCATGTGCCACATGACATGATTAGATTCAGAGAAGCCTGAGAACAAACTATAAACTTCATTTATCTCTGTTACATCAGTCCAGCACAGCAACTGTGCCCAACCATATAATCACCTAAGGGGTTCAAACCACATCTTACTCATGTTCTTGTTATTTTCCTCTGAGCCTCTTCCTGCTTCTACCACCAGTTATTATAGAATAGAAAAATCACAGATCATTTTCTTCTTTTGAACATACACATGATCTCAGACTTTCATGGTTGAAAGAAACTTGAGAATTCATCTAGTATTAGTTAAAACTTCTGAGGAAACTGAGGCTGAGAGGGTTCATTGACTTGCACTAGGTCTCCAGTTGGTAGTAGATCCCAGACCTAAATTCCAGACTCCTGTTTCTTCCCATTATACTGCCAATTTTAGTATAAGGGACATTATTAAAGACAAACTCTCCAGAACTTAATATCTCTGAGTATATGCTATGCATCCCTCCTCCCAGGTGCTTCTCCTACAAAAAAAAAAAACAAACAAACCCATGTTCTGATACATTTGTGAAGTGTTGCAAGCTAACCTCTCTTAGACAGTCAACATGTTTGTTACCATATGAAACACTCTGGGAAGTCCTGCAGCAAAGAAATCTGTTTCATTCTCTAATAATATTTTCCAAATTAACTTGACCACGGAACTCTGTCCCTTACCCAACCCCTGTTATCTATCCAAAACCCACAAGTTTCCAAGGATTGGCTCATTAGCAAGATGTCCTTCACAGGTCCCAAGCAAAAGTGCCCTTACTGAGTAGTCCTTACTGTGGGGACCACATGGGAGAGCCACAACAGCTGAGGAAGGAAAAAGAAACAAAAAAATTGTCCTCATTTGTTCCAGAGTCATTTATTTGCTCTGCCAGCATCAGAAGGTAAGATAGCCACAGGACACTTAGACATGGGATCCTAAAGATAATCTTAGAGCACTCATCTTTGACCAAGGGTTCTTATGGGAAAATGAGTTTGGGGTTCTCATATACTGCACATCGACTAATGTGTGAGTTTCCCAGTGCTTCTGTCCAACATTGGCATTGATGCTGTCTTGCCAGTGTCCTTTCCACATCTCCTCTAGTTTTTCCTTTCACGCTCCACCGTCCTGGTCTAAAACCTATCATTCCATGTCTGGACCTCAGAAAACAGCTTTCTAATGAGTTTCCCAATTCAATTCCTTTTCCCTGGCAATTTATCTGACATGCTGCTGTCACATTAATCTTAGAACGACACTGCATCTGCTTTCAGATGAAGGAAATGGTCAAAATTCTACAACATCCAAAGCTCTCATGGATGTCATAAAACACATCTGTACAGAGCAATGCTCTCCATGCTCCCTGGGGCATGTTTCCCACTACTCTGGGCTCATCTTCCACTATTAACGGAGCCAGCCATAGCAGTCTGGCTGCCAAGACTCTGCTGTACTTCTCTTTGTTTCCTGCTTATCCAATTCTTTCCAGTTCTTACCTTCCAGCATCTACTGCTAGCCCCCTGAGCATAGAAACACTTCCATGCACTTGCAAAAACAGAGCAGTTATCTCCACAATTACATGTTCTGCTCTTTTACTGTTTCCTAAATTTTTTATCTTATAAGAAACTCGAGAAGGGAAAAGACTATGCCTTATTAAGTGCAAGGGTACTTGATAAGTACTCTAAAAAAATTATGCCAAATAAAAGTATCCACATTAACCTCAGACCTACAAATTATGCAGAAAACTGCAAGTCTACAGAACTTCAAGTCAAAAACTTGGGAAACTAACATCTTTCTGGGCCTCAAAGGCACTTAAGTTTTTCTAGTT
The DNA here is from genome assembly GCF_045843805.1 of Urocitellus parryii. Taxonomy (NCBI): domain Eukaryota; kingdom Metazoa; phylum Chordata; class Mammalia; order Rodentia; family Sciuridae; genus Urocitellus; species Urocitellus parryii. The sequence continues at coordinate 113,909,078 of NC_135541.1, forward strand.
CAATTAACTTAGTTTTAGAAAAGAGAAAGACTTTTTTCTATTGCATCCTGGAAGACCCAGGAAACTTTTGCTTTTTTCTTACAGACATTCATGCTTTTTGTCCCCTTCTCATAGGCTCCTTGCCACACTTGGCCTCTGAGAGTCTAGACCCAGTATATTAAGTGATATTTAAACATGTATCTCTAAACTTTCCAAGGCTCTAGCCAAAAATATATTCTTCCCAAGAATACATGCTCTCTTGACAATTTCTTTCATTCTTTCTTTCAATTATTCAACAAAGATTTACTGAGCAGTCTTTAAGATGCAAAGATAGATATTTTAAAGATCATGGTTCTTCAGGCACACACAGTTTAATCATGTGGCCAGAGGGAGACCTGCAACAGAATCACCTGAGAAAGGCTGCTAAAACAAGAAGGTCTCCTGGATGCTGCATGTAAAATTTCTTATTGAGTAAATCCGGAGAGAAGCATGGAGTCTGACTTTCTTAAGAAAAAAAAAATTATATTCCAGATGATCCTGAAGCATACTAAAGTTTAAGTTCCACTGACTCAGTGGAAAAGACAAACATATAAGGGGATAATTATAGAACAGTTGAGCTTATTAGCAGTAAAAGAGAGATTCACAACATAGAGTGGAGGCACATGGAGAGTAACAAAGAAGTGGGTAAAAATTCACCTGTTGCAATGAAAAAAAAATAGGTTAAAATTCTGACACTGTCACTTGTCATGTGATTAGCCATTTCTTAGAGTCACTTGTCCTCCTATGCAAAACAGGAAAACTATCCACTTCATGCAATTATTACAAGGTTTCAGTGAGATTTCATATATGAAACGATTAATTTAATTTTGGTGCATAATAAAAATTACTCTGAGGCCATCACAGTTTTCATTAATTAAATCCAAAGGAAAAGAACAGATCAGAAGTTTTTCTGAAAAGAGCCCAAATTTAGCCTTTGTACAGTGTGTTTCAAAGTATAAATGCAATCTTACAGCCCACAAAATTTCAAGTAGGAATGGAACCACCATATGACCCAGCTATCTCATTCCTTGGTATATATCCAAAAGATCAAAAATCAGCATACTATAGGGATGCACCTACATCAATGTTTATACCAGTGCAATTCATAACAGCCAAGTTGTGGAACCAACACAGATACCTGTTAAAGAAGAAAATGTGATATATATTACACAAAATGGAATTTTAATCAGCTGTAAAGAATAATTATGGCATGTGCTAGTAAATGGATGGTACTGGAGAATATCATGTTAAGTGAAATAAGCCAGACCTAGAAAGTCAAGAATGGAGCGTCTTCTTATATGCAGAAGACAGCCCAAAATAAGGGAGGGATGGAATCCCGGGAAAATAGAATAGAGTTTTCTGAAATTTTTAAAATTTGTATCTTCTACAATTTGACATTTTAATACAACTGGTAACCAAATACCAACATAGAGTTTCAAGGTCTGACTTTTCATTTGTGTTTATAGTTGTACAAATGCCAAATGAAAGATCAAGACAAGAACCAATCTAGAAATAGAAGAAGAGGTGGGAAAACTGAGTCATAGCGTGGCGAGGGGCAGTTTAATCTGTTCAGTCATAGCAATCAATGCCATTTTCACGCTGTGAGCAGATGTGTGATTTGGAATCGGACTTTTCACATACCAACAAGTTCCAATTTATAAACAGAAATTCTTAAGCATAAATACACAAAGTAGAATGGTTCTGTTCCTGTTTTTATTTGTAAGGAGATTAGATAACTACATAATACTAATGTTATTATCTCCACAATGCTAACCTTATCTTCAAGTAAATTCAAGAAATTATCAAATTATACCTCTTTAACACTGACATTTGATGACTGCCTATTAGAGAGTTGTGTTTGAAAGTTGGTTTTCCTGAATTAACAAACCCTTGAGACTATTAAAATTAACTTGTTCAACAAACTTACATTAACAAGCATTCTCTCTTTTTTTTTAAAAGAGAGAGAGAGAGAGAGAGAGAGAGAGAAAGAGAGAGAGAGAGAGAGAGAGAGAGAGAGAGAGAGAATATTTCAATATTTATTTTTTAGTTTTCGGCGGACACAACATCTTTGTTGGTATGTGGTGCTGAGGATCGAACCCGGGCCGCACGCATGCCAGGCGAGCGCGCTACCGCTTGAGCCACATCCCCAGCCCAACAAGCATTCTTTGAATGAGTATTAATACATTTAAATAACAGACCCAAATTAAACAGAACTGGACCCTGAGGTTACATGTTCCACTCTAATTTCCACACTAGTGCTTAATTTCAACAAAACCACAATACCTGTCACATTAAAATAATATTTCTAATTTAAATATGAGCAGGCTTATAGTTATGTTTGACTTCATTCATAAGTTTGCTTTGGATTTATAGTTGCATAAGAATATGAGCATAAGAAGTAAATATAACGTCAAGTTTTTGCACACACAAGTGTGTGTGTGTATGTGTGTGTGTGTATGTGTGTGTGTGTGTGTGTGTGTGTGTGTGTGTGTATGTTACTGGGGATCAAACCCATGGCCTTGTGCATACTAGGCAACTATACTACCACTGAGCTACATACCAAACCCCAAGTTTGTATATATATTTTTAATAACATACTAATAATTGATCATTTGAAGAACTGAAAAAATTTTCTCTATAAAATAGGTCCACATATTATCCAGGTGTAAGTAATGCCAGATTTGACAATCCCAAGGAAAGATTCCTTGGAAACTATGTCTACTCTACCATCAATAACTCTGTCCCTCAAAAAGATCTGGTTTTCCTGAATTAACAAACCCTTGAGACTATTAAAATTAATAATGTCTTGTCTATTCAATAGAGTGTAAGCAGCAAAAAATGTGCTACATCAGCAACTTGTGACCAAAAGTGCCCCTGTACACATCAAATCCACATAGACTCTAGTCATTACTTTGAGATTTTTCTATTCCAATGCATCCTACATCACCACTGGCAAAGCCATTATTCTGGTTATCTTAACATCTTAACATCCAAGCTCAATATTGCTTCAGTAATGAATGACTGAAAAAAAGTCTTAGAAAAACTGTTTACCTCTAAACATGATATTAAGCAGCAGTTAATTTGCTTAATGTGATACAATATTTTTTAATTCAGAATTTTTTGGGGAGGCGCGCTTTTTTTTTTTTTAATGAAGGCGGTATGGAGAAAGAGAACAAGAATACTCCATAGTGAAGGGAGGAGGTAATAGGCAAATACTTCCAACATCAGAACCCTAAGCACACAAAGAGGAAAGGGCATGATTCAGAGAAAGACCCCAGCACTGCCCAGGGTCAAAACAAGAGAAGCCAAATCTGGGAGTGTATCCTGAAACCTAAAAGGACGGACTAACCATCTTCTGTTTATTGTTAAAATAAAATAAAATAAATTAGCACTATGTATTCAATAATGTATTGAATACACTATATACTATAGTTTAGGGTATATACTATACACCCAAGGCACAGTAAACATTCATTTGTAATCGCATCTGTTCCTCCACATTTATATCATGAAGACACTGGTATCTTTCCTCGACTTCCATAACCAACAAGAATCAGGATCTGAACCCAGTACTTTTGATAGCAAGCCCAGTGCTTGGAGCATTTCTCTATGACCTGGTTCTCTTGAGATTCTGACCCTACAAAATAACAAATTAATGGAAATTAACTGAACTCTTTTATATCCTCAAAGTTTATAGATTATGAGGTTTTAATTACTCCCTACTAAGAATTTTTCCCACCAATAAATAAGCGCTATGTTAGGCATATTTAAGTCCTTAATGCATCTTGAGAGCTCAGTAATTACTCACTTGGAGTTATGCTATAAAGTGAGTTATAGAGACCACCTAAGACATAGTCCTTGCTAAACTAGGTGGTCCTGACCAAAAGAACTGGGGATTCAAATAACAACAAATGTTGGCAAAGATGTGGAGAAAAAGGTACACTCGTCACAGCTAGTAGGACTGCAAATTGGTGCAACCACTGTGGAAAGCAGTATAGAGATTCCTCAGAAAACTTGGAATGGAACCACCATTTGACCCAATTATACCACCCCTCAGTGTATAAACAAAGGACTTAAAATCAGCATACTACAGTGATGCAGCCAAATCATTGTTTATAGTAGCTCAATTCACAATACTTACACTATGGAACCCACCAATATGCCCTTCAACAGACGAATGGATAAAGAAAATGTGGTGTATATATACAGTGAAATATTAATCAGCCATAAAGAAGAATGAAATTTTGGCATTGGCTGGTAAATAGATGGAACTGGAGACTATTATGCTAAGTGAAATAAGTCAATCCCAAAAGAACAAAGACTGAATGTTCTCCCTGATATGTGGATGCTAACACAATAAGGGGTTGGGCGAGGATAGAAGTTCATTGGATTGGACAAAGGAGAATAAAGGGAAAGGAGAGAGGATGCCATTAGGGAAGACAGTAGAATGAATTGGACATAACTTTCCTATGTTCATGTATGAATACATGACCAATGAAACTCCACATCATGTACAACCACAAGAATGGAATCCTAATTTGAATAACTCATACTCCATGTATGTATAATATGTCAAAAAACACTCTACTATCATGTATATCTAAAAAGACCAAATATTCAATTACAAAAAAAAAGAACTGAGGATTCCTATAAGTGATATCTTGAATATATGGAAAAACTGAAACTTTGCCTATTTTTTAACCAATTGTCTTTTTTACTATTGAGTTTTAAGAGTTCTTTATATTTTAGTTACTAGTCATTTATCAGGTTTGTCTTTTGCAAACATGTTTTTCCTTTCTGTGGCTTATATTTTCATTCTCTTGACAATGTCTTTTATGGAGAAGTTTTTAATTTTAATGAAATTATCAATTATTCTTTCATGGATGGTGCCCGTAGTATGGTACTTTAATCACCATGTTCAGGATGACCTAGCTTTTCTCCTATGTTGTCTTCTGAGTGTTACAGTTTTGCATTTACATTCAGGTCTGTGATACATTTTGAACTAACTCTTGTAAAGGATGTCAGGTCTGTGTCTGGATTCATTATATCTGCAGGCAGAGATCAGTAGTTCCAGCCCCATTTGTTAAAAAGAGCATCTTTTCTTCATCGTATTCCTTTTACTCCTTTGGTAAAAACCAGTTAACTATATTTTTATGGGCCTATTTCTGGGCTCTCCATTCTGTTCCACTGATCTATTTGTTTATTCTTTTGCCAACACCACTCTTCCTTGATTATTATGGATTTATAGCAAGACTTGAAGTCTAGTGGTGCCAGTTCTCCAACTGCTTTCTTCTTTCAATATTGAATTGGCTATTCCGGGTCTTTTGACTCTCCTTATAAATGTTAGAATCAGTCTGTCAATGTCTAGAAAATATCTTCCTAGCGTTTTGATTGGAATTTTCATTTGTTTTTAATTTCCTTTTTATATTATGTAAGCATTATCTCAGTTTAAAAATCTACATAATGTACACATTCTAAAATTAGAATTCCATCTAAGTAAGAGTTAACTTGAGTTATTCCTGAGTGAATTTAACTCTCATTCTCTCTCTCTCTCTTTCTTTCTCCCTCTCTCATTCTGCCCACCCACTACCTTTCCACCTTAGATCAACTTGTTTCCCTGAATCGCAAGGAGGTACATCCTGAGGGACAAGTGCCAACAGCCTTTGTAACTTTTACCAGTTCTCTAAGTTTTATGTGCTTTCAGGAAGTTACAGTACTGCAAGGCATTTTGTTATAGCTCTCATGGGCTGCTGAAGGGTGATCTCCCTATACAAAGCCCAAATTTTAATTCATTTTACATTTGGTGAGCAATGCAAGTGGCATGTATTAATGTGGTGGCACTTTAAAAGCGCCCAAATCTTAAGAACCCAAAATCACACAAATGCCCAAATCACACACATGTATATGCACATGCACACCCGCCTGCACTTTAAACTTAGCATGGGGATATGGGAAGGATTTTTAATTCTTGAATTTAGACAGAAATGATAATCATAATTATGATAATAATGATGAATAGTTTAGCAACAAAGACAATAATGATGATAAAAAATACAGTCCCAATAAAGACAATAGGACTGTTGGTAATGACTTTATATTTTGTTTGCCTATACAGATACCTTCTTTATTAATTCAATAATATTTGATGTGCTTTTGAAGTTTTCTCTAGTCACTGCTATTGTTTCCCAAGTTCCTAAAGACAGAGATTATGTCTTTGACGTCTAGATCTTTCATTTCTGCTTTTTAATATATTTAGTAGGTATTTGTTGACTCTCTACTATGATTGTGGTAAGCCCTGGCCCTGAACTAGGCAGGCATTAAGTGTCCAGCAAATTTTTTTACTAAAAGAGAGACTTCAAACTATACATATAGGAATTATAAATATTTTGAGAAGCAGAAATATGATGTATTCTTTTCTACTTCTATAATAGCCAGTTGAGAACATGCTTAACAAAAATTATTGATAAATATATATATAATACTACAATAAAAAGGTTATTATTAGAAAAATGGTACAAAGGGTAACAGGAATATAATAGAATTCTCATTCTGTTCTCAATTTTTCTATAGGGCTAAAGGTACTCAAAAATATAAAGTATATTAATTCATTTTTAAAAAAATTTTTTGTACCAGAGATTGAACTCAGGGCTCTTAAATACTGAGCCACATCCCCAGCCTTTTTTTATTTTTTACTTTGAGAAAGGGTCTTGCTAAGTTGCTCAAGATCTCATTAAATTGCTGAGGTTAGCTTTGAACTCATGCTCCTCCTGCCTCAGCCTCTGGAGCCACAGCGATTATAGTCATGCACCACCACACCTGGCTTTTTTTTTTAATATTTGTAATGAACCAACTTTATTTTATCTCTGGGGCTTTATTCTAATCCTACTTAAGTTTCCTACGTCTATTAATTTTAAAGAGAAATTATGAAAATTAAAATACAAAATTTGGGATCTTATTTTTTTTGAACCATATCTGGCTCCATTGACAATCACCATGCAAGAACTAGTTCCAAAATATTTTAAAATCACAGCTCAGCAAATTTTAAAAAGCAAAATGTTATTAAGCCAACCCTGAATACTAATTTTTCCCAACGAACTTTTCTCCAAATTCTTGTTATATCCCCACAGAACTAAAGTAATGAGATTTTGAAGAAATAAATAGTCTTATTGATAACTAAAACCAAGAACAATGCCTGGCAGAGAGTACCCAATAATTATATGCTGAAGAATGAATAGATTAATATAGCAAAGACAAAATTATGACAGTGTTTCAGGATGCTGTGGAATTCATAACAGGTAAAGAACATACCTTGAATAACATCTCAAAATAAACTCTACTGTCATGTTTCTCTAAAAAGAACAAATAAATTTAAAAAAAAAACATGAAAAAAGAACATACCTTGTGACATTTTTAAAAACCAACACCACTTGGAGAAAAAAAATTAATGAGAAGCTATTTATCTTAGACTTGAGAGTTTACTGCAGTTTTTATTATTTTA